>NW_011494836.1:1421614-1449588 GCF_000754665.1 Bison bison bison | reverse complement strand
TTCTCCCAGCAATCTTGATTCCAGCTTGTGCTTCATCCAGCCCAGCGTTTCTCATGATGTACTCTGCATATAAGTTAAATAAGCAGGGTGACAATATACAGCCTTGACATACTCCTTTTCCTATTTGGAACCAGTCTGTTGTTCCTGTCCAGTTCTAACTGTTGTTTCCTGACCTGCATACAGATTTTTCAAGAGGCAGGTCAGGTGGTCTGGTATTCCCATCTCTTTCAGAGTTTTCCACAGTTTATTGTGATCCACACAGTCACAGGCTTTGGCATAGTCAATGAAGTAGAAGTAGATGGTTTTCTGGAGCTCTCTTGCTTTTTCAATGATCCAGCAGATGTTGGCAATTTGATCTCTGGTTCCTCTGCCTTTTCTAAAACAAGCTTGAACATTTGGAAGTTCACAGTTCACGTGTTGCTGAAGGCTGGCTTGGAGAATTTTGAGCATCACTTTATTAATGTGTGAGACGAGTGCAATTGTGCGGTAGTTCGAGCATTCTTTGGCATCACCTTTCTTAGGGATTGGAATGAAAACAGACCTTCTCCAGTCCTGCAGCCACTGCTGAGTTTTCTAAATTTGCTGGCATATTGAGTGCAGCACTTTCACAGCATCATCTTTTAGGATTTGAAATAATTTAACTGGAATTCCATCACCTCCACTAGCTTTGTTTGTAGTGATGCTTCCTAAAGCCCACTTGACTTACCATTCCAGGATGTCTGGCTCTAGGTGAGTGATCACACCGTGATTATCTGGGTTGTGAAGATCTTTTTTGTACAGTTCTTCTGTGTATTCTTGCGACCTCTTCTTAATGTCTTCTGCTTCTGTTAGGTCCATACCATATCTGTCCTTTATTGAGCCCATCTTTGCTTGAAATGTTCCCTTAGTATCTCTAATTTTCTTGAAGAGATCTCTAGTCTTTCCCATTCTATTGTTTTCTTCTGTTTCTTTGCACTGATTGCTGAGGAATACTTTCTTATCTCTCCTTGCTATTCTTTGGAACTCTGTATTCACATGAGTGTATCTTTCCTTTTCTCCTTTGCTTTTTGCTTCTCTTCTTTTCACAGCTGTTTGTAAGGTCTCCTCAGATAGCCATTTTGCTTTTTTGCATTTCTTTTTCTTGGGGATGGTCTTGCTCCCTGTCTCCTGTACAATGTCACAAATCTCCATCCATAGTTCATCAGGCACTCTATCAGATCTAGTCCCTTAAATCTATTTCTCACTTCCACTGTATAATCATAAGGGATTTGATTTAGGTCATACAAAGCCTTTGACTGTGTGGATCACAATAAACTGTGGAATTCTGAAAGAGATGGGAATACCAGACCACCTGACCTGCCTCTTGACAAACCTATATGCAGGTCAGGAAGCAACAGTTAGAACTAGACATGGAACAACAGACTGGTTCCAAATAGAAAAAGGAGTACGTCAAGGCTGTATATTGTCACCCTGCTTATTTAACTTATATGCAGAGTACATCATGGGAAACGCTGGGCTGGAAGAAGCACAAGCTGGAATCAAGATTGCTGGGAGAAATATCAGTAACCTCAGATATGCAGATGACACCACCCTCATGGCAGAAAGTGAAGAGGAACTAAAAAGTGTCTTGATGAAAGTGAAAGAGGAGAGTGAAAAAGTTGGCTTAAAGCTCAACATTCAGAAAACTAAGATCATGGCATCTGGTCCCATCACTTTATGGGAAATAGATGGGGAAACAGTGGAAACAGTGTCAGGCTTTATTTTGGGGGGCTCCAAAATCACTGCAGATGGTGATTGCAGCCAAGAAATTAAAAGACACTTACTCCTTGGAAGGAAAGTTATGACCAACCTAGATAGCATATTCAAAAGCAGAGACATTACCCTGCCAACAAAGGTCCGTCTAGTCAAGGCTATGGTTTTTCCAGTGGTCACATATGGATGTGAGAGTTGGACTGTGAAGAAAGCTGAGCGCCGAAGAATTGATGCTTTTGAACTGTGGTGTTGGAGAAGACTCTTGAGAGTCCCTTGGACTGCAAGGAGATCCAACCAGTCCATTCTGAAGGAGATCAGGCCTGGGATTTCTTTGGAAGGAATGATGCTAAAGCTGAAACTCCAGTACTTTGGCCACCTCATGTGAAGAGTTGACTCATTGGAAAAGACTCTGATGCTGGGAGGGATTGGGGGCAGGAGGAGAAGGGGATGACAGAGGATGAGATGGCTGGATGGCATCACCGACTCAATGGACATGAGTCTGAGTGAACTCCTGGAGTTGGTGATGGACAGGGAGGCCTGGCATGCTGCAATTCATGGGGTCGTAAAGAGTCAGACATGACTAAGCAACTGAACTGACTGAATGGTCTAGTGGTTTTCCCCACTTTCTTCAATTTAAGTCTGAATTTGACAATAAGGAATTCATGATCTGAGCCACAGTCAGCTCCCAGTCTTGTTTTTGGTGACTGTATAGAGCTTCTCCATCTTTGGATGCAAAGAATATAATCAGCCTGATTTTGGTGTTGGCCATCTGGTTATGTCCATGATAGAGTCTTCTCTTGTGTTGTTGGAAGAGAGTGTGTGCTATGACTAGTGCGTTCTCTTGGCAAAACTTTATTAGCCTTTGCCCTGCCACATTCTGTACTCCAAGGCCAAATTTACCTGTTACTCCAGGTGTTTCTTGACCTCCTACTTTTGCATTCCAGTCCCCTAAAATGAAATGGACATCTTTTTTGAGGTGTTAGTTCTAAAAGTTCTTGTAGGTCTTCATAGATGCTTTCAACTTCAGCTTCCTCATCGTTACTGGTTGGGGCATAGACTTGGATTACCATGATATTGAATGGTTTGCCTTGGAAATGAACAGAGATCATTTTGTCATTTTTGAGATTGCATCCAAGTATTGCATTTTGGACTCTTTTGTTGACTATTATGGCTACTCCCATTTCTTCTAAGGGATTCTTTCCCACAGTAGTAGATATAATGGTCATCTGAGTTAAATTCACCCATTCCAGTCCATTTTAGTTCACTGATTCTTAGAATGTCGATGTTCACTCTTGCCATCTCCTGTTTGACCGCTTCCCATTTGCCTTGATTCATGGACCTAACATTCCAGATTCCCATGCAATATATGTGTTAGAATATGGTATTTATCCTTCTCGTTCTGACTTACTTCACTCTGTATAATAGGTTCTAGGTTCATTCCCCTCATTAGGACTGACTCCAATGCATTCCTTTGTATGGCTGAGTAATATTCTATTGTGTTTATATACCACAACTTCTTTATCCATTCATCTGTCGAATGACATCTAGGTTTCTTCCACGTTCTATCTTCTGTAAACAGTGCTGCAGTGAGCAATGGGATACATGTGTCTTTTTCAGTTTTGGTTTTCTCAGGGTATACGTGTAGGAGTGGAGTTGCTGGGTCATAAGGAATCTCCATACCGTCTTCCACAGTGGCTGTATCAGTTTACATTCCCACCAACTGTGCAAGAGCGTTCCCTTTTCTCCACACCCTCTCCAGCATTTATTGTTTGTAGACTTTTTGATGAGGGCCATTCTTGCTGGTGTGAGGTGATATCTCATTGTAGTTTTGATTTACATTTCTCTAATAATGAGTGATGTTGAGCATCTTTTCATGTGTTTGCTAGCCATCTGTATGTCTTCTTTGGAGAAATGTCTGTCTAGGTCTTTTTTCCACTTTCTGATTGGGTTGTTTGTTTTTCTGGCATTGAGTTGTATGAGCTGCTTGTATATCTTGGAAATTAATCCTTTGTCAGTTGTTTCAGTTGCTATTATTTTCTCCCATTCTGAGGGTTGTCTTTTCACCTTGCTTATAGTTTCCTTTGCTGTGCAAAAGCTTTTAAGTTTAATCAGGTTCCACTTGTTCACTTTTGTTTTTACTTACATTACTCTAGGTGGTGGGTCATCCAATTGGGGAATAAAGCAATAATAAAACTAACAAATACTTTGAGAGGAAAGGAGATTAAGAAAAGAAAGAATAGATGTGCCAAGTTAAATAGAAGTAGATAAAGAAGATTTACATATGTTAAAGATTAACAGCAAGGGGGAAAGAACAGTAGGAAAAGCAAACAAAGGAATAAATGTAGAAAAAATAATAATAGGTTTAAAAAATTAAAATTAAAAAGAAAAGAAATAAAAGAGGAAAACTCCACAGAACTGTAAAAGGCCAACATAGAGGCAGCAGTTTATGACAACAATAAAAATGTGACTGAGGAAATAAAAAAAGCCTCAAAAGCTTAATTGGATTTCTCAGTGTCAATAAAATCGAGAACTACAACAGAGGAGGAAAAAAAGGAAAAAAGAAAAAAAATCCAAGTGAATGTACAGAACAAGTCAAAAACTGAAAATAATAAAGGTTTATCTTGAGTCACTGCTGTCGGAGTCCTTTCCTGCCCTGGGAATCCCAGTCCACCTTGCCTCCCTAGGATGCCCTCCTGTGCTGATCATGGACCTGCTGTGGGGCAGCTCAGATTCTCATCTGGTCCTACTCCTGTGTGTTCTTGCCTCCAGTGTCCACAGCTATCAGAGCTAGCACGTTTTCTTCTGTGGGAGCTCTCAGTGGCCTTTTATATATTCCATAGGCACGGAGTCTGCCTAGTTGATTGTGTGGATGTAATCTGCAGCTTGTACAGCTGGTGGGAAGGTTTTGGGTCTTCTTCCTAGCCACACTGCCCCTGGGTTTCACCTGTGGTGTTATTTCCACCTCTGCATGGGGTTTAGGTCCTGAGGCTGCCCTGGAGGACTCGGGTTTCCCCTGTGAGGGCCAGGGGCGGAGGTGGTGCAGCTGCACTGGTCGCAGGGGTTCTGGTCGCAGGGGGGTTGGCAGCTAGGGCAGCAGGAAATATAGCGCTGTAGAAGGGTATGGCACCCAGTATTGGCCAATACGCTCCAGTATTCCTGCCTGGAGAACCCCCTCTCTGACAGAGGAGCCTGGCAGGCTGCAGTCTACAAGGTCGCAAAGAGTCGAACAGGACCCTGCGCACATGAACACATGACATTTTTTTTTGCCTGTGGCAGCTCTGCCCCAGTGAGGGTTGAGCGTGAAGGTGGTGCAGCTGCTTGTCTTGGGGGGACCCTGGTGGCACCAAGTGTGCAGGGACACGGACTGCCTCTGCGGCAGGAGTTATGGCCCGATCAGAGGCTTTTTTCCAGCCTCTCGTAGCTGGTGCTCAGGGGGCCTCTTTGGCCAGTCTTTCTTCGTATTTCTGCCCGTTCAGGCACTTAGAGGGATCCCTTGCCTGGGGTCCTTCTCTGTTGTTCGGGCTTCAGGCACTTAGAAGGCCACCCTGGGTGGGGTCCTGCTCTGTAGTTTGGTACATCAGTTACTGAAGGGGGCACCCTGGGTGGGGTCCTGCTCGGTGAAAGTGAAGTCGCTCAGTCCTGTCCGACTCTTTGTGACCCTGTGGACTGTAGCCTACCAGGCTTCTCCATCCATGGGGATTCTCCAGGCAAGAATACTGGAGTCGGTTACCATTTCCTTCTCCAGGGGATCTTCCTGACCCAGGGATCGAACCCGGATCGAACCTTCCAGTAGATCTCCATTCCTGCCTGGCGTATGTATGGTTGCGGCAAGGACTGTCTGATTCTCACTCCATTTAGGCTGCCACAGATCGGCTGTTTCACTCTCAGCCTTAAATGCTTCTCCTCTGACTTAGACAGTTGCCCCGCTGTGGGGATCAGACCCCTGCTTCAGTTTTCCCACCTGCCAAGGGCAGGTCTAGTCCTGTTAACACTCCTGTTTTTCCCCCGAGTTCCTTCATCCTACAGAGTTTTGCGTGGTTCTGTGTGTGCTTTTCCGCTGGTCAGGTCCTCCTGTCCGCTCTCCGCTGGTGTGCTGCATGCACTTCTGTGTCTGAAGGTGTATTCTTGGTGTATCCGTGGAGAAGAGATGGACTCCATGTCCCCCTACTCCTCCGGCATCTTGTTCTCTCTCTCTTTTTAGATTTTTTATCTAAAAAACATAGATACAGGAAATTGGATACCAGAAACTCTCTCATTCTTTGATTTCCCTCGCTGCAACCACCACTACATTGATATTATCTTGATTTTTAATTCTGGGTAATTTGGATGTATTTTTTCTTTTCCTCTGGCCTTACCTATTTTTCAAATATATTTATTTGTGTTTTCCTGCTTTCTGGGAGTTTTTCTCAATATGATCTTCCAGTTTCAATTTTGTTCCATTTGATCTTTATGCTATATATTGTGTTTACTTCAACTATTTTATTTTTCATTCCTAGTAATTTGGCTTGGTTCTTTCCTGTGTTTTTTTGTTCTTTCATGTCACTGTATTTCTTTTAGTATAGTTAATTTAAAATTCTTGGTCAGTCACTTCTAAAATTTCTGCTGCTGATAGGTCTGTAGTTGACTGTGCTGTCTTTGTTTTGAACTGGTTGTACTCTCAAATACCTTGTTACTTTGGCCTGTAAGTTCATTCTTCTCCAGGCATATCAGCTGTTCCATCGGGTGCTGGAATGGAGGTGGCCACACCCCGATCCATGCTAGTTCTGGTAAACTCAGGATAGGGGGGCAGGTGGGGGGCTTGCCCACCCTAAACTAGGGTGGGGAGCCCCAGGCAGCAGAGGAGCCACAGTTAATCACCCTTCCCTCCCCAGAATAGCTCCTCGGGTGCAGGCATCAGCCTTTGCCTGCCCCAGCAGCACTCGAAGCAGGTGCTCCTGGGCGGTCACTCCCAGCTCCAGGGCTTGGAGCAGGGGCGTGAGGAGAAACCGCCCTGGCTACTCAGTCCGCAGCTGTTTTCCTCAGTCCCTCCCAAGGCAGGACTTCTACGCCAAAACCTCTGCTTTAGAAAAAGTATAGGAGAATGTTTTCTAACTTGGAGGAATAGAAATTAGACAAACATTTCTATATAACTGTGGGCAAATAAACAAAGGAAAAATAATGGCAGGCGAGGAGGATGTATTTCCATTCCTACCAGATATGGAATTAATATCCAGAATATATAGAAAAACTTACAGGGAAGAAAAAGAGAAAAATTAAACAAGTCATATAGAGATATTTCACATAAGAGAAAAAAATATGAGTAGTCAGCAATCTGGGAAGTGTGAGTTAAAATACTCAAATAGTGTAGCTTCCTCATTAAATTGGCAGTTATTTAAAATGTCTACCTAAAGAAATGTAGATACAGGAAATTAGATACCAGAAGCTCTCTCATTCTGGTAATTACAAAAAAACCCTGAAGGGTCCATCAACAGGTAAATGGTTAAATGAATTAATAGTATTGTACATCCATACTGTTAAAAGAAATACTTCATTTATTGAGATACAGAAGTTTTGCATAATTCATTATTTATAAAAATTATAGATTATATACAGTATGAAACCATGTATGGTTAAAAAAAAAAAGCTAGATAGTTGAAAATTTAAATGATGGAGAAGGAAATGGCAACCCACTCCAGTGTTCTTGCCTGGAGAATCCCAGGGACGGGGGAGCCTGGTGGGCTGCCGTCTCTGGGGTCACACAGAGTCGGACACGACTGAAGTGACTTAGCAGCAGCAGCGACAGGAAAGTAAGTGATATGGAACAGCATTTCTGTCCTGTATGTTGACCTGGCTGTAGGTGTGTTCTGTTATTTGAGGAAAGATAAATCTTAGGAACCCTTACCTCAGGCTTTTTAAAACACAGGGTACCACTTAGCCACCAGGAAGCCCATTAAAAGACAGGGAGGTCCAGTAATCAGTCTTTTAGGAAGTTGGTAATGATGTCACCTAAACTTGAAACATTAAAAAAAAAAAAAGTGTTCTCAACTGTGTAAAATCTTTCTCCTCGTACCTTCTCAAATGTAATCCTAGGAATTTTGCCTGTAAACAAAGCATTTCTGGGCCAGAAATACTTTCTCTCTTTAGAGCAAGGCTTCACATTATATTGAGTGCCACAGGTTCCATCATTTTTAAAGGACACAGACATAAATGATAAATAATGGATATAAAAATATTACAATCTACCACCTCAAAAAATATTGTTTATGGAGCTTGGAGATTCAAGTATTGATTGCAGTTTTATTTTGAAAAGAATGCTACAACTTAAGTGGTTTTTCTTCCTCATGTTTATATTAAAAGAAAAGCAAATAAACCCTATTTTAATTAAAAAATTTAAATGAAAACATGAATATTCTTTTTAAAAAGCAATTCTTTGTTTATTTGGCGGCAGTGGGTCTTAGGTGCGACCCGTGGGATATAGTTCCCTAACCAGGGATTGAACCCAGGCTCCCTGCATTGGGCGCACAGAGTCTTAGCCACTAGACCACCAGGGAAGTCCCTGGATATTCTTTTAAGTTTGAATGATGTTACCACAGAATGCCTTGTAACACAGCTGAAAATTTTTCCTTTCAAAAGAAATGGGAAAAAAATTGGTCTATCGGAAGATTTAGATTTCATAGGCTGCTGGATTTTTCATGGTTTTGTTATCCAAAGATATTTAGCATTTATAATAATAGCTTTATAGTCTTTGATGTGGATGTCCATACTTTAAACTTCAAACACTTCTGAATCCTTTAAGACCCGTCTAATGGCAGTGATGTCACACTGCAGCCTCTAACAGCAAGCAGCCGGGCTTTCGCCTCGGGCCCACTGCTTGCCCCCAGCAGTCTGCTGCCAGTAGAACCACTACACCAGCACCTGACCTCAGACTTCCGAAACGTGAGTGGTCTGACGGCAGCCTGCTCGTGATCACCTCTGCTAATGGAGGCCCCTTGAGTCAGAAAGGCTCCAAAATACAAGATAATCAGCAAGTCATTTATATTTGAAGTACATTACAGAAATTGCTGTGCAGCAAGTTTTCCTCCCGAATAGTGAAGTGAACATGCATCCATTAGTAGTGAGTGCCCGGCTGTATGATGGCATGGCATCCAGAAAGAGGGTTATCCCGTATGTTCCAGATAGATAATATACTTAAGGTGATTAAAAATTGATCACGCTGTCAATAAAAATGCTTTCTTTCTGTATTAGTGGTGTATTCTGAGTGGCTTCAGTGAAGGTCTCTGAATTGCAGAGAATTGTATGTGAGAGTATTCCATTTTAAGGACTAGTTGGGTCCTACCTGTGCTACTGCTACAATCACAAGGTAATTGTTTGGGAGGATGAAGAAAAGACCTGCAACTAAAGCCAGGTTTACTATTTTATCTTTTGCAGAGTTAATATTGTTGACCTGTTCCTCCCATTTTTCTAAAGTAGCCTCTTGGATTTAAGGAATGTAAGAGGAACCAATGATTAGGCATCGAAGGTTGGTTGAGAAGATACTGTTCCATGTATTGAGCTAGAAAAAGTGGATCCTGCCTGTTTAGAGCTTTGATCTGAGCTCTGCCTTGGAACAGGAAGGTTTAAAAATAAATGCATTTATTTAAAAATAATTTCTCTGTTTGTGAAAGTAGTATATCTTCTTTACTCGGCAGATATTTATTTAGAACCTCTGTGTGCCAGAATGTGTTTTAGGTCAGGGGGATTTTGGTGAATTAATCCTTGCTATTATACTCTTTGCATCTGTGGTTGTGTGCATGTGTGCCTGTGTGTTGGGGCATGTTTTATGTAGAAAATAAAATAGTATTTTAAGACTCCCACTGTTATCATCTTAGGGTAGTGTTCCTATTTTTTAATGTGCAAATAAATTTCTTGATACAGTGTATACACACAGAGAATTGTGTATGTTGTTGCTTTACTATATATGGTTGAGAGCATATATATCATATATGATTCTATATCTCACTTTTTTGATTAATACAATACTATGAGTATTTTCTCATGTTATTCAATATTCTTTGACCTAGATGTCTAATCCATTATAGATAAGAATTCATTCATTCCTCAGTTAATAGACATTTAGGACATTTATCTTGCTGTTATAACTAATGCTGCAATGAATACCTTTGCACCTCATCTTTATTCTCATTTAAATAAGTTTCTAGATTTTTCAAACAAGGTTGAATAAACTTTGGCAAGTTTAAGTCCTGATCCAGACTGTTACCTGTATGGTGGGACCCACTGATAGAGAGCATAACATTTTTCTTCTTAACTTTGTAGGAGGCAAAGAAGATAGAAAAGTCTTGCCCTTCACAAGTTTGCTTTTAGCTTTTATTTGTGCATGCTGAGCATTACTGTTTTTGTGGCTGTGTCGCAAAGGCTTCCCAAGACTTGTTTCTGATCAAGTGATTGCAGCACACCAGAAGCTAGTGTTGAAATACATTTTTTTCAGACATTAACTCTCAGGTCTCACCAGGCTAGTGCCAAACCGTGCATATTAAATATATCCCTACCTTGGAAGCATTTCTACAGGGAAATTGAATAGTGGCAGCATTAGAATCACAGACACAACTCTCTGGCCTGTTGTAATTTAAGGATTTAGTATGTCAGTGCTGCTAGCGCTGAGAGTTAAATTGAAATAGCACAGACTCTTTATCTGCACTGTGGGTAAGAGTGGGCTTATGTTTGTTCTTGGGAACACCGTGAGCTGCCCTGATTAAAAGGATGGTCAGATCTGTGTATTTCTGAGCTCTTGAGTAGGTAGGTACATAGGTTAAGAAAAGGGAGTTGTAAAAGCTGGCAGCTGAATATCACCCTTGAGAGTTGAACTGTAATTAACTTTATTTTTAATATGAGAAAGTTATTTCATTTGAGAACTGGAAAATGCTCAGGATGTAGGTAAAGAGCAGTAATGACTTTATAGTCTCAAGACAATACCTAAAGGGAACTGGGAGGAACTAAATGAACAGTCTGGAGTTTAGCATATAAACTTAATCACATTGGAGAGGTACAAAAATGCAGGCTCTTGGCTCTGGCCCTGTCTGGTAGCCATGCTTAAGTCATCCAGAAAAGGTGAACAAGTCAACTTTTCTGGGTTGCTTAGGGTTGTTAGATGTAAAGGCAGATAACATTTCAGAGATTTTCAACAACAGTAAGCACTGTAGGACTTGGTAATATTAGCTGTATCTTGTGTACTTTCTTCAGGTATATTTTTTAATTTCTGAGTTTCCTAAAAAATCCTGAAGAGAAAATTGACTCTTTGAGAGGTTGTTTGATTTACTTACAGTCATGAAATAGATACCAACTCTCCTCTGATTTTTTTTTTTTTTTAATATTTGGAATACCTCTTTTACATGCCTTAGGGGTGGTGGTTTAGTTGCTAATTCGTGTCTGACTCTCACAACCCCATGGACTGTAGCCAGCCAGGCTCCTCTGTCCAGTCGATTCTCTAGGCAAGAATACTGGAGTGGGCTGCCATTTCCTTCTCCCCAACTCTCCTGATTCTTAACCCAGTGAGTCCTTTCCACTTCACTTTGAGGCTTTGTCTACATCAGTAATATTCCTGACAATCAGATATTCTACATAGGAATACCAGCCAGGAGACTATTTTCTACAGTTTTAAATAGTAAAAATTAAAATGTATCACATGCCAATTTAAAACTTTATGCCAATTTCCTAAATATTAATTGTGTCTGACTCTTTGCGACCCCATGGACTGCAGCACGCCAGGCTTCCTTGTCCTCCACTATTTCCTGGAGCTTGCTCAAACTCAACCATCTCATCCTCTGTCGCCCCTTCTCCTCCTAAATAATAAATACAGCAAAATGCCTGGATATAAATAACAAGTATATTGGATGTTAGATGCTAAAAACTAAATCCAAATAGTTCTTCTCTTTGAATAGTTAATATAGTTGGTAGGAAACTTGCTTTGTATGCAGTAGTACATGGCACATTCCCTTGGCTGCCACACTGCATTCAATTCAAAATGTTCACATAGAATTCTGATGTTCTGTCAAGAATGTAACTTTCCTAAATTGCTCTATTGACTTTTAGGTGTGTGTGTGGCTGTATTAGCATTATCTTTATAAGCAACTGATGGAAAATATGAATGTTTGGGCATCAAAAAAGCATAGGCTCTAGGCGCCGGGCCTCGGTAGTTGCAGCTCGCGGGCCCTAGCATGTGGGCTCGGTCGCTGTGGTGCGTGGGCTTAGCTACTCCATGGCAGGTGGAATTTTCCCAGACCAGAGATCGAACCAGTGGCCCCTGCAATGGCAGGAAGATTCTTATTCTCTGCAGCACCAGGGAAGTCCAAAATATATTTTTTAAATAAAACACTTTTACTTTATTCTTTCTTCATATTCCAGTTAGAAACCTTTTTTTTTCCATAATTGTATGTGTAAGCATCTCATGACTTTGAATTTCATTTCAGGCAGTGAAAGGAGAGGTAAGAACAAAATAATTGTTTAAAAAGGGTGTATGTTGGTCCTGAGATCTGATTTTACCCGACTTAAAACTCTAATAGGCAGCCTGCTTCTGTCTTATGGATGTTGGTAGAAGACACCGTATTCTTGGGACAGGGACAGAGCCCCTGCTAGGCTAGATGCTCCAGATGTTTCTTATTTTCTTACAAAACCTATATGAAATAGATTTAAAATTTTTTTCTATTTATACTTTTTTTTATAGAGTCAGAACAGACTTAAGCAAATAAGTAACTTGCATAAGTTTTGCCCAGCCAGTAAGTGGTAGAGCCAAGACTGGAACCAGCGTCTCTGAGCTCCGTTCTTTTACCTCTATGTTTTTTAGTATACAATTCTCTTAGGTCTCAGGTTTTTGGGTGAAGAGATCTGTATATATCTTTAGATTAAGATTTTAAATTTTGTGTATTTTCCTATGTATTCTTATTGATTTCTAGTTTTTTTAATGTATCAGTTTCTGATGAAATATTAAAAAGCAATTGATCATGGATTTTGTCCATTGATCTATATAATTCTGACTTTCAAGTTTATACAGTTCAAAACTATTATGTATTTAGAAACTACATATAATTATAAATTACATAATTATAAAAACTAAAATTATATAAGTATCAACACAAAAAGAAAGTGAAGTCGCTCATTCGTGTCCTACTCTGCGACCCCATGGACTATAGCCTGTCAGACTCCTCCGTCCATGGCAATACTGAAGTGGGTTGCCATTTCTTCCTCTAGGGGATCTTCCTGACCCAAGAATCGAACCTGGGTCTCCTGTACTGCAGTTAGACTCTACCATTTAAGCCACCAGGGAAGACAAAAACAAAAGTATATATAATTTACATAGCTCAAAGATACATAGGTTCGGGCCAGTTATTCTTCCTAACAAGTTGTTTTCCTTCCTTATCATTTTGTTCACTTATTTTTCCTTGTGTTTATGTACTATTATTATATGAGCTATTTTGAGAGTTGGTATCTGTCAGATACATCTTTTTTTTTCATCTTATTTTCAGTGTTCCTGATTGGTTTTGTCTTAGGTGTGTTTCTTGCAAGAACTATATAGCCATAGTTTGGGATTTTCTTTTTTTTTTAAATCCAGCCTCGTTCAGTTCAGTTCAGTTCAGTCGCTCAGTCGTGTCCAACTCTTTGCGACCCCATGAATCGCAGCACGCCAGGCCTCCCTGTCCATCACCAACTCCTGGAGTTCACTCAGACTCACGTCCATCAAGTCAGTGATGCCATCCAGCCATCTCATCCTCTGTCGTCCCCTTCTCCTCCTGCCCTCAATCCCTCCCCACATCAGAGTCTTTTCCAATGCCTGGTAACTCCTGTCTTTTAAAAACTGGCCCCCTATAATCTGTTTAGAACCTGCATTTTGTTCTGTATTTTGAATGTCACAGAAGGGCGCTCAATAGCGGTGCTCTGTGTGCGTTTTAACTCAAGCTCTGTCATAGTAGTAGCCCCTTTGCAGGTTTGCATTTCTAGAGCTCTCGTGACTCACAACTAAAAAGTGGTCCAAGTTAGCAAGGAAGTTAAGCGCTGGACCTGGTGTGTTTTGCCTTTGTCAGTCTGTTTTTCCTTCTGTGCTTAGTTGCTCAGTCATATCCGACTCTTTGCGACCCCATGGACCGTAGCCCACCAGGCTTCTCTGTCCATGGGGATTCTCTAGGCAAGAACACTGCAGTGGGTTGCCATGCCGTCCTCCAGGGGATCTTTGCAACTCAGGGATTGAACCCAAGTCTCCTCCATTGCAGGTGGATTCTTTACCAGCTGAGCCAGCAGGGAAGCCCAAGAATACTGGAGTGGGTAGCCTATCCCTTCTCCAGGGGAACTTCCCGACCCAGGAATCGAAGTGGGGTCTCCTGCCTTGCAGGCAGAGTCTTTGCCAGCTGAGCCACCAGGGACGCCCTGGCAGCCTTTCCTTACTAGGTCATTATTTGTCATGTTTTCTCCACCAAGGAAAGTGCACCTAACATCCTGCAGAAACACCAGCGATGCTGGTGGAGCAAGCGGCAGAGGCGGCAGTGCGTGTGGTCCGTGTCACCCGCTCTGTAACCGTGTTGCTTCTCCTCCGTGCAGTGTGGCTTCCTGCTGTGGTGCATGGCTCCCAGCCCCGCCAACGGAGCAGACCTGCTCTACAAGCGCATCATCCGGCCTTTCTTCCTGAAGCACGAGTCCCAAGTAGACACTGTGGTGAACGACCTGAAGGACAAAGCCAAAGAGACTGCAGACACCATCTCCAAGGAAGGTATGGCTTGGGGGCAGCCTGGCTCAGTGTGCGAGGGGCCGTGGGTCATACTGGCCCAGACAGCGGGCTTCCTCACTTCACGTCCTGTTGGCTTTCCTCAGTCACGTGCCAAGGCTGTTCTGGGATTTCTCCACCAAGGCTTTGCCTGTTGCCTTTACTGTTCCCAACATTCTTCTGCCATGCCACGAATAACACATCATTCACTCAGCACATTAGGAAAAGTGACTTTCCTGTGGTGGGTGGAGATTTTAGGGGTCATCTGTATTTATATACAAGTCCAGTCTCCCTAATTCATTGCAGGTTGAGCTGCTTGTTATGCTGCTGTTCAAATGGCTTTTGTGAGAGGTGCAAGAGAATGCCCTCTCTCTCAGCCTTTCTCATCCATTCATTCAACAAATACTTATTTATTGAGGTGACTTAATTATGTGCCAAGCATGTTCATAGCACTGGATATGAGCCAGGGAACCAAACAGACCAGCAGACCATACTGCATGAACCCATGAAGCTTACAGTCTTGTTGAGAGAGAGAGAGAATACAATGAAAAAGCAAGTTACGTGGTGTAGTTAGCACATGATACAGAGAAAAATAAAATAGATCCAAAGATAGGGAGTGCGCAGGGGCTGAAGGGAAGGTGACAGTTTTAAAGAGTGATTTAGGAAATCCTCACAAAGGAGGCAATACTGCGTCACATTTGAAAGTGTTAAGGGAAGGAACCATGGGGAAGAAAGCCCCCGTGGGAGAACTAGCATGTGCGAAAGCTGAGAGCAGGGAACGTATGACTGGAAGGGAGTGGCCCAGAGGGAGAGCTGAAGGAGACCAGGCTGCAGAGCAGCTAGAATGGAACATCCCGGTTACTGGAGAGGAGGACCCAAGTGCCCAGGATACTGGGAGAATACTGAAATCAGTGATAATTCAAGTAACAGCAGTGCTCAAAAGTGATTGTAAGTTTGGAGCTAAAATCTTAAAGAAATGAGGCAGCACAGCCCAAGGGTCAGAGAGAATTGGAAAAAAGATGGGCGGCTGGGAAAGGTCATCTGATGCCATGAGATTCTGAACACAGCCATGAAGATCAAAGACAATGCTTCCTGGACCTCCAGACCCAGAAGTACCAGGGTCATGGAAGGAAACGCATAGGACACTTGAGAAGGCAGTATCCTGGGGAGCAGGCAGGTCTCTGTAAGAGCAACAGGAAGCAGGATCCATTCAGAGAAACGGGTGAGGACAGAGGTCTTCCTGATGATGGGTCGGAAGTTCCAGAGGGCACAGTAAGGGTTTTAGCCCATGGACAGTGGGCATAGAACTAGGGAATTAAAATACAAAAAGGGTTCTACGCTCCTGAGGAAGTGGGAGACGAGAGGTGAGCTGGCCTCTGGGGAAGGAAGACCCCCAGATGGCCCGCTGCAGCCTTGATGCCCCAGCTGATGTGTGTTCTCCTCCTCCTCGCAGACTGTGTCCTCCCCAAGCCCTGCTCCCGGACGCAGCTCCAGTCTCCTTCAGTGCGTTCCTACGTTTCTTCACATCCTCCCACTCTAGGATCGCCAGTTCCTTTTGAAGAGGTTTCTTAACTGTTCTCTGCTCTTAACCAAACCAGCAGCCTCTGGTGATGTCATTTCTGTCTAGTTCACCCACATTTCTCGGCCTTTGATTCTCTTAGATCTCAGTCCTCTGAAATCCTGTTTTACTTGGATAGGATACATTCATAAACTGAGGTTAAGAGTGAAAATAAGAGGGATTTTGAGGCTGACACATTACAGACTCTGAGTTTCTGGATTCTCCAGGAAGTACATTTTTGCAAAGAGCTAGTTGAGAGCCTGCAGTGTCTTTGTAAACTTTAGTCCACAATTTTAAGTGAGTGAAGGGAGAGCCGCTGTCGGGCAGCTGGTGCATAAGGAGGGCAGCCTTGCCTGGCACCCGCTCAGGGCTCTGAGAACAGCTGCAGTCTGGACTCTCAGGAGGCCTCAAGGCTCTCAGAACCCTCCCCGCGGCCCGCAGACACATCACACGAGTTCTTAGAGCACGTTCCAAGCCAAGTGGTAATTAGGAAGGCCAGGGAGGACCTGGAATTTCTTGACTGTACACAGGACACTATACACTCAAGGAGCCTCTGCTTCTTGCGATACTCGGAGGGGACAGGACACAGTGGCACAGGCGACACGGTCACTCGAAGGGGCCAGGTCCTCAGTAACTTGGCTGCAGTGCTCAGGAGCTGCATTTGAAGAGTTCTCAGGTCCATTTCCTGGAAACTCTGCTAGCCCTGCCCACAGACCTCCGTGCGTCCTCATCTGAGCGTGAGTCACCCACGGCGTCACCCACAATAGGAGCCACATCGGCACACAGCTGGGTTACACACAGCTCTGATACAGTTTTCTCTCCTTCTAACAGCCAGGAAAGCCGCCGTGAGTTTACTGGGCGAGGAGAAGAAGAGCACCTAGACCGCTGACTGGCCGGAGCCTCTCTGGCGCCTCTGCGCCTCCCACTGGAGCGCGATACCGTATTAGGGGCTGTGGTGTATGATCGTTTTAATAATGTTGCCTTGGAAACATTTTTGATATATTAAACAAAGGAATGTGTTGTAAGGTTTTTTGCTTACTTTTACTGTTTATATACTTAGGGAGCATTTACATTTAATGCAATGGGCAGTGTCCAGGTTTTCAGAAAATATATTATGCCTCTGGGTAGGAAAAGACCTATGTTACCATCCTGTAGGAAATATAAACTTAAAATTATATATCCCACAGGCTTTGTACTGCAGTGGGCTCTCTCTGCATGCATTTTCTCTGTGCTTACCCTGTACTTACATTTTAGGATACTCTTTAAGAAAATGTTTCAATGTTTTTAATGTATCTGTGCATACACACATGTAGGGAAATGTTACTGTCTATAGCCTGCATATTGCTTATGGGGAGCACCAGCCAGAGGCTGAAGGTTCCATTGTGTTGGTGTGATCTGCTGAATAATACTTCAGAAAATTAATACAAACGAGCAGTGTTTCAAAGGAACAGTTAAGTGATAAATGAGGCAGAAGGGAGGTTGGCCTGGTGGTTTCCTAACATTGTAGCAGCTGAATACCAGAACAGCTTTGTGAAGCAGTCAGCTAAGTGATAAATGGGAAAATGTACACACATCACAGTTTCCAGTTCTGTAGAACTAGCAATATTGTCTTGTAGCTTTTAAAAAACTGGCTGATACACTTTGTTGTGGAAACCACCCCTGGTTTTACTTTCATAGCTGAGTAACATGTTGGTTTAGTCTTGTTTCTTTTCCAGTCTTTTGAAAAGCCTCTACTTTAAGGACCCTCCAGAGACTTGCCCACCTCTCATTACATGTACGTTCTTGTTTGTATCATTAGCACCTACATGCTCATGGTGACACCAGGCTCGAAGAGCAGTTCTCAGAGAAGTACGACATGCTGCACAGCCTAGCTGCTAGTGCTTAAGACAAACACCTTTCCCTTCTTTCCCTGGACTTTAGGGTCAAACCACAGAGGCTTCCCTAGGTTACAAGTCAGAATCATTTGCAGTCCATTTACATGCTTTCATCTATATGCTTTGTTTTGATGATAAACTATGAGGTTATATGCAGTTTAAGTACAAAATAAAAAGTTAAAATTAATATTACTAGCTTGATTAGCCAAATGGCTTATAGGGACCTTGACAACTTGTCCATACTAAAGAATCTAAGCTTTGCACTGACCATACTGCTAGGATCCTTCTCAGACTAAACTGACTAAAACAAAAGCATTGCAAAACTAACAACCAGGCCTATAAAATATTTTAAGGCAAATAAAGATGATTAGTTCCCTTTTAGAAAACAATGAGGTAAAGTCATAATGACGTGTCACAATGTAATACAAAAGTATGTCAAAGGTATCAAAAATAAGGACAATATCACCCCAATATAACAATATGGATCAGGGCCTTTTTGGGGAGAGAGGAATGTGATGATAATAAAGCACCTTATTAAGCTTATGTTAAAACATAAAATCTTTCAGAAAGCAAACAGCTACTTGTTATTGGAAGAAAATCAAGCCTTAAGTTAAAAAGTTTTAGAAGGACCTCTAGGAGTATTTAAATCCCTTTCCCTATAAATCAAGTATGCTTTTGGTGGTAAAAGAATGAAAATTAGCAACTTCTAGCATTCAGACTATATAATCAGACTGTTAGTATACACAATATGTAACTTTTAGTGTAGAAAATATCAGGCAAGATGGTGAAGCATGCAAGTTACTATTGCTTATAACTACTTACAGGCTAATATCAATTTAGACAGAAATTTCTGAATGCAATTTTTTTTGTTGTTGTTACCATAGGTTTCTCTTGCAGTACATTCTGTAAGAAATTTTAGTTACTCTTTTTGGCAGTCAGCATGTACATATTAATGACAGGAGAAACTATGAGTTGAGCAATTCTTGTCTCAGTTTAGATTTCCAAAAAAGCATACTGCTGTGGCTAGAGTATTTGAAAAACTAATTGAGCCTGTGTTCAGCTATAAGACAAGTATTTATTTGTACATGAATGGTATTTTGGGGATATGTGAAGGCAAAGAATTCCTACAACAAGACAGTTACTGCTACCCTGGGGAGTCTTCTACCCACAGCCTGAAGAATATGAGCATAACCTTCAAATAAGTTACCACCTGTCCTGAAGATGTGATATATTAAATGGAAATAGATGTAAATAAAATTTTGTTATCTCATTGAGCTTTTGTTATCTCACTGAGCTTTTATAGTCCATTTTCTTTTATGGGGCTTAAAATAAAATGTAAGAAGAATCTTAACACAGATAAACAACCCTTTAACACTGCTGTTCATGGACCGTGTTTCTCACCTGGCCTGTGATTTTCCCCGTGGTGGTGACTACCTGTCAGAGCAAAGACATTCCCTAAAAACAAGCGAGGGGATATATGTGTACATATGGCTGATTCATGTTGTTGTACAGCAGAAACTAACACAACACTGTAAAGCAATTATACTTCATAAAAAAATATAAAATATTTAAAAGCCAGGAAAAAAAATACCAGTCAAAAAGAGTTTCTACTAATTAGCAATAAATGGAGAGGAAACCCAAACTCTTCTTGACCTTTGCATAACACAGGTTTGAAGTGCATGGGCTCACTTACAGATTTTTTCAATAAACACACACTGCAGTACTACACAATCTGCGGCTGATTGAATACCCGGGCGCTGCAAAGTTATCACCGAGCAGTTGCCTGAGAGGAGTCAGCTCTAATGCTGGCATAATGCATTACACACAGTCTCACACGGCTACTAGTTGGTGCTACTATTTCATGTAAGTGTATCTTAATATAGTAAACACACATATGCCTCCAAATCACTCTGTATTTTTAGACTAAGAAAAGAAGAACTGGGGATTTTATTCGAAACGCCTGCCTTTGGAGAGTGCACTTCGGTCAGCATCCGCTCCTGCGTCTGCCTTTGCATGTCTGTATGTCTAGAATCATGGTGTTTAATTAGAAAGTAAGAGATACAGTTCACATCCTTAACCAAATATTAGTTCTGTATGATACAGCAGGAGAAACTACATATATCTGAGAATGACCTTAAGTTTTTCAGGCTGCTTACTACAGTATTAGCTTATAAAATCTGTAACATACATGCCTCAGAGAATTAAGAGCAATAAAGAGGTTCTTTGGTCAAATCAGAGGTTCTCAAGTATTAGTGTGCATCAGGATTTCCTTGGGGAGGGGAGGAATTGGTAAAAGATTGCTGGTCCCATCCCCGATTCAGGAAGTCTGGGGTGGGGCTGAAACATTTGTATTTGGAACAAAATCCCAGGTGATGCTAATGATACAGAAACCACACTTTGACAAGAAATCACTGAGTTAGGTTAATGGTGTCTTTATACTCAGTATAGAGGTTTTCAGGCCTGGCTGTACATCACCATCATCTGAGCAGCTTTCAGAAAATACTAGTGTCTGCCTCCACTACCAGAAATTTTAACAATCAACTATATACCCAGGCGCCAGTATTTTAAAACTCTTCCAATGTATAACCAGGATTAAGAAAGTGAAATGAAATTCATGTTTTGGCAAGAAAAATTTAAACATAAAAATTCTTTGCTGTTTGGCCTCCCCTCTCCCTCCAACTTCAGCTTCCCTGATAGCTCAGTTGGTAAAGAATCCGCCTACAATGCAGGAGACCCTGGTTCGATCCCTGGCTCAAGAAGATCCACTGGAGAAGGGATAGGCTGCCTACTCCAATATTGTTGGGCTTCCCGTGTGGCTCAGCTGGTAAAGAATCTGCCTGCAATGTGGGAGACCTGGGTTCGATCCCTGGGTTGGGAAGATGCCCTGGAGAAGGGAAGAGCTACCCACTCCAGTATTCTAGCATGGAGAATTCCATGGACTGCATAGTCCATGGGGTTGCAAAGAGCTGAACATGACTGAGCAACCTGCATTCCCCCAATTGTGCATTGTATATCTACATTATGCATTGACCAAACCTCCCCTGACAGCAGGAATACCTGCTCACCATAACCAGCAACATTCTCTCAGCATGAAGACAACTCTTAAAAAGACAACATTCCTTTTTGAGCTTGTAAAAAGTCACATGACCCACCATGATGGCGCTTACATCTGGATTATGAAAACTCAAATACGAATACATCATTTAACGTACTGCCCTCTGTCTCAAAAAACGTATATAAATTGTCTTGACTTTTAATGGGCAGAACAACTCTCTGAGCTTTCTGAGGTGCTCTTCCCAGGCTATAATCTTCAAATTTGGCTCAAATAAAATCTTCCAATTTTTAAGTTGACTAATTTTTTGACGACAGCTACTATTAGAGACTACTGCTAAGGTCAAGAATGCCAAGGTCTGGACAGTTTCTCTTAGCTAATTAGTTCAGCTCATGTGTTAGTTTCCTGTTATTGCTGTAACCAGCACAAATGTATCAGCTTATAGTTCTGAAGGACAGACATCCGAAAGAGGTGGGCAGGGCTGCATTATTTCTGGAGATACAGGAGAACCCATTTTCTTGCTGCTTTCAGCTTCCACACTCTGCCTGTATCCCCGTTTGTGGCCCACTAGTACACTGACCCCTGCTTCCCTTTTATAAGCTTGTCTGTGATTACACTGGGCCCACTTGGATAACCCAGGATACTCTCTCCAGCTCAAGATTCTTAATCTCACATGCAAAGCTTTTTGCCATGAAAGCAACATATTTACTGGTTTTTTTGCGAGGGTGGATGATGGTCAGGCGAACAGCATATTCTGCCTACCCCACTAGTCTCTCTCTTTGGGTACAGAAATTTCGTTATTGTTACCCCCAATATCAAAATAACTGCAAAGAGTATCTTAATGTTGCGAGGGAACTAAAAAAAGAGGAGGATTTAATGAAGAACTACCTTATTCACAACCATGTAGCCTGGAGGTTTATCCTCTGGAAAGAGTGGGGGATCCTTGGAGAGGGGGCACGGGCAGAGTTAAGGGAGGGAAGTTGCATTAAAAGCATGACTGAGTGACCAAATGCTGAGACCCATTTGCCCACCCTGCCTTCTCCCACTAGGCGCCCAGATCTTTATCCTGGGAGCTTGTCAGCCTTCTCTCCGCGGAAGCAGATCAACCTTAGAGAAAACATCTACCTGATATGGACAAGCTTTTTGAAAGGACATTTTGACAACTGATAATTCATCAAATAGTCATAAAACTAAGCAAATAAAATTAGCTCCAAGGAAAACAAAAATAACCATAGCATACTCCAGAGTGTTTCCGGAGATAAGCTAAATCTTCAAAATGCATCTGAATTCCAGGCTGGGGCCAGTGAGTGTGAAATTTTCACAAGCTCCCTGGGGAGTCCAGTACTGCTGCACACCGATCACACTATTTAGCAGCAAAGGTACTGCATAATTCAGCTATGAATGAAACACAGAACAATAATGTACACTTTAAATTGTTGTTGTTCAGTTGCTAAGTTGTGTCCGACTCTGTGACCCCATGGACTGCAGCACGCCAGGCTTCCCTGTCCTTCACTATCTCCCGGAGCTTGCTGAAACTCATGTCCATTGAGTCAGTGATGCCATCCAACTAACTCGTCCTCTGTTGCCACCTTCTCCTCCCACCTTCAATCTTTCCCAGCATCAGGGTCTTTTCCAATGAGTTGGCTCTTCGCATCACATGGCCCAAACTATTGAAGCTTCAGCTTCAACATCAGTCCTTCCAATGAATATTCAGGGTTGATTTCCTTTAGGACTGACTGTGGTACTGACTCCAGCACCACAGTTCAAAAGCATCAATTGTTTAGCGCTCAGCTTTCTTTATGGTCCAGCTTTCACATCCATACATGACTACTAGAAAAACCATAGCCTTCACTAGACGGACCTTTGTTGGCAAAGTGATGTCTCTGCTTTTTAATATGCTGTCTATGTTTGTCATAGATTTTTCTTCCAAGGAGCAAGCATCTTTTGAATTCATGGCCACAGTCACCATTTGCAATGATTTTGGAGCCCAAGAAAATAGTCTCTATTTCTATTGCTTCCTCATCTATTTGACATGAAGTGATGGGACCAGATACCATGATCTTTGCTTTTTCAATGTTGAGTTTTAAGCCAGTTTTTTTCACGTTCCTCTTTCACCTTCATCAAGAGGCTCTTTAGTTACTCTTTGCTCTCTGCCTTTAGGGTGGTGTCATCTGCATACCTGAGATTATTGCTATTTCTGCCAGTACTCTTAATCCAGCTTGTTATTCATCCAGCCCACCATTTTGCATGGTATACTCTGCATGTAAGTTAAATAAGCAGGGTAACACTGTACTACAGCCTTGTCATACTCCTTTCCTAATTATGAGCCAGTCCATTATTCCATGTCTGGTTCTAACTGTTGCTTCTTGACCTGTATACAAGTTTCTCAGGAGTCAGGTAAGATGTGATTACAATGATGAAATACAGTGGTAGGAGGGAAGATGGGAAAGATGCACGCATGTCTTGGGAATAAAGAAAGGAAAATGAAATCATCCTCCTCTACAGATGGAAGTTAATGCCTAAATGGAATGCCAATTAAAATTGGCTGCTGCTGCTGCTGCTAAGTCACTTCAGTCGTGTCCGATTCTGTGTGACCCCACAGACGGCAGCCCATCAGGCTCCCCCGTCCCTGGGATTCTCCAGGCAAGA
The DNA here is from genome assembly GCF_000754665.1 of Bison bison bison. Taxonomy (NCBI): domain Eukaryota; kingdom Metazoa; phylum Chordata; class Mammalia; order Artiodactyla; family Bovidae; genus Bison; species Bison bison. The sequence goes on along the minus strand of NW_011494836.1, from coordinate 1,426,000 downwards.
ACACTGGAGTGGGTTGCCATTGCCTTCTCCAATGCATGAAAGTGAAAAAAAAAGAAAGTGAAAAAATAAAGTGAAGTCGCTCAGTCGTGTCCGACTCCTAGTGACCTCATGGACTGCATCCCACCAGGCCCCTCCGTCCATGGGATTTTCCAGGCAAGAGTACTGGATTGGGTTGCCATTGCCTTCTCCGATTAAAATTGGCTAGCTCTTTCAATTATGTACAAGTATAAAACTGATAATAATAAAGTCCTTTAAAAAAAGGGCAAAGAAGGTGAACATAATTCACTGAAATGACTCTGTTTTTCACTTGGCTGGCAAAGAAGTAAAGATAACTATTCACTGACTGCAACATGAACAAACAGCAACATGTACAGCAATAGTTGTGAAACCTTTCCTGGCAATCCTATTGCCCTATCTCTAAAACAATTTTAGGTTCTAGGCATCTTTCTGTGACAAATCTTTTACACTGACTGCCCAGTATCCACTCTCAACTACTCACTTTCTTGTCTGCCACTCTATCAGGACTGAGAAGGTTGTATTTCACTTTGTGCCGGAGTTCTTGACAATGAAACAAGTTGTCCAGGACAGGTTTTGAGAAATCCCTGCCTTTCCTTTAACACACTTTCCAGGAAATTTTTGCAGAGACAAACACCTGTGGTCGGCAGTTTTTATTGTGATCGACCAAAAATTGTTATTTTTAACAATTAAACCTCAACATTCAGAAAACTTAGATCATGACATCCAGTCCCATCACTTCATGGCAAATAGATGGGGAAACAGTGGAAACAGTGGCAGACTTTATTTTGGGGGGCTCCAAAGTCACTGCAGATGGTGACTGCAGCCATGAAATTAAAAGACACTTGCTCCTTGGAAGAAAAGCTATGACCAACCTAGATGGCATATTAAAAAACAGACATTACTTTGCTGACAAAGGTCCGTCTAGTCAAGGCTATGGTTTTTCCCGTGGTCATGTATGGATGTGAGAGCTGGACTATAAAGAAAGCTGAGTGCTGAAGAATTGATGCTTTTGAACTGTGGTGTTGGAGAAGACTCTTGAGAGTCCCTTCGACTGCAAGGGGATCCAAGGAGTCTAAAGGATATCAGTCCTAACTATTCATTGGAAGGACTGATGTTGAAGCTGAAACTCTTACTTTGGCCACCTGATGCGAAGAACTCATTTGAAAAGACCCCGATGCTGGGTAAGATTGAAGGTGGGAGAAGGGGACGACAGAGGATGAGATGATTGGATGGCATCACCGACTCAGTGGACATGAGTTTGAGTAAACTCTGGAAGTTGGTGATGGACAGGGAAGCCTGGTGCAGTCCATGGGGTTGCAGAGTCAGACATGGAGTGACTGAACTGAACACCTGTGGCTGGCAATTTTTACTGTTGCTGGCCAAAAATTGTTATTTCACTAATACTTTGTGGGTTATTATATTCAACAATTATACCTAACACACCTGTAAAGTCATTTTAGTGGAACACTATATTAAATACACTCTTCTTTGGAAGCAAAGGAGCATTCTCCAGCACCATTTCATTTTCACTTCCCATTGCAGAATCAATCACTAAGGATTTTTGTCTTTTTGTTGGTCTGACATCATCATTTACACCATCTGAATCAGAACTATATTCTGAAGAACTATGATCTTCTGAGACACTAGTATTAATACATATGTCGTTCAGCCAGAGGAAGTATCTACATAAGATTCACTGAAAAATTCTTCACTCAAAAATTTTGTGATGCTTCTTTCTTGAAAGTTTTACAGTAATAAAGGTGTGTTTATAATATACACAATGTTGCAACAAAACCTGACCCAGCGAAATGAGGATGATAACGACAATCTAAGTTGTCTGATGAACGCTTGATCACTCTGTGAACTTCACACAGTGATGTCAGGGGGACAGATGTGGAACTCTGACGTGGTGTTGGGTCTGCCACCAGTCCTCTTACAAGTTTGTAACAACTTAAGGACGCTGGAAACATGCCACAGACAGTGGAGTACAGAGGTAGGAGGGCATCACTAAGCAACTGGATCAACACCTACAATAACCTTTGAGTTTCACGTTATTTAAAAATTTAATTCCTGTTTAAGTCCCTCATTCTTTTCTGTTGTACAGCCATATTCGTAAGTGATACGTTTTTCCAAAGAGGGCTTTTCTGAATCATGTTTTGCACCCTTGTATTTATTTGTCAGTCTGATATATAAACTACTATACAATTATGCTCACTATAGGACATAGTAAAAACAGAAACTGTTGGAGAGAAAACCTAAGTAGCAGTTCTAATACTTCCCCCTACACACTGGTGGGTCATCTCATACAGCCTGGGTGTATAATCCCTTTTAGAGTTCTGAAACTCTGGCTACGTTTATTCTGTAATCACTTGGAATTGTTCGATCTCTAGCAATAAAACAGGAATTGGGATTTAAAGAAGGCTATGAGTTCACTCACAGGATTCACAGAAGAGCGGCACTAGGCCTCAGGAAGGTGTGAATCACATCTTAGCTCCTTTCACCATCTGTACTTGTGTTTCTACTCCATACATAAAATTGAACTGGCCTGGCCTTGGCCACATCCTGCGGTCAGGGTGCAGTCCTGTGATTGACAGCTCTTCCAGAAGCACACTGAGTCAGAGAAGGCAGTCCCCCAGGAGATGCTCAGTAGACAAAACAAAAGGCCGAAGAAGGAGTCTCTTAAGTTTTACACAAAGTCACCACTTTTAGAACAGTGCTTTGGAATAAAGTCAGAATTATCAATCCACTTTAGTTTCTTGGAAAAAAATTTATCTCAAGGTGCTAAAGCATAGACAATTTTAGAATTCCAATCTACAGAATAAGCAAATCTAAAGCATAAATTTCCACATGTCAACAAACTAGTAATTGATGAAACAACTCAATTACAAAGACTGATTAAAAGAATATGATCCACAGACTGCCTGTTCATAGACCTCCAAAAGGATTTAACCACTTTCTGGTTTTAGGTTCACACAATGGCACCCCACTCCAGTACTCTTGCCTGGAAAATCCCATGGACAGAGGAGCCTGGTGGGCTGCAGTCCATGGGGTCACTAAGAGTTGGACACGACTAGGCAACTTCACTTTCACTTTTCACTTTCATGCATTGGAGAAGGAAATGGCAACCCACTCCAGTGTTCTTGCCTGGAGAATCCCAGGGATGGGGGAGCCTGGTAGGCTACCGTCTATGGGGTCACACAGAGTTGGACACGACTGAAGTGACTTAGCATAGCATAGCATGAGTTTCCACTCCCCATTTTATTCCCTTTATCTCCTCTACTGGCATTAATCAGTTCATAAGCAAAAGCTACAAAAAGTCAAGTTTCAAATTTTATTTCACTAAAATTAAAAAGATAAACAAAATGTATATTTCAAATCTTATTAAACTCATTTATTTGAAACATGTTTACATAGAGGACAAACAGATACAGGATTTCAAGTAACTTATGGTAGAGCCCACTGTCCATTTAAGAATATGCTTCTTTCACAAAAACTGTATTAAGAGGCAAAAAAGAAAAATTTCTCTTATACTGCATAAGAGCTGGATGCAAACTTCTGATGTATCTTTATTTCATTATCAACTCTGATGTTGAAGCTGGGAGGCACAAATGTTCACAGCTCAGTTAAATGAAGCAAAGAAAAAGCTTCTGTTTCTCTCAGATACAAGTGAGAAGCCTCCATTCATGTCTCTTACAGTAGTATCACATCCTTGATTCTCAGACCAGATCATTTCTTCTTCTTTCCTTTCCCTTTCTTACTTCCCTCTCCTTGCTGAAGACTTTGGTCCCCACCTCCTGTTTTTTGTGTCCGTGTTTTCAGTTTAGGTATCATTTCTGCAGCATACAACATTACTGACTTACCTAGGAACCAGAAGTTAGGCTTAGTACATAAACTGAGAAACATGATGTAAAAGGTCATCATACTTGAAAATCATAAAGTTCATGAAGTCATCACCACATCAAGAAAATAAGAATTTAAAAAGAAAAAATTAAATAATTAGGAAGACAATGATTTGCAGAAGTGGGGACCTTTCTGGGAGAAAATGTATTAAGAACAATGCTGAAATTAAATTTAAATGAACAAAACAAAAATTTAGAACACTTTATTTGAAATAAAAATTTTTACCTTGATCCTAGTAATTGACTTGAAGATCAAAGAAAGTATCTAAACATAACAAGCTGGCAACAGAATCAGGCTGTTATTGTATCTTAAGCTAGGAAGCACAGGCTTCTTAATCTTCTAACAAAAACTCAATGTCATTAAGCTGTAAAAGATTTTTTTAAGGAATAAAATGCTAGAGATAATGCAACAGTCTTCCTCACCGCCTGCTTGCATTAGGGTAAGCAGGTGTTAAAATTTGGTGTTTTC
>NW_011494836.1:1414168-1421514 GCF_000754665.1 Bison bison bison | reverse complement strand
CTCACACACACATGGAGAAGGCAATGGCACCCCACTCCAGTCCTCTTGCCTGGAAAATCCCATGGATGGGGGAGCCTGGTAGGCTGCAGTCCATGGGGTGGCTAAGAGTCGGACACGACTGAGCGACTTCACTTTTACTTATCACTTTCATGCATTGGAGAAGGACATGGCAACCCACTCCAGTGTTCTTGCCTGGAGAAGCCCAGGAACAGGAGAGCCTGGTGGGCTGCCGTCTATGGGGTCGCACAGAGTCGGACACGACTGAAGCGACTTAGCAGCAGCAGCATATACACACACGGAGCCAAAGCAAAAACAACACCCAGTTGTCAATGTGACTGGTGATGGAAGCAAGGTCCGATGCTGTAAAAAGCAATACTGCATAGGAGCCTGGAATGTTAGGTCCACGAATCAAGGCAAATTGGAAGTGGTCAAACAGGAGATGGCAAGAGTGAACGTCAACATTCTAGGAATCAGCAAACTAAAATGGACTGGAATGGGTGAATTTAACTCAGATGACCATTATATATCTATTACTGTGGGCAAGAATCCCTTAGAAGAAATGGAGTAGCCATCAGAGTCAACAAAAGAGTCCAAAATGCAGTACCTGGATGCAATCTAAAAAACGACAGAATGATCTCTATTCGTTTCCAAGGCAAACAATTCAGTATCACGGTAAGCCAAGTCTATGCCCCAAGTAATGCTGAAGAAGCTGAAGTTGAACGGTTCTATGAAGACCTACAAGACCTTTTAGAACTAAAACCCCAAAACGATGTCCTTTTCATTATAAGGGACTGGAATGCAAAAGTAGGAAGTCAAGAGACACCTGGAGTAACAGGCAAATTTGGCCTTGGAGTGCAGAATGAAGCAGGGCAAAGGCTAATAGAGTTCTGCCAAGAGAAAGCACTGGTCAGAGCAAACACCCTCTTCTCATGGACATCGCCAGATAGTCAACACTGAAATCAGGTTGATTATATTCTTTGCATCCAAAGATGGAGAAGCTCTATACAGTCAGCAAAAACAAGACCAGGAGGTGACTGTGGCTCAGATCCTTATTGCCAAATTCATACTTAAGTTGAAGAAAGTAGGGAAAACCACTAGACCATTCAAGTATGACCTAAATCAAATCCCTAACGGTTATACAGTAGAAGTGAGAAACAGATATAAGGTACTAGATCTGATAGACAGAGTGCCTGATGAACTATGGACATAGGTTTGTGACACTGTACAGGAGACAGGGAACAAGACCATCCCCAAGAAAAAGAAATGCAAAAAAGCAGAATGGCTGTCTGAGGAGGCTTTACAAATAGCTATGAAAAGAAGACAAGCAAAAATCAAAGGAGAAAAGGAAAGATATACTCATTTGAATGCAGAGTTCCAAAGAACAGCAAGGAGAGATAAGAAAGCCTTCTTCAGTGATCAATGCAAAGAAATAGAGGAAAACAATAGACTGGGCAAGACTAGAGATCTCAAGAAAATTAGAGATACCAAGGGAACATTTCATGCAAAGATGGGCACAACAAAGGACAGAGACAGTATGGACCTAACAGAAGCACAAGATATTAAGACGAGATGGCAAGAAAACACAGAAGAACTGTACAAAAAAGATCTTCACAAGGCAGATAACCATGATGGTGTGATCACTGACCTAGAGCCAGACATCCTGGAATGTGAAGTCAAGTGGGCCTTAAGAAGCATCACTATGAACAAAGCTAGTGGATGTGATGGAATTCCAGTTGAGTTATTTCAAATCCTAGAAGATGATGCTGTGAAAGTGCTGCACTCTGCATGCCTGCAAATTTGGAAAACTCAGCAGTGGCTGCAGGACTGGAAAAGGTCCCTTTTCATTCCAATCCCTAAGAAAGGTAATGCCAAAGAATGCTCAAACTACCACACAACTGCACTCATCTCACATGCTAGTAAAGTAATGCTCAAATTTTCTCCAAGCCAGGCTTCAGCAATACGTGAACTGTGAACTTCCAGATGTTTAAGCTGGTTTTAGAAAAGACAGAGGAACCAGAGATCAAATTGCCAATATCTGCTTGATCATTGAAAAGGCAAGAGGGTTCCAGAAAATCATCTATTTCTGCTTTATTGACTATGCCAGAGCCTTTGACTGTGTAGATCACAATAAACTGTGGAAAATTCTGAAAGAGATGGAAATAGCAGACCACCTGACCTGCTTCTTGAAAAACCTGTATGCAGGTCAGGAAGCAACAGTTAGAACTGGACATGGAACAACAGACTGGTTCCAAATAGGAAAAGGAGTATGTCAAGGCTGTATATTGTCACCCTGCTTATTTAACTTATATGCAGAGTACATCATGAGAAACACCTGGCTGGATGAAGCACAAGCTGGAATCAAGATTGATGGGAGAAATATCAATAACCTCAGATATGCAGATGACACCACCCTTATGGCAGAAAGTGAAGAAGAACTAAAGGGCCTCTTGATGGAAGTGAAAGAGGAGAGTGAAAAAGTTGGCTTAAAGCTCAACATTCAGAAAACAAAGATCATGGCATCCGGTCCCATCACTTCATGGCAAACATATGGAGAAACAGTGGCATACTTTATTTTTTGGGGCTCCAAAAATCACTGCTGATGGTTACTGCAGACATGAAATTAAAAGACGTTTACTCCTTAGGAGAAAAGTTATGACCAACCTAGAAAGCATATTAAAAAGCTGAGACGTTACTTTGTCAACAAAGACCTATCTAGTCATGGCTATGTTTTTTTCCAGTAGTCATGTATAGATGTGAAAGTTGGAGTATAAAGAAAGCTGAGCACCAAAGATTGATGCTTTTAACTTTTAACTATGGTGTTGGAGAAGACTCTTGAGAGCCCCTTGGACTGCAAGGAGATCCAACTAGTCCATCCTAAAGGAAATCAGTCCTGAATACTCATTGAAAGGACTGATGTTGAAACTGAAACTCCAAAACTTTGGCCACCTGATGCAAAGAGCTGACTCATTTGAAAAGACCTTGATGCTGGGTAAGATTGAAGGCAGGACAGAAGGGAACGACAGAAGATGAGATGGCTGGATGTCATCTCCTATTCAATGGAGATGAGTTTGAGTAAACTCTGGGAGTTGGTGACAGACAGGGAGGCCTGGCGTGCTGTGGTCCATGGGGTCGCAAAGAGCAGATACGACTGAGCGACTGAACTGATACACACACACACATATATAAAATCAATAAATAACATTGCACCCGTATCTATCAATAAATAGTAATAGTCTATATTTAAATTTACACCTTAGTAGCACCACACTGCATACTTCTTGCTTTTTTTCACTCAATACAGTTTTTTAGATTTATCAGTATTAGAAATTAGTAACAGATCCCAAGTGTTTCTACATGTGAAATAGCAATAATAGCTGACAATTTAATAATTTCTCATTCTTAACCTGGGAACAACAATGGACTTCCATAGGTTCATAAAATGTTCATTGAACAATTTTTTTTTTTTTGGAGAAATGATTACTAGGTTTCATCAAATTCTCAAATGTCCTAACATAAAAGAAATTAAAAGCACTGTTTCTCTCTCTCCATCAGCAGTAGTCCTTTTTCTAAATTAATTCACAGAATGCAAATTACTTTTCTGACTTGTCAATATGTCAGTTTGAGAATATTTTTGGCAATGTAGAGGAATGCTGCTGCTGCTGCTAAGTTGCTTCAGTCATGTCCGACTCTGTGCGACCCCATAGACGGCCGCCCATCAGGCTCCCCCATCCCTGGGATTCTCCAGGCAAGAACACTGGAGCGGGTTGCCACTTCCTTCTCCAATGCATGAAAGTGAAAAGTCAAAGTGAAGTTGCTTAGTCATTCCCGAGTCTTAGCAACCCCATGGACTGGAGCCTACCAGGCTCCTCCGTCTATGGGATTTTCCAGGCAAGAGTACCGGAGTGGGGTGCCATTGCCTTCTCCGATGTAGAGGAATAACCTATCCCAAAATTCATTCTTTCATTAAAAAAAGCTTACGTGATGGGAACTGTACAAGACAGAGGCTGCCATCTTCCTGTTTGAGCTGGACCCGGACTCTGCCCCTGTACTGAAGATCACGATTCCATTCTCTAGAGTACATTTTATTTTTCTTAACAGAAAGAAATAAAAACAAGATTTATGAAAGTTATCACATGAATGAAATGAGTATGGAAGTTAGTGAATGAAGAACTATATCATACCTCAAGAAATACATTAAGTCCAACTGCTGCACATACATCTTGAATCTCTGTAGCTGTAGGATTTTCAACAGCCTGAAAAGTTAATTAAAGATGAAAACAGTAAATAGCTCAGCTTTAAGTGGATACTGCTACACTGTTGTATAAATCATTTCAAACACTATGAATAAAACACATACCAAGACCCTTGGTTTCCTTTAAAAAAAAACAAAAACCAAAGAACCAACTCGGTACAGTTGTTTCAACTGTAATTTTTAAACTTGGGACTCACATATTCAGACTTTTGTGTCGATTTCCCTTCCATGAGAACATAAACTTCACAAGGTTAAGGACTGCTTTGTTCACCAATATATTCATCTGGCATAATGCTTGGAATATAGTAGTGTTCAATGAATATTGGTTAAACAACTATTACAGATACAACAACTTTAGAAAATTGTTTGGCAGAATCTATGGAAGTAAAATAAAATAAATGCATTCTTTATGGCCATGCAGTTCTACTGCAAGGTATATACCGCCCCCCCTCCCAAAATACAAAATAGACGATCTCAAGAAGCACTATTTATCACAGCCTCAAACTAGAAACAACCCAACTATCTGTCAATAGTAAAATGGACTGTGGTACATTCACACAATGCCGGACTACAGAGCAGTAGTTTTCAGCAAGGTAATCTTGCACCCTGACACTCATCAGTGCTTGGAGACATTTTTGATCATCACAACTAGGGTGGGGTAGGGCACTGGCTTCCAGTGGGTAGACGCCAAGGAAGCTGCTAAGCGATCCAGACAGCACCGGACAGCACTCACAACCATGAACTACCTGGCTCAAAATGTCAACAGTGCTGCTGTTGGGAAACCCTACAACAGAGAGATGAGATTTAACAAACTATATTCAAAAGTTCAGGTAAACCTCATAAGCTTAACATTCATTAAAATAAGACAGACATAAAAGCACATAGTGTGTGATGCCATTTAAATAAAACTAAAAAACAAGCAATAGTAATCTATGGTATTCGAAGTCAGGACAGTGGTCATCCTTTGTTATGACTATATGTGCAGGGGACACTGACTGGTGGGTGGCGGGGACATACAGGAATCTTTCTGGGTGCTAGTAATGTTTTTTTTTTTTTTATTGGATACTTGGTTAACCATGTGTACTCACTTCATGAAAATTAATCAAGAAAAACACTTAAGATTTATGTATGTTTCTCTATGAAAGCTATCAATAAAGTTAAAAGTAATTCAATCATTCTCCAAATTATCTAAGAGCCTGCTACCAGAGGCCTCTGTCAAAGTGGCTTGATGTTAGGCATTTTTCTGAATTAGTGCTTTGGCATCTTCTCCTTTACACTGTAGCAGCAAAGCAGACTTCACATATTTAAGCAGCAAAATGGGAGATATTAAACAACTCAAAAATAATGTACTGCTTCAGGCCAAGTTCCTTAAATCCATTAGATTACAAAATGTAAATCAGCCTTAAAAAATAGGATATAGCATTAACTGTGGAAATACAAAACTACAAAAATCCCTTCACTTGGCTCTAGGCTCTTTCTAAACTTAAGCCACTAGGCCAACTAAGAACTTAGGTTTTTCTATTGAAACAGCACAAGGGAGAAATCATTTCTTTTAAGACTATAAACACCTACTTTAAAAAAGTGTTAATTTTAAAGTAATTTACTCCAAGTCAAAAGGATGATGATGATAAGGGGCCTAAAACTGTAAAATTCAACACATCTGAATTTTCTGCAAGTCTTATTTAAAATAAAAAACTCAACTACATTCTGGACATGATATTGTACAGTGCCATAATTTGGGTTTCCTTTATTAAGGAGAAGATTGTCATAACATTGGTTTAAAAAAAGAAAAAATGTGCAAACCCTACAACACCCCACCCCCAAACTGTTTCAAACAAAGGCTCATGAAGAATCACTTAAAAAGCAGCCTAGTCGTTGGCTGCTCGTTCTCCTCGGGCCTCAAACAATGCAGCAGAGTAAAAGAAGTCTTTGTGGCCTAACAGGACAACCTGCCCAGGTCGTCGTTGCAAAACACGCTTACCTTACTTATGGGGATTCGCCGTCCCTCCGCGATGGTCTTCTTGTTATTTAAATAAGCAGGATAAATACAAATGAACCTGCCACAGGAAAAGCCCAGCTGGTATCATTAGAGCAATATTTCCCCAAATTCATTCATTTTTTCACCATCATCAAGATTGCCGGTGCACCTATACAATTATTCAGTTCAGTTCAGTCGCTCAGTCGTGTCCGACTCTGCGACCCCATGGACCGCAGCACGCTAGGCTTCCCCGTCTATTACCAACTCCCGAAGCCTGCTCAAACTCATGTCCATCGAGTCGGTGATGCTCCCCTCTATTTAAAAACCGAACTTTAACTTATTACCTTAGATGAAAAAAAATCACTTGCTAGACAAAGCTTTTTTTTAAAAAAAGAAAAGAAAACAGTACTGGAACTGTTCATTTACATACAACAGCCTGTCAAAAGCTTTGAGGGCGGGCTCTGCTCTCACACGCCAACGATCGAAAGAAAAGAGTTGTCACTTAACGACTCCTTTCCGTCACCCACGGAGCTCCCAATATCCTCTGTCTCAAGTACAGGTAAACATCGAGCTACGTAAAGTTGGAATCTAGGGTCCTGCGAACAGCGGCCTCCGGGAGGTACAGACGCCCGAGAACAGGGCCAGGGCCTAGCTCCATCTGAGGAGCCTTCCTTAGGGTTGGGGAAGGAGGCGCAGAGCCGGCGGGCTTGCCCCAAGTCGCTTCCTCTTTCCGGACTCACCTGTCCTGGTCGGCCGGGGACCGCGCCGCGGCGCAAGCCATCTTCAACCCGGGTCCAGACAGCTTCCACGCCCAGAGAGCACCCGGGCTGGGCCTGCAGGTAAAAAAGCCGGCCGGACACCTCTCAGAGGGCCCAGACTACCCCGTTTCCGGCGGAAGTCCCGCCCATTGGAACGTCTGCTTGTCTGGGCTCTCTGGTTCCTGATGTGGCGTTGAAATCCTTTTCTCTCGCGAGAGGGTACACGAACGTGACTAATTCCTTCCTGGCTGTGAGCTTGCAGAAACCAGCCTTTGGAACGCTTGCGCCGTCGCTACCATTGGCTTACGCTTTCACGCCCCGCCCCCCCCCTTTTTTTTAGCTACTTTCGGGTGGGGTG
>NW_011494836.1:1381623-1414068 GCF_000754665.1 Bison bison bison | reverse complement strand
GAGTGTGGATGATGCATGTTTAGAGTACGGCTCAACACCGTGGGTTATCTGTGAGTTCTGAGCAAGTTGTTAGAGTAGGCAAGGAAATGCCCTGTTTGTTTAATCTTTAACCGCTCCTGGGCCCTGCAGCTTGCTTTCAACTTGGCAAAAATGGATTTTTATAGTGGTGGAACTAGCAAAATTACTGGCACTGTTTCAGTGTTCTGTGTAAATGTTAGGAATTCGACTATACACTTTTCAGAATCTCTCCCTAAAATTAAACTCAGTGGTAAAAAATCTCCTTGCACATGGCTTGGATCCGTGGGTTAGGATGACTGATCCCCAGGAGTAGGAAATAGCAACCCACTTCAGTATTCTTCAAGACTTCCCTGGTGGCTCAGACCCGTAAAGTGTCTGTCTACAATCCGGGAGACCCGGGTTCGTTCCCGGGTCGGGAAGATCCGCTGAAAAAGCAAAAGGCAATCCATTCCAGTACTATATTGCCTGGAAAGTCCCATGGACAGAGGAGGTCGCAAAGAGTCGGACACGACTGAGCGACTCCAGTATTCTTCAGATCTTTTTGGTGTGGGAGGGTGGACTGTAAGTAAAATTTCTTTTAGTGAAACTGTTTCACTACAAATCCTTTAAGGCATTTGAACGCAAGCAGTTCTGCTTTGGTACTCTGAGGGGAAGTGTTACACTAAATCCCAAAGTGGAGGACAAGTGTTCTTCCCACTTCTATAGGGACAGAGTGCAGCTTTTGGACACCAAGAACTGACAAGATGGCACCCGCCACCAAGCTTCTGGCTGGTGTCTAATGGAGAGCAGTGTTTTGGTAGATCCGGTTGGTTTATAAAGAGTAAGGCGAGAACGTTCAATGAACTTGGACTCAAGATGGAAAAGACTCAGTATTAAAAGGGCTGTGGAAAAAAAAAGACACACAGCTGGGTTTATGCTAGTAAAATTGCTTTATTTCAAGGATTAAAAACAAAACCCTAAGAACACCAGGCAGGAAATAAGTTTTCTATAGGGGAAACAGAACTCAGCCTGATATCTGAACTATTTAGCCACAGTAAACATTAGAGTTTTGCAGAAAATGAATTGTGACTAAAGTTGTGAATCAAATTATCCTTTGTGTGAGGGCAAAAGAAAAACAATTTTAAGCAAGCAAGGGTTGAGAAAGTATATTTCCAACCTAGCTTTTCTGGAAAACAAACAAACACTATTTAAGGACATATTCCAGCCAAACCAGATTATATTAACATAAAGAAGAAAGTGTTTCTGCTATGCAATATAGAGGAAACAGTGAACACTTACATGTAATATAAGTAAATTCAAATAATTTAATAATTTATATAAAGTGATGGTGAAGATAACTGCGATTGTTAAAAAGATTCTGAAAATTAAGTGAATACATTATTACTGAACAAAGATTTTATAAAGAACTTAGATTTCAACTGAAATAGTGTATGTCTCTATTTCTAAAACCATTGCCTGTCGCATCACCAGGGTTTTCATAGGACCCTGGCTTCCTGCCATTTTTTCTGTTCTGTCTCTCCTCTTGTGCTCACGTCTCTGCTCCTCAACCCCCCATTCCTGGGTACCCCCCCGAACCCTGAGTTCTTGCCTCTCTTAAGCACACCTATGCGATTTTCTCTAACCCTCCTCCCACTAAACTCCAGGCTTGGCTTTACTGATCCCAAACCCATCAAGGTCCTCAGCTAAAGAAAAGGACTTTTCAAGAATTTAATCTTAGCAAGAGTCACCCTTTCTGGAAGGAGTGATTTTAAGTAAGAAGTGATTTTAAGTAAGAAGTTGTGGTTTTAAGTAATAACCCTCCTTTGGTTGTGTGTAGACTATCATCTGTCAAACACTGACCCTGTCACTAGCTCCACAGTTTTTATCAATCTCTTTGTGTTTGTAATATTGTTTCATACACCTGATGCTTTATCATTTGATGTTCAAATAAAGTCATAACTGTTGTTCATTTTCTTTTCATTGTTTGATGCCTTTCATCCAGAATTATACTTTGACATAAATTTACCTATACTGCTTTCTTTGCATTTGCCTGTGTGTAGTTGAGCTTTTAGTTTTGTCCAGTCTGGATCATTTTAGGTGTATCTTTTATTAATGGCATATAGGTAAAGGATTTTTTTTTTTAACTTGACTCCAACTTTACCGTATGTGCTTAATCCACTCATTATTTATTACTGTCATTTTATGCTTTTTTGTGGCTAATTCTCCCTCTCCCCTTTTCCCTATTCTTTGATATCCTGTTCAAGTGTTCTTGTATTCATAGTTATTTTGACTAATGATTTGGATGGAAAGCTTTCTTTTTAACATTGGTGTTAGCACTAAATAGAAAAGTTGAACTTGTATTTTTCCAAGTTAAAAGTAAAATAGTATCTTTTGACACTGGCTACTTAAAAGAGGAGAAATTTAGCATGCTTTTATGTCTTCTCTCCATCATTTCCCAGTTTGGGGTGGAATAATGTGGAATTTAAGCATTTCATCTTTTCAGTTCTGAGTTACGTGCACATTCACATTGAGATTCATTATCAGATTAACCACAATTACTTACACGTTTATTTAGTTTAAAGGTTTTATTGCTCAAACTGTTTCCTTAATACGTTCCCATTTAATTGCTCAGGCAGCAGGAGCACTATGGTAGGAGGTACGTCATGGATTCTGGTTTCCCAATGGTGCCTTTGAAACGCCCCTTGTAGGTTTGGAGAATTCATGTCCTAGGCATCCAGCTTCCTCAATGGAGAAACCAAACCACTGAGCTTTCCCTGGCTCTACAGGCGTATGACAACAGCTTCTGCCAAGTGTCCATTCAGCAAGACTGCAGTCCAGAATTGAGCAGTGTGATGAGGCAAGTGCTGAATATATTCTTAATTTATGGGGAGGGTGGTGTCAGAGGGCTCCAGAGTTGACAGGTAACAACCGGGTCTTTTTGAAGCAGCCTCACAGTATGGTTTGGGTATTGTTTCTGTGGTGGTTTCCAAGCCTGATTTTCTGGCCCTCATACAACTCCTGTGAGCTATCTGATTCCTTAAATGAGTGTCTCCTCTTTTACAGAAAGTCTTATTGTTAACAACTGTAACAAGAATCCTGAATAATACAAGTGTTTCAGATAAATTAAGTGCTAGTTTGGCAAGTTTCAGAATTCGTAGGTAATATTTCCATTTGCTTCCAAATGGTATATATATTGTCCTACTGCTTTTTTTTTTGGGCATTCAGTATTTCAGAGAAATCTGATGCCAATCTATTTTTTTTCTTTGTAGGCAGCCTATTCCTCTTTCCCCACAGATGATTTCAAGAAAGAAAGATTTAAAGATTTAAAGAAAGAAAGCTTTATATTAAAAAAAAAACAAACCTCACTAAACTGTCTAAATAGTTTTCTGTTTGAAGTTACTTCAGGAACAAAGTGGGTTTGAAACTTCACAAATGTTCCAAACACAAGGAAAAGTAGAACTAGCCCCCAGAATCAGCAAGAACTGTGGTAAGGCCAGGAGCTAGCCATTCTTGTATGTCTCGCACTTGCTTTCTATGCCTCCCTCTCATACCTGTTCCTTCTCTCTCTAGCGACCGACTTTCCCTTATTTTAGTTTCATGATGCCAATCAGAGCACCTTCAGTCTTAACTCTACAAGATCTTTCAGTTCTAGCACTCCATCTCCAACCGGAAATTTCATGACTCTTTTATTTAAAATTGACCTAATCTTTTTTTTTTTTTTTTTTAAGACAAGCCATACAAGTCTTTGGTAACTAGTCTCCTCTAGGTCAGGTACCCCCTCTGGTGGAAACAGCCATGGCGGGGGAAACACTGAGTGAGTACAAGGTTCAGTGATCAACAGTGAGACTAATGTCAGGATTCCAGAAGGTTGTGTGGTGAGGCAGGTAATGTCTGCAACAAGAGCTATTAACAATAGCTAATTTTTGCAACATTCACTAATGTTGCTTTATATTCAGTGGTCACCTTCACTAGCAAAAGGTTGAGTACTTTTAATTAAAAAAAAAGGAACAATCTCATAATGTCAAGAAAATAAGCAAATAGTCACAATTGTAGAGAGTTATCCTGAATATCAGAAGTGTATTTAGCACCGAGAACAATATTATACACACACAAAACATACAGGTTGAAAGAAGGATGGATGGTCTAACAAAAACCAGAATATAGTTTTATAGACCACAGAAGAGAGGAGAAGGGCAGAAAAAAGACCTGGAGTTTGTAGGAGTCAAAGTCCTAGGTTTCAACACTATGTAGTAGTATTTGAAAGTCAGCATTAATATGAAGGAATTAGAAACTAAAATATAATTTATATACTCCATTTCAATCCTTGTGACTCTTGAAAAATTATTTTTGTTTGGTTAAGTGTGAATGATATGACTACTCAAGTATTCTGCTCTTGGCAATTTTCTTTTTGCATTTCTGGCACTCAGTTTTTTTCTATTTAGATACAAGGAAACATGTATTCATGTTTCACAGAATACATGAATACGTTTCACAGAAACATGTTTTCTGTGAAAACATGAATTCAGAAACAGTGCAACTGGCTTCCATCTTCAGCAAGACTCATCCCTTCAGTTCATTAACCTTGTGAGAACAATCCATAGTTTATGGGGAAAAAAGTTTTTTGACTCTTCTTACAATGCAGTTGGATTCTTTGGGGCTTATTTTTTATTTCATTATTTCCCTCTCATTAACTTTGCTGTCAGTGCAAAGAAACTTGTAAAGTTTATTCTCAAATACCGCATTTGCCATTGTTTGTATAGCAACTGGGCACATTTTCTTTCATCTGAAGTCCATTTTCCCTCTCTTCAAAGTTCTCTTCTTTGCCCTGTTCTTGGTGTGTCTCTTTTAATATTATTGCAAATCCAAATTAGATATTTGCTGAAATTTTGCCTTTTTGATAAGTGTTCCAAAGGGAACATGAGTCAATCCCTCAGATACAGAATTACCTGTTCATTCATGTCTGGTAAACTTGTGGGCTATTGGGAGTTGAGATGGGCTGTGTCAGATTGTAACTCAATAACATCTTTTCATGCCTAAAGGAGAGGGCAGCTTGGTGTACTTTCTCAGATGCTGAGTCCAGTGGTTGAGAAGAATAGCTGGAACTGAAGGCAGTCCCTCGAGGAGCTTTACTGCAGTCACACATGGCAGTAACTCTGAGTGGTCCCAGACCAGCAGCATCAGCATCGCCTGCTAGTTCCCAGGCCTGACTCAGAATCAGGAAGGATGGGGATGTGTTTTAACAAACATTTTTGGTGATCTGCATGCACTCAAGTTCGAAAACCACTGCCTCGGTTCTGTCTGCTGCAGTCCAAAGATAACAGGGCACTGCCCTACTTAACAGGAGTTGCAACTCAACTAACCCCCAATGTTGGCTCAGTGTGCCATTTGTAACATACAAGTATAAACTGGGGACTATTTGGGTTATCAGTTATGGGAGCACTCCCTGAACTTCTAAAATTAGAACTGAGATTTTCTCCTTTACTAATTCAGAGCCATTATCTCTAACTAGAGGGTCTCATACAGAACCTTTTCCTCAATGGGCAATATATACTGTACCTTCTCCCAGCAGGCACTGCTTACTGGAATTCCTGAGTTTCCTGGGATATGGAGGGCATCCTTTTTTCATTTTCAGCACTGTTTTTTTTTCCCTTCCTTGAGAAAGGCAATTTTATTCTAATTGACTTATATCCCATTTTTTTCTATAAAAGTATTTGAAGTGGTTTGTAAAAATTGTCATGCAATAGTAACTAAAAAAAAAAAATAGAAAATCAGGACTAAACAGGAAAGAAATATAACCTCTATTCATATATCCCTGCTGGATAAGGCATCCTTTGAGAAAAACAGAATAGTCTTATGACTTACCAATGATTTCACTCAGATAAAACTTGATCAAAGTTTAAATGTAGGTATATTCCAAAGGTGAGCAGTAGAAAGAGTATGGGCTTTAGAGTCAGGCCTTTCTTCAAATCACAGCACTTATTTACTGGCATTTTAGTAAATGACTTAAAAAAAAAAAGTCCCTACCTGTAAATAATAAACACAGGTAAGCGGTAGATAACTAACTCTATGATGTGATTTCAAAGACAGCAGGTAGATATGCTTACTCCTCACCACCTTTCCCCAGTGTCCTGCCATATTTAAATATCTTTTCCCTTCCCCAAATGCAGAGTGCATGAATTTATCATTAAAAAATAAAATTTCATTTATTCAACAAATATGTGAACATTTATCATCATCCTTACTCTCTGATCATTTAGAACAAATTCTGGAAAGATATATTAGCTTTTTAAATAAATCTTATCAGTCTATCTTCCTTCATGAAGGAGGATCCTCTCCTTGCTGTGTGAGGAAGGGGGCATTTGAACACACACCCCACAACCCTACTCATCAAAAACAAAGTTTTCATTAACAGGCAGTGGTTTCTTAAGAGTCTCTTGAATGTCTTAGCATTTTCTGAACATAGCAAGGTACTGATTGTATTTGGCTGCTGAAATTTTGCTGTAACACAAAAGGTGATGAAAGGTGTTCATTTCAGACCCAGGAGCAACAGGAGGGACAAGACAGTGACATTCCAAGACAGGCTTGGAAGAGACTACTTCTACCTCAGAAGAATTAATTTCTCAAGGACAGAATTCTATTAAGAAAAAAGAAATGTTCTTTGTGGGCCTATTGTGTTCAATGCCCATATGCAAGGCAGTTCACATTGCTATTATATAAATTTAAAAAATCAACTCCAGCGGAATAAGAAAAAAAAGTAAACAGAAAAATACTAAACAGGAAGTCCTAATCACACATTCAAAAAATTTTCAGGAACGGTTAAGTGCCAATGCATGGAATGGTTAAATGCCAACAATCAGCTTCAATTGTTTTTTATTACAGTAAGAGGAAGTTTACTCTTAAATGCATAGAATTTGAAGAAAAAATTTATATAAGCTTTTAAAAGAGGCCCTTTTTGACAGTTATTAATACAAATGTGAAATAAGACCCTTCAAACAAATATTTCAGTAACAGTTTACATACAGCAATAATTTATTCTGAAATGTTCATTTAGTTTCTGTTGAGACACGATTCATGTCTCAATAATAAAAGAGCAGCCATCTCACCTCAAATACCAGAATATACAACAAGTTACAGCATAGCAAAAATTCTACCTACTTTCAGATGTTCAGGTAAAATAGTATCATTCAATGTTTTACAGTTACACAGATTTTTTTGTTTTGCGCACAAAATAGTGTAAGTTGTTACACTATAGCTATCTATATGCACATCATGTGACCACATAACTGTTAATCATTACTTCTGAAATTGAACCATCATTTTCATTCATGCAGTAAAGCAAAGCAGGCTGGGTAAACTTGTTCATTGGGAACCATATTACTGTGAATTTCACAGCCACATGATTAATAATGATGTTAGATGGACTCTCAAGGACTAGAACAGAATGTTTTTTTGCATAAATACCAATTTCTCCCTGATGTAAGTTTAGTCAGTTTATTATCTAGAAATGATTGATAACAGCAATATATCATATCTTCTATCTGTAGTGTTATTTTAAGACAAGCAATAATTAAAGGATGCTGGGATGGGATGCTACTTAAATACATGAAAAACATACTGTACAAATATACTTGGCTTTACCATTTTCTTCCTAACTATCAAGAGTGCCTCCCAAAATATGACCAGTGAAGACGAAGTATACTATCAAATATGGCTTCCAGAACAAAAACCCTCTAACAAGAATCAAACCTATTTACAAAATTTTTCAGTCTTTTACAGTTTCACTTGAAACAAAATTTCTACATAGCAGTTGTAAAGAACACGTATCACATTCTCGGTTTCATCCTTCCAGCTCTTTTCACACAGATGTCACAAGGTAAGACCCGGAATGGCGTTTAGGACTTTGAGTCCCGCTGGGTTCTGTGCTGTCGGGTTTTGAGTCGCGTTTCTTTGTGTTGTTGCTCACTGGTGTTGGGATCTGAGACGGTCGGGCTGAAGTGCCGTCTGTGCTGCTCTTCCTTGGGCTTGGGTTGTAATTAAAAGGACTCACCCTGGCGGCGACAGTCCCACTTGGTGAACTGTGCTTGCTTGAGCTGCTAGAACTAAACGGGGTACGCTCGGCTATAGAACTTTCACTAGTCTCGGATGCAGGGACAGGGTTATTACTGTGTCCCGGTTTTGTCTCAGTTCCTTTTTGGTCTGGAGGATCTACCTGAATAAAGGAATTCAGGCGGTTTTCCAGACCCATGGTGCGTGTAGGGGCACTACCATTGCTCACATTTTGTTTTCCCTGATTATCTTTTGAATCTTTAGGGTTCGGGTTTCCCTTTTCTGAAACAGCGTCAATCACGGGGGGAGTATTTCCTGTTGGAGATCTTCCAGATCTAGGGTTGTTAATGGGGCAATCCTCAATTCTCACCCAAACATCCTCTGTTTTAGAAACAGCAGGTGCCATTTGATAAATCAGAGTCTTTGATTCAGCACCATTTGCAGCACCTGAAGAAGTGGTCTGAGAAGTACTATTTGTGGGAGAAATTTCACTTTCTTTTATTTTTCTCCATGTTCCTTTTGTGGATACCTGGTTTTCTTTAGTTTGTTTGCTTCCTGAAATAGAGTTCACTTGTTTTTCGTCCTCACTTTTTGCCTTTTCACTAGATTCTGATGAAGCAGAAAGAATTGAGGATGAACTTCCAGTTCTTCTCCAAGTGCTTACTCGAGGAAGTGATGATGAGTGTTTGCTGTGCTCACGTTTCCAGGTCCCTGACCTATTGATGGGAAGTCTGGAAGGACTTTCGGAATGAGAGCGTGCTATATCATGGCGCTTTACTGGTCTTCCATCATTATACTCTATGGTGGGACTGAGGTTAGGTGGGAGTTTTCGCCATCCACCAGACTGAACAGACGAATGTGTAGATAGAGACATATCAGGAAGGGAAGGACTTAAAACTGGAGTATGAGCCTGGGACCGTGTGGGAGAATCGGGTCTGGAAGATGGAGAAAGAGATTCAAATGAAGCAGATTCCTCCAGTTTTCTCCTTAGGGTTGGGCTTGGAGCTTCTTTGATGAAAGTTGATTGGCGTACTAATACAGGTCTCTCTGACCTATCGGATTCACTTCCACTTGACTTTGTTGAAGACATTCTAGAAAGTTCTACTTTTTTATTGGATCCATTACTATTACTCATTTGATTTAGCCCTTTGGAGGCAGATTCACTTCTTGGGATACCACTGCCATTCTTGGATAAGCCTGTTTGTTTGGTGAGGTTCTGCTGGCTCATCTGTCTGCCAGGAGATGTGTAAGACATTTTCCCAGAACCTGAGGACTTAGTTGAAGCAGTACTAGGGGATGACGTCCTTGGTAGTTGAGATAATTTGTTAGGGGGACTTATTCCATTTCTACCAGGAGAGATTGAGTTTCGCCCTGGAGACTGCATTGGTCTACTTAATGGTTGCTGGGCAGGTCTTGAAGGAGTGGAATCTCTAGATCCTGATCTAGAAGGTCCTTTGTTTGATCCTGCTGTCTGGGATGCCTGCCTTGTAACAGGGCTTAATTCTGACTTCACTGATGGCTTGGTTCCTCTGGGAGAGGTGGTAGCCGGCTGACCTTCACTAGGGCTTTTGGAGGCTGGAGTCTTGAGGGGCGGGCCTTTTTTAGAAACTGGGCTTGTACTTGAAGAGCTATTCCGAACTCCTGGAATATGAATCATTGTCCTACCTCGAGAGATTGAAGGCATGTTTGTTTGAAGGGGTTGTTTCATTTGGCTCGAAATTTCCGAATTAGATCGAACTTTTCCAGTAATCAAACTTTTATAAACCTTTTTGCCTCCTTTTATTCCTTTATTTTCAGATTCTATTTTTTTAGTTTCCAATGTACTTTTCTCCCCAGGTTTTAGAATTCGTGGACCTTTATTACTCGTAAAGGGTTTTTCTTCTTGATCAGGTGTAAGATGAAATGGTGATCCCAGAGAGATACCCGATTTCAATGAAAGGATAGAATCTGAATCAGATGAAGCTTGTCGAGATAAACATGCAGCGGCAGCAGCTTGATGTAAACTACTTACTATGGAATTTGCACCTTCCTGAATAGCTTTCCAATCAAAATTTTCTGAATCTGGGGATAAACCATGTTCTGAATCTGGTCTCTGTATATCTTTCAAATCGAGTGTCAAATCTTCTGCTAATATGCCACCC
Source organism: Bison bison bison (assembly GCF_000754665.1). Classification (NCBI taxonomy): domain Eukaryota; kingdom Metazoa; phylum Chordata; class Mammalia; order Artiodactyla; family Bovidae; genus Bison; species Bison bison. The sequence goes on along the minus strand of NW_011494836.1, from coordinate 1,403,884 downwards.
ATATTTCTGGGACTATGCTTTTCATTATCAGGCTTGAGCCTTGAAGGCTTTTTCTTTTTTGGCATTGCAGAACTTATACATTCCTGCAGCAGGTCATCTTCAGAATCAATACTAAGAGAACTGAGAGAACTGTTTCTTGAGAAACAAACAGGGGTGTCTTCCACGTGAAATGATTTAGGAGCATAACCTGAGGCCTGTGGTTTACCTGGTTCTCCCTGTGAGGCAGGGGGCTCTGTCTCTTTGATAGGTTCATTTTCCTTGTTGTTGTTGTTTTCTTGATCAATGTCACTAAGAGAGCTTAGAGAGGAATTTCGAGAAAAGCAAACTGGAGTATTTTCAATAGCGAAATTCTGTAATTTCTCATCTGTTGCTGCCCCTCTGTCTGGTATATCTTTGGAAGACTGGGGAAAAGTGGACTGCTTCTGCAGCACGGGTTTAGACTGACCTCTATTTATTGGCTGCTTTGTAACAGCTGGTGTCTTACTAGCTGATTGTTGGTTTGAGGTTAGTTCTGTGTGGTTGGTCACTTTAGCTTCTGATTCTTTATTTTCCTTCCCCTTTCTTAATTCAGCCTTTTCCCTGGAAAGGTCAACATCATCATCATCAAAATCTAGAGAACTCAAAGAGTCATTTCGTGAAAAACAGTATGGAGTGCCTTCAATGGGCGTGTAATGATGGGGTGAATCAAAAGTAAAACTTCCTCTGACTCTGTCTTCATTATTTGGCAGTTTATCATTGAAGTCCTTGGAATTATTTTTCAAGTGCTGTTTCTTTGAGTCTTTGTTTTCCGAGAAATTTCTTTCTGCATTTAGATTATTTTTTGAGTCTGTACTTTTCCTTACACGTGTCCTGTATTCAGTATTTTGTGGTATAGGTTTTACTGGTGAAGTAGGTTTCTTTGTCTTACCATCTAATTGATTTTTGTTAGTTCCAGATGAAGACATAGATGCTTGCTGGACCTGGTCCATAATCTTTTTCACACGGAAAGGCTTGTGACTTTTTCCTTTGGGCATGGCAGAATTAATGCATTCTGCAAGAATATCACCTTCTTCTGTTTTGCTGTCATCCAGTTCAGGTACAGTGACAGATGAGGCTTTCCCTCGTTGAGCCTCATCTGTACTTCTGCCTTCAGTAGGAATGGTATCTCGTTTTTCAAATTCACTTGACTGTGCCCCTGCTCTAACCCCTTCTCCAGCAGCTAACTCATTTGGAGGGGATTCTATCGTTAGATCACTCAGAGACGTAGCTGTGGAAAAGTTTATAGGTGTCCCTTCTACACAATACACCCGTGGCATATCATCTCCTGGTGTAAAACTAACGTGCTTTTGTGCCTGTAACCTGTTTTGCGATGGCAGAAGTTTGTATACAGGGAGCTGACTTGGTTTCCTTGCCACAGGTGGAGGTAATTTTGAAGTAGTCTGGGCTGGTTTTTTGGCTTTGCGTGAAGATTTTGTTGGCATGGCAGAAATTATACACTCTTCTAGTATTTCAATATCATCATCATCTGACTCATCTAAAAGATCTTTTTCAGAATCAGTGGGTTTTTCTGCCTCTTTTTCCTGGTTTTCATTTGATTCTTCAGGCTGCTCACTTTCTGTTTCATTCCCGTTGTCATTTTCCTGAACTGGAGGCATTATTCTTAGTTCCACATCTTTCTGAATAAATGGCTCATCAAGGCTCAGAGCGCTCAGGCTAGATGAACAAGAAAATCCATCAGGAGTACTCTCTGTGGCAAAATGTAACAGAGTATCAGCCTCTGGAAGAACCTGGACCCTTTGTACTGCAGCATTTACAGCAGCTTGCTTGGGTCCACTTTCTCTCTTTTCAGCACTAGGTGCTTTATTTTTAGGTACTTCCTGCTTTGTTTGAACTGTCTGAGGAGGAGGCGGAGGCGGTGGCGGAGGGGTTTTGCTTCTGCTTGGTGGCATGGTTTGTCCAGGGCTATCTGGGAGGTCACTGGGGCTTATGATGCCACTTACCATTCCACTGCAGGGTTCACTCTGAACAGAGCTGGCAATCGAGCGACTCTCAAAACTGTCGAGTGAACTGACTGAAGTACATCTGCTAAACATGAGTGGGGTCTCCTGAACGTAGTGCTCTGGTGGACTTTTGGGTGTCTGAGCACCGCTCTTGGAAGGAGATTTGGCCCCTGAAGAAAATTCAACAGCTTTGTGCCTGGCTGACTCTGAAGACAGACCAGAAGCCTGGAGTCTGCTGGATTTGGTTCTAATGTGCTGTGACCCTGCTGGAACTTTACTCACAGAATCTTCATTTGACCTAGGTCCGCTGTTGTCCTTGATTTCAGCTATTTGCAGAGTGTTAGCAGACTCTGCTTCTTGTGTTGTCTGATCACATCCTACTTCATCTTCAGCAGATGACAGAGATGATAATGAACTGCATCTTGAAAAACATATTGGGGTATCTTCTACACAGTAAGTCTGTATTGTTTCTTGGTTGATAGAGGGGACTTTGCAAGAGGAAGAGGTGGCTTTTGGGGTCTGACCACTTCTGCTCTGTGCTGAGCTTGGATGCAGCTGATTCTGCCTCTTGGCATTAGATGAAGTCGTGGATGTATTCTCGCTGCTTGAAGAGATGTGTTCAGTTTTTGTGCTCTGTCCAGATGAATTCTTTGAGAATGAAAATGCTGGTTTCTGTGAAGAAGGAATGTCTGTGGTGTATTTTAAACTATAATCAATAGGCTGATCCACGTGATGTTTTTCTTCACTGTATTTTATGCTATAATTGGTTGGCCTCTCTTCTTCCTCATGCTGCCCTTCCTCAGAGTAACGTTCGCTATAGTTGGTTGGTTTATCGTCTTCATAGTCATCTTCTTGACACAAAGACTGGTTCACATTTTGACTAATTCCATGATTAGAGCCTACTCGATTTGTTTCAGATCCATTGGCTGCTCTTGACCTGTATGGGGAAACACATTCTTGCTGCCCAAAGTGTGGTTGGAACTTGAGGTGTTTATCATCAGTGCTCTCAGGATACACGGGATAAGCTGTGCTTTGACTCCTTGATTGTCTCTGCTCATTCGGTTTTATTTCATCTTCTAGTATATGTTTGGGTCTTGCCCATCTTTCATTCTGTGAAGGGCTCTGCCTCCCAGAGTTCAACTGTTCATCGGAATATTTGAGACTGTAATTTATTGGTGTATCTAGTTCTCCATCATTATCATCCATATGATTTGCACTATGTATTTTATGGGCTAGGTCAGCTGGATACTGACCATAGCTGCAAAATTTACTTTCATCATCTTCAGAATAGGATTCAATTGAAGGTTTCATCTGACCTCTTTTACCATAACCATCACTACTGCTGACACTATTTAAACTATCATTTGAAGATCTCTTATATTCTACTTTGGCATATGGTATTGGACATGTTCTGTTTGAGTTTTCTGACTTGGTAAAGTTGTACGTGTTTGCATGTGTGTGGGTGGTAGAGCTTCTTCTTAGTGCATTCCTCTCATCTGTCCCACAGTGTAGTTCTGTGGTAGACCCAGAACTTCTGTCTTCCTGAGAGGTATGAATAGCTGATACTTCTTCCATGACTTTGGCAATCTGGGCTGCAGTGGTAGAAATCTGCAAACCTCGCTTTGAAGAGGTTCCTGGGTTTTCTGTTGCTGGGTGATAGTTGCCTAGGCTAATACCTCGTTCTCTCTCCAGACTTCTATCTTTCTCAGAACGAGAGCTATCTAAACTTCCCCTTGATGAAGAAGAGCTGGGCAATACTGTAGTGTTTAAGTACGGTGATAGGACAGTCATGTTTCCAGTATTAAAATTGTCTGACCTGTTATCATCATGTCGATTGGTGTCAAAAACATAGTCACCATAGAGATTTTGCTTGTGTCTCTGCTTGCTACGATGAGATGCCTTGGGACTTAAATTGTCAATATTGTCAAAAGTTTCTGATAAATGCTGAGCATCTAATTCTGCTTCCAGGGCCTTTTGTTTCCTGACATGTAGAGAAGGCAAACTTGAACCAGGAGACATGATATTGGCATCTTTATACTTTGCAGGTCTATTTGCCATGAGATTCCTTAAAGCTGCAGCACTTCCCATAGCAATCATCTTGTGCTTTGAATGAATGAGGTTCTTGAGCATGCTGACTGCTCCCATGTCCCACAATGCTTCCTGGTCTTTAGGGTTTCTTGCTGAGAGATTCCACAAGGTTCCGCATGCATTGCTGACTATTGTCAAACTGTGAGATTTCAAGTGTTGTAACAAGGTCTGTAAGCAATTATTCTCTCTTAGGATTTGCCTGAAATAAAAACAAGATATTACAAAAGTAAGGTAAAAATCCGTTTGCAGTGACAAATAAAAGGAAAGAGAACAAATTTAAATCTAAAGGTAACCGCTAAAACTGGTAACAACAGGCATAATAAAACTACACCGAATTATATTATAAATTTCAAGCACTGCCCATCTCCTTTTGTTCTACCTTAGTTCATTTAATGTTTCTTGTTTTATAGGACTCATCTGTCAGACTAAAAGGTAAAAATGTTCAGTTTCATCAATTCTGCATTTCCTATTCTGACCTAACAGCTTTAAAGATTTTTCTTGAGCAAATATATATTTACTTTACATAGTGACAGAATTTCTCAGTTTACTGAGTATAAATATATTATGAAAGCTGAACAGGGACTCTGTGGTAATTTAACATCTGGGTGGGTTCCATAATGTTGACAACAGAGACATCTCAGAAGAAGTAGAGAGAATGAATTAATAGATCTTTACAAAGTCAGGGAACACACTGTAAGCTCAGGTCAACAAAATGACTTTTAGATAATCTCTCTCTGGTTTGAATTTGTAATACTGATACTTCCCCTTATAAGTGGTCTTGGGAAAATTGTATGTGTAGTTTTTCTAAAACTAAAGTGAAAGTTTTCAAAACATTTAAAAGTAACTATAAAAACAAGAGTTGAGAGCGTAATGAATGTTAGGATCTGAAGAGCTATGGCTTATTTAATGCATGGTAAAATGAAGTTTAATGAGAGCATAGTCAGCTCTGCTGCTAAGTCATGTCAGTCGTATCCGACTCTGTGCGACCCCATAGGCGGCAGCCCAGCAGGCTCCCCCGTCCCTGGGATTCTCCAGGCAAGAACACTGGAGTGGGTATAGTCAGCTCTAGTGGGCTTTAAAACTGATAGGCAAAAAGGTACAATAAGCTTTAGCAATGGTAGCTCTCTCAGCAGTCCAGTAGACACCAAAATGCTTACTGAGTTTAAGAGTTCTTCCATGAGAAGAGGAAAGGGTGGTAAGGCTTGTAGTCTGTGCATCAAAAACTTACAGAAAAGATGTTTACATTCTTTACAAAGCCCTTTTACTACAAGTACCCCATAGTCTGTTTTTGAAAATGAGAGAGGAACAATACAGGATAAAATAAATAAATACACTGTGAAAGATACTATATTTTTGTTGAGATAATGCAAAGCCCAAGTTGTGAAAATGTATGCCTTGCATCTGAGGTGCTCTGTTAGGTTTCACAGTTCTAATAAATTGGATGAATGGCTGTTGGCTGAAAAACATTTTGATTACTGATGTTATGGCTCCACTAGAAAAATGTGAATCACTGTACTTTCTGGATCATACCCACAGTTTTTTTTTTTTTATAACCTCATATTCCCTTAATCCATACTACATATAGGAAAGGATTTTGTTCTCTGTAATATTTATGGCTTTCATTTTTTATTCTACACATGGGTTATATCTCTCAAGTATCACTGGTTTATTTTTAGACATCTTTGTGATACTATGAACTTTTATTAGCATAAATGTTAATGAATAAATCAGGTATTAACAGTTAATAGTTTCATTGTCATAAGTGTAATTTGGGTCAGAACTTGCATAATTACACAAAACACTGCTCAGTTAAGTCCTTCTGAAGATATGAATCTTACAAATTCATTTAAAAGTAACAATAAACTCTGTATTTACCTGTGGTCCTCATTTGTAGCTATCAAGCTGGATACATTCCGTAATATCCCACCTCCACTTTCAATAATGGCTAAAGTATTGGTCTGGCTGCGATAAGTGAGAGTGCCAACCAAAAAGGCAAGCGCACCATCCACAGCACATATGTCAGCTTTATTCTCAGTGCAGTGTGCTGACAAGTTCCATAAGGCACTCAATACACTTTTGAGGGTTGATTCCTATCAAGAAACAGAATATGTCATCTAGTTAAGAGTTGTAACTATAACTCTTAGAATGTCTATGCTTACTTCTATAGAGAAAGCTCTCTCTCTTTTTTAAAAATATCCCCTTGCTGCCCATCCTTTACTGGTAAAGCATTAGGAACGCCTCACTTAAAAAAACTTTCATAAAATACCAAACCGAACTTAAGACAGTGATACCCCATGAAACAAGCAGAACACAACATTAAAACAATGACCATCACATTCATCTAAACAATGAACGTGAAGTGTTAGAGGGCTCACACTTATCTCACAGAAGCTTATACTAGAAAATGAAACAACTGATGTGCATTCTGAAAAGATAATATTTTCAGGATAATATAAACTAGAAAAGACCCTCTAAATGGTGATTTGAAAAGATATCCAGACCTATCATTAAATGAAAAGAGCAAGTTGCAGAGAAGTATGTACAATATTCTGTTTGTATAAAAATACACATCCATATTTATGTGTGGTTGATGCAAAAGTAACAATTTATTAAAATGGAAGCAGACTGGAAATACTCCAATTTCTTAAAATCCTCGAAGAAACAAAGTCATTATAAAAATGAGAACTCCCTGATGTACAGTATCATAGTAAACTGTCAAATTATAACTGCCAGAGAAAACACTTTGAGTATGCAATTAAGGATGTTTGGTTAAAACTTGCCATGCTCCTGACAACAGTCTTCTTACTAAAAATCAATCAGGGAACAAACGAACATTCATTAGAAACCTACTCTGTGCCTATCACAGTTACAGGTACTCTAGAGGATACAAACAGAGCAACTGAACTTGCTTTGAAGGTGCTGTTTACTTTGGGGAAAAAAGACAGTAACACTATACTTAAAACCAAGGGCTCTAATGAAAAGACTACTGCCATGGGAACTTAAGTCAAATAAATGAAATAATTTTTGGAGGAGAGCACCTCTGCAGATAAAAAGACATGTACATTCAGAGGAGGCAGGGGAAGTAGAATGAGTAAAGGCATGGAAGTGGGAATAAGCAAGGGAGGACTAAATAACAGAAAGAAGACACAGAAGAAGTCAAAGTCCACGTTGGGAATTTGTGGGAAGTAAGGTCAGACAGGGAAAAGAGGGCCCTGAAAGTCACGGCAAACATTTTGGGCTCAACCCAATCAAGAGCCATTGTATTCTCTTCTTCAGGATATTAAACGAATAAAATAGATACTATTTACCTTGAGGCAGAGAAGAAATGCTTTCACCACTGAAGAAGTGAAAAGGACAATAGCTCAATTTTAATTATAATGTGATTGAGGAAATGGGACAAAGTATCTTGAGATCAGAAAAAATGGGAACAGTTTAGAGGAGTAAGCTAAACTTACAACTGACCTAGAGATGAGAGTTGAAGGTAGGAAAACAGAAGTTGCTCTCTTTGGGACTACATGTAGGGGGCCAAGGGTTTTGTTTCAAAGAAGCTTTATAGTTAGAGAAGACAAGATGAAACGATTAGATGTGGGAGGTATAGGTAGTCAAAACAAAGGGAGGAGGTTCAGTGAGGTATGTGATCAAAGGTATCAAACACAGGTACAGGTAGAAAAGTGATGTCCTAGTTAAGCTATAAATCTAGATTTTTTGTTAGGAGCAAATTTAGAAACGACTGTTAGGAAATGAAGGGAGTGACTACTTGACTACTTGTTCAGGGCTTTGGTTGTCACAGGAGACTCTGAAGAAGTTGGAAGAAGCAATGAAAATGAACATTTTTGTTTTTATTTTCAAAATATTGGGCTTCTTACAGATAAGTGAAACATTAAAAAAGCCTCCTTCTCTTTAAGCAGTAGAGACAGTATAGCGGAGAAGAGTAAGGAGAACAGTTTTGAGTAACAGCAATGCCCAGAGCACAGGGTGCAGGTGAAGGAAAAGACTCTGCTGTGTAGAAGAGGAAGGGCCAGTGAATGAGGGGAAAGAATGCAGGGCACGGGGATATGGAAGGAGTTTTGGTTCTTGTGGTTGTGAGGAGTAAATGAAGTTGAGAATGAAGAGCTGACAAGTTAAAAAGAGAAGGAATGTTCATATTGGCTGTTGCACTGAATGTAGAAAAAGATGGAAAAAATAAATTCTAATACCGTTAACCAGAGCAAGACCAAACCACAACTGGATAGTATAACTTTCTGATGGGCTAGTTTTTCTAAGATTGGGCTTACATTAAAAAAAATTTTTTTAATTAATTAATTTTAATTGGAGGCTAATTACTTTACACGATTGTAGTGGTTTCTGCCCTACATTGACATGAATCAGCCATGGGGGTACATGTGTTCCCCATTCTGAACCCAACTCCCACCTCCCACCTCCCTCCCCATCCCATCCCTCAGGGTCATCCCAGCGCACCAGCCCCGAGCACCCTGTTCTATGCATCAAACCTGGACTGGCGATCTGTTTCACATATGATATTGTACATGTTTCAATGCTATTCTCTCAGATCATCCCACTCTCGCCTTCTCCCACAGAGTCCAAAAGTCTGTTCTTTACATCTGTGTCTCTTTTGCTGTCTCTCATATAGAGTCATCATTACCATCTTTCTAAATTCCATATATATGTGTTAATATACTGTATTGGTGTTTTTCTTTCTGACTTACTTCACTCTGTATAGTAGGCTCCAGTTTCATCCACCTCATTAGAACTGATTCAAATGCATTCTTTTTAATAGCTGAGTAATATTCCATTGTGTGTATGTACCACAGCTTTCTTATCCATTCGTCTACTGATAGACATCTAGGTTGCTTCCATGTCCTGGCTATTATAAACAGTGCTGTGATGAACACTGGGGTACATGTGTCTCTTTCAATTCTGGTTTTCTCCGTGTTGGGCTTACATTAAAAATTTATAGATGAATTTAGGGAGAAATGATCTTTAATGATCTCTCTCTCATCTATAAGAGAGAAATGATCTATTCTTCCTTTACAAGACAGGCTATATCTTGACATTTATTAAAATCCTCTTTTACACTTTTCAGCAGGCTGTGTCTGTTAATCTAACTTTCTTGGTACGTAGCAATTGGTTTGTATGTAGATCTTTGAGGTCCCCGAGTGATAATACAATGAGCTGCTGCTGCTGCGTCGCTTCACTCGTGTCTGACTCTGTGTGACCCCACAGACGGCAGCTCACCAGGCTCCCCCGTCCCTGGGATTCTCTAGGCAAGAACACTGGAGTGGGTTGCCACTGCCTTCTCCAATGCATGAAAGTGAAAAGTGAAAGTGAAGTTGCTCAGTTGTGTCCGACTCTTAATGACCCCATGGACTGCAGCCCGCGAGGCTCCTCTGTCCATGGGATTTTTCAGGCAAGAGTACTGGAGTGGGGTGCCATTGCCTTCTCTGATACAATGAGCTATTCAACAGCAATACAAGTTCCAATAATCTATACAAAAACATTAAATATTTCTGAAAATACACAAGGTTGATTAGAAAGAAGTCTTAAAGTGTACATGGCACTAATTTTTTTGTATAATTTTAGTAAGGTATTTAGGCGACCAATAAACTGTACTTTGATCCTCCTCCAATTTCCTTATACTCCTTGTAATCCACCCCCAACCCCAGGCAACTACTGTTCTGATTTCTGACATAACAGATTATTGCAGGTATCAATAGTTCATTCTTTTTTTTTTATATAGCCAAATAGTATTCCACAGTTTATTTACCCATTTACCCACTGATGATCATTAGAATTTTTTTCCTAGGTTTTGGCTATCAAGAATAATCTTTATGTGAATAACTGTGTGTCTTTGTGTAAATTTAAGTTTTTGTTCCTCATGGGTGGCCAGGTTGTATAGCAGGTAAATGTCAGTTTGAAAACACTGCCAAAAGTTCTCTCAAGCGGGACAGACAGACCTCAGAGATATTGCAGGTATGGTTCCAGACCACTCCAATAAAGCAAATATTGAAATAAAGCAAGTCATGCCATTTTTTTGGTTTCTCAGTGCATATAAAGTTACATTTACATTATACTGTAGTCTATTAAACTGTCCAAAAGCATTGTGTATAAAGATGTACATACCTTAACTGAAAAAAACGCTGTTGGGAAAATGGCACTAAAAGACTTGCTTAGTGCAGGCTTGCCACAGACTTTCAATTTACCAAAAATGCAGTATCTGAGAACTGCAATAAAGTGAGGTATGCTTGTATACCATTTAACTTTTCTGCCAGCACTGCAGAAGAATTTCAGCTGTTTAACATCTTGGACAACACATGGTCAATTTTAAAGATTATAACCAATATAATATGTGTAACGGTATCTCACAGCTGTAATCTGTATTTCCCTGATGACTAATGATGCTGAGTATATTTTCAAGTGCTTACTGGCCATTCATAACCTTTTTTTCTAGAGTGTGAATACAAGTGTTCTGCTGATTCAGTAGTGTTCTAAAGGTATCTTTATACAAATCCTGAGTATATTTGAACAGTACTGTTTTCTCCCAGTTTTGAGACATAATTGACATGTAGCACTATTTAAGGTAAATGGCATAATGATTTAACTTACATACATCATGAAATGATTACCACAGTGAGTTCAGTGAACATCTATTATCTCATATATATATATATATATGTATATACACATACACAAAAATTAAAGAAACAGCAAACTTTTTCCTTGTGATGAGCACTCAGGACTTACTCTGTTAAAAATTTTCATATATAATGATATGGTAGTGTTAACAACATTTATCATATTGTATATTACATTCTATTATGTATTTATCTTATAACTGGAAGTTTGTACCTCTTGACCACCTTTGAACGTTATCTTTATTGCCAGTTACTTAACTGAATATTTTTCTTATTTCTAATAATTTTCCAGTTGATTTTCTTGGAGTTTCCAGGTATAAAACAATGTAATTTAGAAAAAAATACATAAATTAAAAAAATAGCCCCAGACTGAAAAGGAAATTCTGAAGAGAAAAATGTAGGCTCTGGGTCAAGGAGGGCTGGTTGGGTGAAAGGAAGCTCAGATTAGCTAAAAAGACTAGCTTAGCTTAGTTCTTCACAAATTTCAATTAAAAAAAAAATCAGCTTAGTTTCTAAAGTAGATATCCCACCTAGACATTACTTCCTTTTGTGAACAAATTATTGTTTGATGGATTTTTCATCTTTGGGTCTGATTACCTCTATAAGGTGACTATTAAAATCTGGGGACTCTGGGAGATTGGGATTTGGGCAGCAAGGAATCATCTGGGGGTGATTCTGTCCCTTTTCTCTTACAGGGGACATCTGTAATAAATGGAGACATTTCTGATTATTATGACTGAGGGGAAGGTATGTCAGCATTTAGTAGGCAACGGCCAGGAATGCTGCTAAACATCCTACAAGGCACAGATCAGTACCCCCAAACAAAGACTTATCTGTCCAAGATGTCAACAGAGCTGCAACACCCCGATTTACACTAGGTCACCTTGTACAGTCTTGTCTGCCTTAATACTTGCAGAGTTTGGAGCAGTCTAAGTCTTGGGATTGGTAAGCTAAGAGGGTCAGAAATTAGTGAGTCTCAGAGGTGGGAGAGGGCAGTGAAAAAGTATCCAAAGATGAAATGCATATGGTAATACCAAAAGTTCTCAAAGGTACCTTTTTCACTTCCAAAGCACATTCCATCAATGCTTTCACACTTCCAACTTCACGCAAAGTCTTTTTACTATTTACATCTGCTCTCCAAGACAGATTCCTCAAAACACTCGCAATAACCTGCAAATGGATCAATTTTAGAATAGTTTGTTTATAAAATTATTTATACTAGTTGCTTTCTTGCTCTTAATGTTAAAAGTAAGACTGCGTGCATGTGTATTAAGCTGTTTCAGTCGTGTCTGACTGACTCTTTGTAACCCTATAGACTGTAGCCCACCAGGCTCCTCTGTCCATGGGACCGTGCAGCCAAGAATACTGGAATGGACTGCCATGCCCTCCTCCAGGGCATCTTCCTGACCCAGAGATCAAACCCGTGTCTCTTATGTCTCCTGCACTGGCAGGCGGGTTCTTTAGCACAGGTACCACCTGGGAAGCCCAAAAGTAACAGTAGAAATCTATCAACAAATACATTTCTTCTTAAAGCTGATATAAGCCAAAAGGAAGTCTAGAATAAAATCTTTGCCTCTATTCTGGTGTTAATGCAGCCACAATTTAAACATGAGATGCTGAATACTGAGTCACAGCTTACATTAACCTAAGTCAGGGTGTTAAGCCACTAATATCCAAGAAAACCACGTGGAATCTGAGGAGTACCTGCTGCAAGTCCTCGCTTTCAGACTGGAGCTGAGCCACGAGAGCTCTCATGCAGCCTTTCATAGAGCAGAGAGTAGCCTGGAAAGTCAAGGGTTACACAGCGTTAGTAACAAGGCAACCTGCAGCCACCCATAAAAGAACTAGAACCATCAATTACATAAATAAAAGACAAATACCCTCCTAATCCTTTGCAATATTCATTTCTTTCTTGGCAAACTGGAAAAATAAAGTGAATAAATAATAAGAAATGATAAGAAAAGGGTTTGAATGTAAAGTCTTTTATTTGGATGGAACTAATATGTGTTTGACACTTTCACCAATCAAGATTTCCAGATTTTTGCTATCATTCCCAAGAACAGTATTTTTTTTTTTTTTTTTAATTACTTTTTGGCCTCACTAGGCGGTATATGGGATCCTAGTTCCCCAATCAGGGATTGAACCTGTGCTCCCTTACAGTGGAAGAGTGGAGTCTGAACTGTGGGACCACCAGGGAAGTCTGCCCAGGAACAGAATTTTAAATGTGATTACATAAGTTCACGTCTGTGTTCCATCTTTTGCCTTTGTTTAGGCATTAGACATCAAACAAGTACGGATATGCAGTGGAATATAAAGTACAGGTTTTTATTAGTCAGTGTTTAATGACGAGAGTGACAAGAAAGTCAGTGAAAAGTAGTCTCTATGAAAAAAAAGCTCATACCAGAGCCATCTTAAGAAATGGATCTTATAAAACATACCTTGTTGGCTACATCTCCGAAAGTCAAGTTTGTCAAAGCCATTCCTGCATATCGTCTTAAAGTAATACTGTAGTGGTCATTAGTAAGCCCATACATTTCACAGTCCACTTGCAATAATTCTGCAATGGCCTGTAGTCCCCCTAATTTAAAAAGGGCAAGAGGAAGAAGTCAATAATCTAAAATAACACAAATGGGTACCAAGTTTATAAATTACTAGAGAAAAATCTCAAAGAATGAGTTTAATTCTGTCTTCAGAATTACAAGCTACAAAAAATGTTATAAGGCACTCGTGTAATATACTTATCAAGTACAAGTGACAACTACTTCATTTTCTGCCAGTTTCTCCACCCTCCAGCCCCCTGTCTTACTGAGTAAGATGAATATTATACTCTATTTACTGCAATACACTGTATCCTGTCAAGGAAGAAGAAGACTATATTCTACTATTAGGTCCTCCTGAATGTAAGCAGAAAAAGGTAACTTTATTACTAGGACTTTATAAAAACATTCTTCACTGTCACACACTATGGCCTAATTACTTTAATATATTTTTATCTCCAAAATAATTTTTAGTACCATTAGGAATACTAAAACTTCTAAGTGAAATAGTGCATGAAGCAAAGTTTATTTCTTTTTTATGAAAAAGAATTACCTGTTCAACTTATTACTAAGCTGAATAGAACCATTTTTATGGTTTTTCTTTTTAAATTCTTTCTCTTCTTTGATACACACAAAGTGTCAAATACCAATACTAGGATTTAGTATCTTCTCTCCCCTTGATTCCCACCACTGGGTATACTTAACAATGCCTACAGTGGTCAACAGCAGGAAGGCAAGGAGAAAAATGAAGGGAGAGGAAAAGACATAAAGGAAGGGGTAGCAGAAAGACAACACAAAACAGAAGGACAAAAGGTGAAGCAAAATGGTGAGGGAGTGAATAAAAAGAAAAAGAAAAATGCATATGGAAGTTATTAAAAATATTCATCATCATCAATATTAATCATTATGAAACTGGAGATACTGTTAGCTGAGACAGAAAAAGAGATGATGAACATAAACAGGCAGTTCCTGGATACTGGAAGTCTAAACTGTCAGGTCATTAATCTGAAAGAGGATCTGTACATTCATCATTTTTGTAAATGATCTAGAAGGATCAGTATGCAGAGCAATAAGCAAGTTTGCAAAACAGACCAAGTTCAATTCTGGGTCAAGAATGCCAAGCCAGGGATTTAACTCTTGGAACATTTGTGTAAATCTTTATAACTGGCACCAATGACAGATAAGTCTGAATGTAGGTAAATAAAAATTAATTTGGTTAAGGAAAAGCCAAACCATATTTAGGAAGATTTTCCTCCATCCACCCATGATGATGGGAAAGATAAACAGCCCATGAACAAAACAGCCCATGAACAAAACAACCGATGTCTTTATGGAGCTTACAGATTAGCACAGACAGCCACTGAACAACTAATTTAAATGTCATGATTGTGTAGAAGCACGGGGCATGATAACAGGCAAACCTAACGTAGACTGGAAAGATCAAGAAAGTGGCTGAGGAACTAAGATTTAACTTGAGACTTAAAGGATGAATGACCATCTAAAAGGGGTAGAGGAAAAACAATAAGGAAGCATCTCAAGCAGATAAAATAGCACATGTAAAGGCTGATGGGCCTGAAACATTGATATACAGCAACAAGGAGGGGCTACGAAATGCCAGGTAATACAAGACTTTGTGTGCCTCACCAAGGATCTAATGCAGGAGAAAAGAATAATTAGATGTATGTTCTAAACAGATTCCTATGATTAAGGCTATAGAAATGATTACTACTGGAAGTGGGGAGCCAAGTAAGATAAACTATGGGAGACCAGGAGTGAAGAAAGAGGCTTTGCTTGTGCTGGGGATAAAAAGAAGAGCAGTGGGGGAAGATATATTTGAGAACCAGAATTAAAGCAGTTAGCAGATACAGGGGACAGGAGCAGAGTCCAAGATGTCTTCTAAGATTCCGGCTTCAGCAAGTGGGTTGACGGGAAGGCTACTGTCTGAGAAAAGGAACCCTGGTCAAGAGATAGTTTTGGGGATGGGGGAGACAGACTCAGTTTCTGTCAACTCAGTCAGAAATGTCTGAAAAATCATCTGGGTGAAAATGCTGGAGGAGCAGTATGAAAATGTGTGTAAATCTCAGGAGAGAGAACGTGCAGTAAGATGTGAGTTTGAAAAACACTGTCAGGGAAGCCATGTAGTAGAGCATATAGCCTAGGGAGAGTGGAAGAAAGCCGAGTACAGAGCTTCAGAAAATTCCACCATTTAATCCTTCAGCAAAGGAGGAGGAACTAGAGTCTTGACTAGGAAACAGACCTGGGAGTCACTGTTGACTTAAAGACAGTAGCCTTGTGTACTGATCAGATCACCAAATGTTGAGGATTATAAACCGGACCATCAAAGCCATACAGAGCACACTCTGCTTCATGCCTACATAAAATCCTGCCTGGCACAGCAGCATCTGTGACACTGTGCTAAGAAAGTAACATGTGAAATAATCTCAAGAACCTCCCAAGAAGGCCCTTGACTACTTTTGTATGGGAAAACCAAAAATCTTAGGACTTGATTCTGAAAAAGAACAACATGATTAATGCCAATGATGAAGAACGTGCTAATGAAAAAAGAACATTCAATAAAACTTAGCGTATTAGATAGAAGAGAGAGACCCTTTATGATTTCCAGGAGTTAAAAAAAACTTCCAGTGAACTGTAAGGCAAAGAATCTATACACTTTAAAAATGGATTCACAAAAATACGATGTGAATTCATGACAGATAGGAAAAAAACTGGTTGCCCTAAGAAATACTAGGATGTTTCAAGGTAATGTAAAGGTCATGAGCACATCCTTCCACATTATCTTGGTGTCTGTGTTAGAGAATAGTGGTCTAGATGAACCAAATATTATCGCGTATGGTATCTCATAACCTTATTGATAGTAGATGATCAATGTCTTCAGATGACATTTACCAAAATCCTTAAACTTATCAAAACAAGATAGTAGAAAGATGACAGAATTTTTAAAAAGTATATTACTTTTCTTTTACTTGGTTTAGATAGTCACCATTAGCATGAAATACCTCATTCTAAAATAAGTAGGGCTCAGCAACAATATTCTATATATTGGTAGTTTCACAAAATTTCCTGGTCGTAAGAATCAGGTGGGCCACTTACTAGATTTGATTCCTAGGTCCCCTGCTCTGGAGATTCTATTTTCCTAAGCTTGCTTACCATGGGCCAGAGAAGTGCACGTTCTGACCACTGCCCCTGGTGATCATTATCATCTAGTCTGGGAAACACCAATGCATATGTCTGGAAATTAATAAATGTGTACATTCCTGGTATTATAGTCTAAAACTTGCAACACTAATAGTTGCAAACTTAAATGACCCTAACAGTTGTAGAATTTTCTTGCATCTACAAAAGACAGTCCTAGCTGACTGGGCTTAGGAATTTTTCTTCATCTGCTTGGGACTTCTTTCCTCCTATCCCTCATTGTCAGATCCCTTGTGCTACCTGACTGTATCTATCCACAGTCTACACACCTTGTTCCTTCTTTGGCTCCAACGCAAAGTCAGAGGCTAAGAGTGAGAAGGTAATCGCCTGTGGCTACATCCCCACAGTCACACCCCCAGAGGCCCCGTCCTGCTCCTCACCTGAAAGCCCCTGCCCTAGCTCCTGGGATGAAATGCCCCGGGTAGCCTTCCTACCTGAAGAAGGAAGAGGAACAAACACTGAGTCTAGATTTTACTTGGAAATTCAGATGATTAATGTGGGTCAGTCCTAGTCTACAGTTCATTGGAACACAGGGACATTTAGAAAAAACATTTGTGGGAGCTTAAAACTGGATTAGTTTTCCTGTTTGTTCATTATTTTCCCCATTATTATGAGTGTTAAAAAAAAAAAAACAAAAACACCCAAACTTGAAATTTCACCAGTGCTGGATTGTATTGAGGAGGGGAGAACTCACAAGTGCACACTCAATTTCACAGGAACCTAGGGAAAAAGGAAAGAGAATCAAGCGGCCTAGGGCCTGTGGGGGGCAGGTGGAGACCAAGTACACACAGCCTCCCAAAATGACGATCTGAAGGAGACAGCACTCATTTCCAGCCGTTCAGGTTCTCTGTGATTTAAGCGACTCATGACTTTGTCACTTGTAAGATAAATGATGAATGAAAATGGCAAGGGTGGCAGGGATATAAAGCGGGGGCTGGAATGAAAGGTAACGTAAACAGCACAAAAGGCAAGGGCACAGCCACACTAAGATGCAGACTCAGCGCCTGCTTCTCGCTTGTGGCACAACGAAAGCGATCCGGGTTCACAGGAGATGGCTCAGCATGACGCAACTTATAAATACCACACGTGCAAAATGAACCTAGAAGTCAAAGAGAAACCATCTCATGAAAAATGGGGGCCACAGAGGCAGGTGTGATAAGGTTCAGAGTATGTGAGAACACATCCTAAGAGTAATCCTTCCAAAATTAATGGAATATTTTCTAACACAAATTAGAGGATAATGCTTTTCCATTATTAATGCGTTTCAGAGATACCAGCCACGCTGCTTATCATGAAAACCCAGTAAACTACGGATAACCATGAAGATAAATGAGAGTCTTAATAATAATTCCTTCCTGTGTCCATCAGAAGTGACTGAGTTCAAGAATAATTACAAAGCTCCGTATCATCACATCTCAAAACGATTCAAATTACCCTCCCACCGACTGTCACCCAGGGTCTACCTTGACAATATTGGCAAGAGTGGCCCGTTTATTTATTTTTGCCCATCTCTGGCTAAGATTTTAGAAACCCAAGTTAGGTTATGAAAGGGTAGCAGTTTCTGTCACTTAGGACATTGTCTTCTCTGGAAACCAGAGTCACTTGCTACAAGGAGGAAGCAGATGGTAATAGAAGTTAGTGGCCTTATACACTAATTCAACAATAACGAAAAATCGTCAGGATTCTTCTATGGCATTAAGAAACATTTTTATCTTACCAAGCTCATTCATGGCATGTCTATGCTCTTCATCAAACGAAAGCTTCATTAGAACACAGACAGCAGGGCAGATCTGATGTTCAACAGGAGCTGGCACTGAAAAGTAAAATGGACATAAGCCATGATGCTTTGTTTTCTCAAAGTAGTGATGTTCATTATACCTAAAAAATACTCAGTTGGCTGATGGACTTCTCATGCATGGCAGCTTAGTGAATCAACAAGTATTTGCTGAAGAGATGAATAGATACTACACACACGGAAAGGAAAATATAGGTAAAGCGCTTTTCTTGGTTCCATAAAAATGTTTACCTCTCATCAGCCTTTGACCAAGTCTGTTGGACTAACTCCCATGTAGGTTTATGCTATAATTCAATTAATAACTTAAAAATTATATGGTTATTTGAAATAATAAAAACATTTTGGTATAAAACTATTTATAATCTCTGTTTTCAACTGAAAGGCACATGGCTGTATAGAAATGTATAGAGAAACCTAGTGCAACTCTAGTAGCGAAAGCTTATTATATAGATACCAGATAGTAAATAAAAATTTAAAGGGAAAGTGTCTACAAAAATGTACTTGCACATTTAATATTATGCATAAAGTTTCAAAACTGTTAATTGAAATAAAAATTTAAAAACCAATCTATTTTTCAGAAGTAATAATATTTATTCTATTTAACTTTTCTGAAAACAGGTATTAAGAGCACACAATACAAGTCATTACATAATTGTGGACAGCGAAAGAAAACAATCCAGAAAGATAATGTTTTCCCAGGAAAGCAACTTATTAATTCTCCCTAGCCCTAGGATAAACAGAAAGGACATTTCTGCTATATTCTTATTATTGAAAAATTTTTAATTTTTAATAAATTCACCTTTATACCTAACCCTAAGAGAAATCTACTAAATCTTTATAGATCAAGTTCTCATCATCAGTCTTTCTCCTGCTCCCCCAATCAAGATATTGATTCGATGGTCCTTTGTTGTGTGTATGTCTATGTATGGGTTCTTCTCAGGTGAAAGGAGCTCTTACCTTCTATACTTACTGCTTTTGGTTCTTCCTATAGGAATGAAGTAAGTTATCTCCCCAAGGGTCCCAACTCCCATGATCCCTGCTCCTGGGGGAGAGGGTTTCTCCCTGAGAAAAGAGCTGGGTGGCTGATCACCCCAGCAACTAGGGCCCCAAGGCCTGAAGACAGATGGTGCAGTGGGAAGAACACTGAGCTGAGAGTCAGGAGGTCTGGCCTCTGATCCTAGATCCACCACCCACCACCTATCTGTGAAGCCACAGGCAAGTCTTTTAGCCTCCCTGAACCTCAGTCTCTTCATCTATAAAATGAAGATGGTAATCTCTCCCCTTGCTACTTCACAAGCTTGTTGTAAGGATCAAATAATGGATATAACACAGCTCTGCATCCACTAAGTGATGTGCGAATAAGAGAGAATGGCTTGGTCACTCACAGCTGAAGGAACTTATGTAAAGTCACTTTCCTGAGCTTAATCTCGAGAGAAGGAGAACATAATCGCTCAAGTTCTTTCTAGATCAACTATGCTATGACTACTTAAGTCTACTTTGATTTTCTGTTCTTTTCTGGTTGCACTGTAGTACACACAACATTTTCCTGTGCTAATTTTTTTCCTAGAGAAATAGAGAAATTAAGCTTTAAACTATGTGAGCAGTGTAGGTAGCTAATATGAATTTCCCACTCTGATTCATAAAGACACCATCCTAATTAAAAAACTTTTCATTTCAAAAACTTTTACATTTGCTTTGTCACATGCACCATAGGGAACATACTTGGATTTTTGTCCTGGTCCATGCCTTGTTCATGGGCTTCCTGCCACTCCCAACAGGTTTCACAGTAAGCTCGTATCTGTTCCAAAAGATGAAGGACTCGGATTTCACGCCTGCCTCTCTTGTCATCAGGCTGTGAGTGAATGATGTTGTGGAGTGCTGCACTGGCCCTGGCCCGAGCCTCTTTACTGCCCCGGGAATTTCCCAACAACACAGAGTCTTTGTCATTGCCATGTAAAAGCTGGATGAGGAGAGGAAGACATCCAGACTGTCGCATGGATATACAGCTGTCTTGGGAGCTAGACATAGCTAGCAAAGTTCGCGACATATCATCCTTATCATGAGTACCAAGCATTGACAACAATGAATACACCATTTCCACCTGTGGGCCAAATGAGTTTAGAAACAAAATTATGACTTTAATAGCCAAAAGCCAACACCAATGAAGTGATGAATGGGGATATTAATTGTAACTCAAACAAAAACAGAAACAAAAACAAAAATCTCTTTCTAGGATGAAGTAATGAGCATTATTTCAAAATCCATATGCTATAATCATTATCACCATCTTGTTTATAAGTAAATATTAGTAGTGCTAGTATATAGTCATAAGGAGACATAGGTTCTTGCATACCTAAACTGCTATTGTCTGAATCAGTGGGTGATAGTCCGTTATTATAACGAAAGACAATCAACTGATTTCTCTTTCTCTCACATCTCCCCCACCCACCACACATACACACACACACCTACTGACACACACAGAGTAAGAAATGTGGTTTATCTAAAATTCTTTACACAATTAAAAATTTTACTTTTTAAAATCTACAACCATAATCAATAAAGAGAAAATATTTTTTAGCAATTACTATTTACTAAGTACTAGTTCTCAGCAATTACTAACCCTCACCAGATTATAATATTCTTAAAATTATGATGTCTCCCTTATACATGTAAAAGTATTTTGTCATAAAAAGAATGCCCTGATCATATAGGGATACAAAGTCACTATTCTTATTCAATTTTTTTTTTTTGAAGCAGCTGGTAAGCATCATCACTCCCTTACTGTAAACTTAAGAACTGACTCAGAAGCAGACTAGAAACAGGAAACAGCACCCAGTCATCCTGTCCTGTGATCAACAGCAATTTTTTAAAGCAAGAGCTACTGCATAAAAGTTGAGCATCTTATCTATATCTATCTATCATATCTATAAATTAGCGGTTCCAAACCAGGGGCAACTTTAGCCACCTTGAGACTCTTCTGACAATATCTTGGAGAAATTTTTGGCCATCACACTTTGGGAGGAAACACTTTGGGCCTTCAGTGGGTGAAGACCAGGGATGCTGCTAAACACCCTACAATGCAATGAGGAATTATCCAGCCAATAATCTTGAGGCTAAGAAACTGTACTCTAAATGTGTATACACACTACTCTTAGATTTGTAAGTTTTATTAGGAAGGCAGTACAGGATTGCCTTCCTAATGGGAAAAAAAAAAAAAAAAGGCTTTCAAATTCTGACTCCACTATTTGCAAGTGAGCTGTGTGACACAACCAAGTTATCTGAGTTCTCTGAGGTCCAGCTGTCTCAGTTGCAAAATGGAATAATTTACCTAATAGGGTTTTCTTTGTGAAGATTAAATAAAGTAACCCATGTATAGGACAGTAACTGGCATTCAAAAATGTAGTCAGGTCTTAATATCATCGTGCATAAATCACTCCAAAAGGAAATGGTATTCAAGCTGCCAGTTTTCAAGTAACAGAACTCTTAAATATTAAAGGTTTTCTTTATAGTAAAAACTACTCATTGATGTTGGACAGATTGGGGTGGAATTCTAATTTAATTACCATCTTTTTGGCTTCAGTATTCTCATTCAAAAGAGGGGCAAGAGTAATACATTCAAAGGGTTTCTGAAGAAATCAGAGATAGTAAACGTACAACTCTTAGCAGTTACTGGCATACTAAGTAGTATCCTAAGCAGTAACCGTTGTGAGTTACTAAAAGGATTAAGCTTTATATTAATAATATCACTGCTACTCTAAAATTCGTTTCTTAAATCGATATTTGTCACGTAATGCTTTTCCTCAGAGCCATTACTAAAGTAAAGAAAGAGTATGTAGAATATGCTATGAAAACAAGGAAGTATTTAGATGTAATGGAAAATATACTGTTTAAAAAACAGTTCCTGTGCTCCAAATGTACTGATTCAAAGGAGGCAGACAGACTGCATGGGTAGGCAAGAGGGCCCTGGAAATCAGAAAACGTTTTGTAAAGAAGGAAAGCCCAAGAAGAGTTCTG
>NW_011494836.1:1348655-1381523 GCF_000754665.1 Bison bison bison | reverse complement strand
GAGTTCTGAAGGCTGGCGAGGACTCCTGACGGTCATCTTGCAGTGGAGTGGGAAGTGAAGGGGTTAGAAAGTAATGGGAGGGGAGGGCTTGGGGGAGGAAGCCAGCTTCTGGGCTGGACCTTAGGATACTTGCAGAGAACTGGCTGTCATTTCTTTAAGAGACTGTGATGATGGAAACAAAAGAATTCTTTAGCTAAATTTAAAAGAAGAATGAAGAATGTTTTAATAAAGTACTCAGAGTTCTAGCAACAAGACTTTATAATCTATTACCTTGGTTCCCAGATGACTCGTCAGCCTTCGAGGAGCAGAATGTGTGCTACTAGAACTCAAAACACTGGCTGTTTCATGATCTATTCGTGTAGTTGAACCCTAGAAATTAAGCAAATTATAGACAGTATAATTTAGATTATAGATACATGTAGC
Organism: Bison bison bison; assembly: GCF_000754665.1. Taxonomy (NCBI): domain Eukaryota; kingdom Metazoa; phylum Chordata; class Mammalia; order Artiodactyla; family Bovidae; genus Bison; species Bison bison. Next base: position 1,381,100 of record NW_011494836.1, on the reverse strand, counting down.
TAGCTTCATGTTAAGATACTCCAAATGAACTGTCATTAGGGTAAATAGCTAAATATACCATTAAAGTGTGAACATTTATAACTGCTCAAAATGAGTATTTTTATATATAAACTTGAGTAGAATTTAGAGAAACACTGAAGGAAAAAAAAAACTGTTGCAAAAGACAAAGTACCAAACACTGAAGAAATTCTAAGAGTAATATTCTTTCCCAAATCAAAAGGCATGAAACCACATTCAGTTAAATATAAATTGGTTGGTAGAAAGCTCCACTGAGTAATGAAATGCTCTGAATTAGCACAAAACTAATTGAATTGGGTACACTCCAAGTTCTCCAGGAGCTGAGAGCAGAGAGAAGACTGCTTGAAACTTCTATTGGAGAAAGACATGAAAAAATAAATAACTGCACTGAGATGTCTAAAGGGACTAATATGGGGAACAAGTTAGAAGATAATATAGGCAGAATACTCTTTGACATAAATAGTAGCAATATTTTTTTGGATCTGTCTCCTAAGACAAAAGAAATAAAAATAAACAAATGGAACCCAACTAAACTTAAAAGCTGCTGCATGGCAATGGGAACCACAGACAAAACAAAAAGACAAACTAGAGAATGGGAGAAAATATTTGCAAATGATGTGAGCAACAAGGAATTAAAATCCAAAGTATTTAAATAGCTTATAAGACTCAATATCAAAAAAACAAAAAACCCAATCAAAAAATGTGCAGAAGACCTGAACAGACATTTCTCCAAAGAAGACATATAGGCACAAGAAAAGATGCTCAATATCACCATTTATTACAGAAATACAAATTGAAACGAGATACCATTCTCATAGCTGCCAGAATGGCTATTATTAAAAAGAAGTTTTAAGAGAAAAATACATTTATAAATATAACTGTAGGAAAAAACTCTAAATGTGAAACTCACTTAACTGTATATTTAAAATAGGTACATTTTACTGTATGTTACTCTTTACTCAATAAAGTTTATTTTTAAGAATCATAAGTTGAGAGGTCTTTTTTATGTCTCCTCAGATAAAAGGATGAAGACCTACCTATTCATACACACACTGGGAAATCTAGGGTTAGATTAAGGAAACTAGCAGAGTCCCAGACAGGCTAGCCTTTCTGGACTCCACTCCTTCTGCAGGTCTGGATGCTTTATGTTGATTAATCTTCTAGGGTTATTTCTCAATTAGAAGCAGCAGGGTAGCACCCTCTGGGCAGGAGAAGGTCAGAACAGACAGACGTCTCCTTCCACTGTCACCAGCTACCGTATGCTTCTCAAACGGTATTTCAGTTCACATGCATGCAAACAACAAACATTTACTGAGCTCCTGCTCCTTTCTTCAGTTCAGTTCAGTTCAGTTGCTCAATCATGTCTGACTCTCTGCAACCCTGTGGACTGTGGCATGCCAGACCTATATGTCCATCACCAACTCCCAGAGCTGGCTCAAACTCACGTTCTCAGTGATGCCATCCAACCATCTCATCCTCTGTCGTCCCCTTCTCCTCCTGCCCTCAATCTTTCCCAGCATCAGGGTCTTTTCAAATGAGTCAGTTCTTCGCATCAGGTGGCCGAAGTATTGGAGTTTCAGCTTCAGCATCAGTCCTTCCAATGAATATTTAGGACTGATTTCCTTTAGGATAGACTGGTTTGATTTCCTTGCAGTCCAAGGGACTCTCAAGAGTCTTCTCCAACACCACAGTTCAAAAGCATCAATTCTTCAGTGCTCTGCTTTCTTTATAGTCCAACTCTCACATCCATACACGACTACTGGAAAAACCATAGCTTTGACTAGACGGACGTTTGCTGGCAAAGCAATGTCTCTGCTTTTTAATATGCTGTCTAGGTTGGTCATAGCTTTTCTTCCAAGGAGCAAGGGTCTTTTAATTTCATGGCTGCAGTCACCATCTGCAATGATTTTGGAGCCCTCCAAAATAAAGTCTCTCTCACTGTCTCCATTGTTTCCCCATCTTTTTGCCATGAAGTGATGGGACCGGATGCCATGATCTTAGTTTTCTGAATGTTGGGAGTTTTAAGCCAACTTTTTCACTTTCCTCTTTCACTTTCATCAAGAGGCTCTTTAGTTCTTCTTCGCTTTCTGCCATAAGGGTGGTGTCAGCTGCATATCTGAGGTTATTGATATTTCTCCCAGCAATCTTGATTCCAGCTTGTGCTTTATCCAGCCCGGCATTTCTCATGATGTACTCTGCATATAAGTTAAATAAGCAGGGTGACAATATACACAGCCTTGACGTACTCCTTTCCTGATTTTGAACCAGTCTGTTGTTCCACGTCCAGTTATAACTGTTGCTTCTTGACCTATATACAGACTTCTCAGGAGGCAGGTAAGGTGGTCTGGTATTCCCATCTTTCAGAATTTTCCACAGTTTGTTGTGATCCACACAGTCAAAGGCTTCGGTGTGGTCAATAAAGCAGAAGTAGATGTTTTTCTGGAACTCTCTTGCTTTTTCGATGATCGATGGATGTTGGCAATTTGATTTCTGGTTCCCCTGCCTTTTCTAAATCCAGCTTGAACATCTGGAAGTTCACGGTTCATGTCCTGTTGAAGACTGGCTTGGAGAATTTTGACCATTACTTTGCTAGCATGTGAGATGAGTGCAATTGTGTGATAGTTTGAGCATTCTTTGGCATTGCCTTTCTTAGGGATTGAAATGAAAACTGAACTTTTCCAGTCCTGTTTGGCCACTGCTGAGTTTTCCAAATTTGCTCGCATATTGAGTGTAGCACTTTCACAGCATCATCTTTTAGGATTTGAAATAGCTCAACTGGAATTCCACTAGCTTTGTTCGTAGTGATGTTTCCTAAGGTCCACTTGACTTCTCATTCCAGGATGTCTGGCTCTAGGTGAGTGATCACACAATTGTGGTTATCTGGGTCAGGAAGATCTTTTTTGTATAGTTCTTCTGTTTATTTTTGCCACCTATTCTTAGTATCTTCTGCTTCTGTTACGTCCATACCATTTCTGTCCTTTCTTGGTGCAATGCTAGTCTCTAGGAACGTAAGTGAATAAAACATCCACACCCTCATTGCATAACGAGTCTAGACAGGTTGCTCAACATGTAAATGCACAGTGCTTTGACAGAGCCCAGGTGTGCGCATAGGAATGGCGTGTACTCAGTTCGGGAAAGTGTTGTCTGATTTTGAATGACAAAGAGGTGTTTAGTTAAATAAGAGGAAGGTTAGCTACATGGCAGCTCAGATGAGGCAGAGGCTATGAGCGCAGGTCAGAAAGAATGTGTGTGTGTGTGTGTGTGTGTGAGAGAGAGAGAGAGAGAGAGAGAGAGAAACTGACTGACTGACTTGGAGATTAAGAGCTTCTTCTAATCGCATTAACGAAGATGGAGTTGAGGGACCAAGACTCAAAATAAAGAAAGCAGGTGGGAGGCTTTTAAGGAAATTTTGGCAAAGGGCTGCTTTTGATCTACAGGAGGGAATGAATGACTCCTTATCCTGAAGCAAGCATACTGGCTTTAAGGATATCTAAATACTTGGACTGTTTCTGGTAGTGAGGATGTAACACAACCTGTAAGGATCCTCGTCTTCTAGAATTCACCACCTTATGAACTATCCCTGTGTTTAAGTGTGGGCTAGATTTAGTAAAAGGCTTTTAGTGAACAGAATGCTGTAGGTACGATGAGAAGTCACTTTCAAGATAAGTTTACAAAGACTGTGGCTTCCATCGTGGACACCCTCTCTTGTTCTTCTCTGAGGGATGCCAGATATTACACTATGAACTGCTCTTTGTAGAGGCCTTGGTGGCAAGAAATGATACTACCGGCCAACAGCTGGAGACCTGAGGCCTGATAACAGTCATATGGTGAGTTTAGAAGCAGATCCTCCCCTCATCAAATCTTGAAATGACTGTGGCCCCAGCCAACATGGTGACCACAGCCTATGAGAGGCACTCAGCTAAGCTGCACCAGGATTCCTGACCTACAGAGACAATAAATGGTTGCCGATTTAAGCTGCTAAATTTGTCAGGCAGCAATAGATAACTAATATATTGTTTGAAACAAAAGAGAAACAAGAGGTTATATTATGAAGCAAGGAAAAACCCATGTCTACGTTGAAACATGTTCTGACATTCATTTCAGTGTAGACATCAAATCACCTTTAAGCTTCAGACTTAGTATCTTTCTAAACAGATCCTTGATTTTGGGACACTCTCCACTTTGCTCTCCCAAACTCTCTGGCTAGAAACCCAGATGGATTTATTATAAGGAGATTCCAAGAGAACATTCCCATACCCATACTACCTGTAAGCCAGAACCCGAGTCTTGAGAATCTTTCCTGGGCCTTTTTATTATGATTAAGTCTGCACCGACATCCTTCAGAGGGACCAGAGAAGCAGTAACCTGTAAAAAATGGTTATTGTTGTTCAGTGGCTAAGTCATGTCTGACTCTTTGTGACCCATGGACTGCAGCATGCCAGGCTTCCCTGTACTTCACTATCTCCTGGAGTTTACTCAAACTCATGTCCTTTGAGTTGGTGATGCCATCCAAAATCTCATCCTCCTTCGCCCCCTTCTCCTCGTGCCCTCAATCTTTCCCAGCATCAGGGTCTTTTTCAATGACTCGCCTCTTTGCATCAGGTGGCCAAAGTATTGGAGCTTCCGGATCAGTTCTTCCAATGAATATTCAGGGTTGATTTCATTTATGATTGACTGGTTTGATCTCCCTGTAGTCCACAGGACTCTCAAGAGTCCTCTCCAACACCACAGTTCAAAAGCATCAATTCTTCAGTGCTCAGCCTTCTTTACGGTCCAACTCTCACATCCATACATGACTACTAGAAAAACCATAGCTTTGACTAGATGGACCTTTGTTGGCAAAGTGATGGCTCTGCTCTTTAATATGCTGTCTAGGTTGGTCATAGCTTTTCTTCCAAGGAGCAAGTGTCTTTTAATTTCATGGCTGCAGTCACCATCCACAGTGATTTTGGAGCCCAAGAAAATAACATCTGCCACTGTTTCCACTTTCCCCCCATCTATTTGCCATGAAATGACAAGACAGGATGCCATGATCTTTATTTTTTGAATGTTGAATTTTAAGCCAGCTTTTTCACTCTCCTTTTTCACCCTCATCAAGCGGTTCTTTAGTTCCTCTTCACTTTTTGCCACTAGAGTGGTATCATTTGCATATCTGAGGTTGCTGATATTCCTTCCAACAATCTTGATTCCAGCTTGTGAGTCTTCTAGCCTGGGATTTCACATGATGTACTCTGCATATAAGTTAAATAAGCAGGGTGACAATACACAGCCTTGATGTACTGCTTTCCAGATTTGAACCAGTCTGTTGTTCCATGTCTGGTTCTAACTGTTGCTTCTGACCTGCACCTCCTTTTCGCACACATTAGAATCAAGCACCTCTCTATTTACTGGTCCTCCTCTATCCACCCTTCAATACCCACTGCCATCACTGGCACTCAAATGTGTGCCGAGGGGCCCAAGAAGGACTATGCCTGGCAGCTCAATCAGCACAGCTGGGACACGGTCAATTTCAACTACATCTGCTGAGTACAAACCTCTCTTCTATCATGCTCACTTTAGGAAGTGACTCAAAAGTCGTATTTTTCTGAGAAAACGAAACAAAGTGACTCTAAAAAGTTCTTCATAGAGGTAGCAACAGTCTCCAACTCACTGTGAAACTGTGTAAGAGGGGGAAGAAGCAAAAGAAGCAAGCACCCTCCTCACCTTGCCTTTTTTCATACAGATGGTACATGGAAGTGGTCCAACAGTAGATAAGGAAAAGTTTCTCTTTATTAAAGTCCTACAGCTAATTCTATAACCCTTAGTGAATTAGTAAACCTAGACATTAAGTATAAATGCTGTTAATATCACAAAAAGAGAGCCCACCAGACGTTACGTGCTTCCTGGTGGAAGACCACTATGCTACCTGTGAAAGTCTCGGCCATAGAATCAGGGCCTGAGACCAAATCTGATCACATCTCTAGACCCAAATACCAATTTACAGGGAATACAGAAGACAGAGAGGTCAAACCTCACCATGCAGATGTTCCTAGCAAAATTCAGACTATGGAAAACTTGAGAAGACAAATAACTTTGGTTATTCAACAAATATATAGCAAAAATCTAAGAGACAAAGAAACCTATAGATTAAAAGACACTTCAAAGACACATTAACCAATCTCTGTGCATGAACTTTATCTGGCCCTTGTATCAAATAAATTTAAAAATTATGACATTTATGAAACAACTGCAAATTTGAATACTGACTAGTTATCTGATGCTACCGAGGAATTACTGTTAGTTTCCTTGGGAGCATAATAATGGCACAATAGTTATGTATGCTATAGGTGTCCTCTGTCCACAGGATTGCTTTAGCAATTCTGGGCCTTTTGTGGTTCCATATAAATTTTAGTATTATTTGTTCTAGTTCTGTGAAAAATGTCATAGGCATTTTGACAGGAATTGCATTAAATCTGCAGACTGCTTTGGGACTTCAGACAATACTACTAAGCCACAGTAATCAAAACAGCATGGTACTTGTACAAAAACATGACAGACCAAAAGTGCAGCATAAAGAGCCCAGAACTAAACCCACATACCTACAGTCAGTTAATCCTTGACAAAGGAGGTAAGAACACACAATGGAGAAAAGAAGGTCTTTTCAGCAAGTGACACTAGGAAAGCAGGACAGCTACATGTAAATCAATGATGTTAGAACACACCCTCACACCATAAACAAACAAGCCAAAAAAACCCCTCTCAAATTGTTTTACAGACCTATATATAAGACATTTAACCATAAAACTTCTGGAAGAAAACATAGGCAAAATAGTCTCATAGTCTCAAATTATAGCAATATTTTCTTAGATCAGTCTCCCAAGGGAAAACAAATAAAAGCAAAAATAAACAAATGGGACCTAGTCAAACTTAAAAGATTTTTTACCGTAAAGAAAACTATCAACAAAACAGAAACACAGCTCACAGACTGGGAGAAAATATTTGCAAGTGATGTGACTGACAGTCAATATCCAAAATGTACAAACAGCTCATACAACTCAGTATCAAAAACAAACAAATAAATAAAAACAACAAAATCAAAGGATGGACAGAAGACCTAAACAGACATTCCTTCAAAAAAGACATACAGATAGCCAACAAATCATGAAAAGACGCTCAACATCACTGATTACTGAGAAATTCAAATTAAAAATGGTCACCATCAAAACAAAGTCTGCAGAGAATGTGGAGAAAAGGAAACCCTCCTACACTGTTAGTGGGAATATAAACTGGTACAGGCACAATGAAAAACAGTATGGAGGTTTCTTAAAAAACTAAAAATAGAGTTACCACATGATCCAGCAACCTCACTCCTGGGCATAAATCCAAAAAAGATGAAAACTCTAATCTGAAAAGATAAATGCACCCCAATGTTCACAGCAACATATGTACAATAACCAAGACACGGAAAGAACCCAAGTACCCATCAACAGATGATGGTTTAAGAAGATACAGTGGTCTAAGAAGTCACAAAAAAGAATGAAATATTGCCACTTGCAACAACATGGATGGAGCTAGAGAATGTCATACTAAGTGAGGGAAGTCAGATAAAGACAGATATTATATGATATCACTTATATGTGGAATCTAAAAAATAATACAAATATATCTATGTACAAAACAGAAACGGACTCACAGACACAGAAAACAAACTTATGGTTACCACAGGGGACAGGGAAGGACAAATTAAAGGTATGGGATTAACAAATACAAATAATCCAAAAAATATGTATATATTACTGAATCACTTTGCTGTAGAGCTAAAACTAACATAATAATGTAAATCAATTGTATTTCAATTTAAAAGAAAGTATTCTTAGACACAGAAAACAAACTTATGGTTATCAAAGGGGAAATGGGAGGAGGGATAAATTAGGAGTATGGGATTAACAGATATATACACTTTGATATATATAAAATAAACAACAAGGATTTACTTTATAGTATGCGCATGTGTGCATGCTAAGTCACTTCAGTCATGTCCAGCTCTTTGCGACCCTATGGACCATAGCCTGCCGGGCTCCTCTGTCCATGGGATTCTTTAGGCAACAACACTAAAGTGGGTTGCCACACCCTTCTCCAGGGGATTGTCCCAACCCAGGGATCAAACCTGCGTCTCTAACGTCTCTTGCACTGGCAGGCAAGTTCTTTACCACTAGCACCACCTGGGAAGCCCTAGGGAATTATATTCAATATCTTGTAATAACCTAAAATGAAAAAGAATTGGAAAAATACAATATAACTGAATCACTCTGCTGTATACCTGAAACTAACAATATTATGAATCAACCACATTTCAATTAAAAAAATGTTATATTCTGGAAATATACAGTGAAATATTTAAGCAAAAAATGATGATGTCTGGGATCTTTTCCAAAAATAAAATCAGAGGACAAAGTATAGAGGGTACATGGAGATTACTATATTACTCTGTTTGCCTCTGTATATATTTGAAATTTTAGCTAGAAATAAATTATATGAGCTAGATCCCTACTTGCTTAGTATATAACTTTATGTGTAATTCATTTATGAATCGATTCTTAGCTTTTCCATTTAATGTTTAGAACCAGATCTCTAGTGATACAACCAGTAAGCAGTGATGAAGTTCAAACAAGAGTGGGAAAGGGATGAAATGGCAGGAGAACCTTTTCCACTGCCAATAAAATGTTTTTAAACCTATTATGGAAAATTTCAAATATGGTGGTGGTTTAGTCGCTAAAGTAGCTAAAATTTCAAATATATACAAGAGGGTGATTTACTTGTGAAAGATCATCCTGGCAGAGTGGCTGTGGGCAGGAAGGCAGGTGAGGTACAGTGAGCTTCCTTCCACACAGCGGTAGAGAGAAGGGCACTAGGGTAGGAGCTTTGATGGATCATCTTACTGAGATCCCGAGAAAGTCAGAGAGAGTATTTTCATTTTTGTTAGTGTTAATTGTTTTTGTCTCTGGAGCAAATAACTAAAGAACAAACCCCAAGAGTCTGTCATGTGTCAATCCTATTAAGACAGATAAAGGGATTTTGGCATAACTAAATCACAGTTTCACAGACACCACTTATCTACATTAGGATCTGGGAGTCGCTGTGGTGTCATTTGTGATCTTGGTTTTTGTCTTCTAAGTTTGTTATGATTTTATGGCACACTAAAGTCTTACATTTTTAGATGAAAGCTACCGTTCTTTTATGGTTTCCTACTCACTTCATGATTATAAAAATTCTATCCCCATTTTCTTACCTTTTAATATTTTTAATAGTTTTCATTTGGGGGACTTCCCTGGTGGTTCAGTGATTTAAGAATCTGCCTTCTAATGCACGGGATGTGAGTTTGACCCCTGGTCTGGGAACTAAGGTCCCACGTGCTGCAAGGCAACTAAGCCCGAGGCCACAGCTACTGGGCCAGCACAGCAACAGAAGATCCCGCACGGCGCAGCGAAGGTCTCACGTGCCGCGACTAAGACACGACACAGGCAAATGAGTAAATTGTTTTTTAAAGTTTTCATTTTTGACATTAAATCTAATATATTTAGAGTTAAATTTTGATGTAAGAAGTGACAAGAATTCAATAAAAAAAAAAAAAAAAAAAAAATATCCAGCTTATTGGCTAGGTGAGGCTTTGAAGGATATAATAATTGAAATATGACCCAAAGCATTAATAGTGGGTCTTAATCCTAAAGCAAAAAAAAAAAAAAATGTTTTTGTCAAGACAGAACTTCTTTCTACATACGTGTAGGAACACATGATATTCCCAAAGAATTCCCTAAATAATAGACAAAGAACCTGAATGTACTATTTAAATATAATTTCTTTTGCCCTAATTTACCCATCTGTAGAGTATTACCCAGTACAATGTGGACCAGTAATATTAAAATGAAGTATATTTTTGTTTAAACGTGGTAAATTTAAATATTAAGTATGAGACATTTTAAGCTTTAAATTTTAATGAACTAATAGAACCATGTTCTTTCTAAATAAATAGTATCATTAAAAGTAACCTATAGACACTAAAGGAATATTTTATCAACAGTAAGAAAATTTCCTTAAAATCAACTTAGTTGAAACTACATTTTAAAAAATCATTCATTTAAAACATAAAATATTGCTTGAAAAAATGTGGAGGATACAGAACACTCCAAGGAAAAATACTGTCATATCAGGATGCATTCCAATCAAACTCTAATGGAAAACTGATGGCAGCACAACAAGATAATGTTCTACCTTAAAAAAAAATTATCTTCCACAATTTTGCTAAAGATGATAATAGTAAATATGACTAGGGTATGTATTTACTTTTTAAATGGGCATTAGAATCATTTATTTCAATGCTGGGTTTATATAATCTTGAAATACAACTGAAGATGAGAATATTAACTCTTTATGATTAAAAAAAACCATAAAAATGTCTTATAAAGAATGCCACAGAGAAAGAGCAAATCTATTCGATGCATGCAATAATAACTAGGTCAAATCACATATGACCAAAATGCAGCTCAGTATTTATTTTTCAAAGAAACTCTACTCACATTAATCATTTTAGGCTAAAACAGAGACACATAATTTAGAGCTATAAAATATACTTGGAAATTTTGAAAGCATCATTGTTAAATATAATAAAGAAAAATGACATAGCATTTTAGTACTGAATTCTTCTGGAGATATCCATTTAGGACTAAGGAAACAGATAAGATTTACAGATTGTTGTGAGAATCATCTCACTCAGTATTTCTTTTTAAATATTTAAATAGTTAACTAGAAAAAAAATTAATAGAATAATTTATTTACCTGACCGCTACCCGAGGTTGCCATGTTGATTTCTGCCACTCCTTGACCTTCATTCTGCCGTTCAGCTTCATGTGAGCCCGCTTCATGCTTGCTCTGAGATGACCTCTGTTAATATGGAGTTAACATCAGTACATACAAAAATGGTGCATGCTTTCTTAGCCCACAGCTTTCCTTCTTTCTTGCTTTAAAGCTCTGAATGCATATATAAATACAGGTTTACAAAAGCATGGAACTGCACTTCATACTTCATAACCTCCAGCAGGGTTGTCAGTTGACTATTTCGGTAAAAGGAAAGTGAAGTGTGTCCCTCGAGCAATAGAGCCGCACAAGACAAAGGATTTTCTGAGACTCACAGAAACACCATCCTCCACCAGCTGTGCTCACATCACTATCAGGGACATAACCCAACTAGAACAAATAACTGTCTTTTCCGCAAGGTCACATGGTTCTGGTATTTAATAGAGCTGCAAATATAACAGTTACTACCTAAGCTTATAAATGCCTTCTATGTAAGTATATTTATACACACATATATATTTCCATATACATCTGCTAATAAAAGTCACATGAAACCAACAGATAAGCTCTTAGGTTCTAATATGAATAAAACCAAAACCTTTTCTAATGTAACCACCATCTGTTATGTAAAGTGAAAGGGCAAGATTATATCCAGTAAAAGCAGTCATTTCAAGACAGATTATATCCAATACAAAGCAGTCATTTTGAAAAATATCACCACAGAATCAAAGAAATAAAATAATCTATCAATCATCTTTTATAGAAACAATTACCAGTGTGCCTCCTCTAGGAAAATTATAGGCAAAATCAAAAATCACACATTAAAAAGTGTGACATAATAATGGAAAACTATATTACCAAGTGGCTTCCACTGGAATTTCTTTAAACATAAAGCTTTCCTAGACCATTTAAAATGGGACTTAAAAATAATTTACATATACTATTTCCATCAATAAACAAGGAGAGGTAGTCCCAATAATTCAGAAACAAGAAAAAACAGTACCACGGGAAAGTGGCACTATAAAATTCAACAAAATCATCTAAAGTAGAGAATACAAAGTTACTGAAGAGAAAAAAATGAATCAATGAGCACTAAATCCACAAAGATCTGACACTAACATCACTGAAGATGTCAACATAAAAGCAATTCTTGAGTATCTGCAATGTTAGTAACTTGCAATAGGGCTGGAGAATACAGCACTGACGGAACCAGGCATTGTTCAATGCACTCTTCAAGATTTAGTCTAGTCAGGGATACTATCAAATAATGAAAGAAACGACAATAAAGTTAAAAACTTTGACAAGTACTCACAGGGTGCTTATAAAGATATATAACAGAAGGACATCAGACATTGTGGGAGTCCGGGGAAGCACTCTCTTAGGAAGTATTGTTTGGACTGAGATCTAAAATATAAACAGGAGATCTAGGAAATGGGATATGACAGAGGATGAAGGAAACAGAGACCATGTGCAAAGATTTAGGGAAATAGAGACCATATGCAAAGGAGCTGGGATGAGAGGCACATGGTTTGCTCTAGGATATCAAAGAATTACAGTGTGAAGAGCAGAACAGATGGTTAAAAAAAGGAACTTAATGATTTTGTTGAATTTCAGTGTGATTCTCAGATGGCACCCACGCCCCTACATAACCAATATTAGTAATACTAAAGGAAAAAGGTGCATGTATTCTGATTGTTTAAACTCAAGTTTTAAATGGTCTAAGTAAGCGGGAAACAGAAGAGATCGACTTGCAGACTATATATTAACGTAAGTGGGAGATGATGGTCCTTAACACCCAGGGAAGCACTGTTGTAGATAAAAGCAGTGGAGACAGAGGTCAATCTGAAGGACTGCAAGACAGACTGGATACAGTGAGTGGAAGAAGAGATCTGGGGTCACAAACTACTCTTCTGTTTCTCAGCTCACACAGCTAAATAATGCCAGTGCCATTCATAGAGACAGATAATACTAAAAGAGAATGAGGATTGGGAGGATGTGGGAGTCCCAAGGAGGACTTAGGAGAAGATCATCCTTAATTATGCTTTGGGTATGTTGGATTTAAAATGCCTTTAAGACAATCCACTTTAAGTGTACAACTCAATGACTTTGAATCAACTTACCAAGAATCACCATACTTCAGTTTTAGACCATTTTCATCATTCTAAAAAGATCCTTTGTGCTCATTTATAGGTAATCCCCATTCCCACTCACAGCTCCAAGTAACTATGGCTCTACTTTGTAAACTTGTCTTTTCTGTATATTTATTGTAAATGGACTATATGGACTTACATGTCTAGCTACTTTTACTGGGTATAATGCTTTCGTGGTTCACCTCTGTTACAGCGTGTGTCAACAATTTGTTCCTTTTAATTGCCGAATAGTATTACATTGTAATAGTATACATTCTATTTATTGATCCACCAGTTGATACACTTTTGCCTTTTTCTACTTTTGGGCTACTGTGAGTAATGCTGCCATGAATATTCAAACTAAAGTCTCTGTGTGGGCAAATGTGCTCATTTCTCTTAGACAGCTAGAAGTGGAACTGCTGGGTTATATGGTAACTGTACGTTTAATGCTTCAGGTAACTGCCAAACTTCCAAGTGGCTGAACCATTTTACATTCCCATCAGCAGCGTATGACAGCTTCTATTGATCCACCTCCTTGCCAGTGCTTATTGTTTTCTTGATGACTACAGCCATCCTAGTGAGTATAGAGTGATACAGCGTTGTGGTTTTAACTTGACTTCCTTAATGACCAATGATGTTGAGCCCATTTTCATGTGCTTATTTGCCATTCCTATGTATTTTTCTGGTGAAATGTGTATTCAAATCTTTAGCCCATCTGTAAGTTGGGTTGTCTCTTTATTAATGAGTTATAAGAGTACTCTGCATGGGATTTTAAAAACTATTTCTCAATGGCTATTTTCTAGAGATTATTAAACCACACCTCAATTTTCCTTATAGCTCCATCTTTTGGGGCCCCTCTCCCCCCAGTGTATACACTTGTCAGTAAATAACCTATTGGAAAGAATACAAAAGAAAGTGGTAGCACTGGTTGCGTCATGTACCCTCTTGGAACTTCTGAGATTTGAATCAAGTGCAATAGTTATATCATCTGAGTTATATCCTGTATCTAGACCCTAAACCAGAGTTGTTAGCAGGTAGGGCAAAGATAGTGTTATAAGATGCTTCATGGTGGATAAAGTATTTGGCAGACATCTTTTCTTCTCTATACTGTATGTGAACTAATTTATGAGTATCTGATCCCCAGTTTTCTCCATTTTCTAGCTTCTCCTTCTGATCATAATAAAGAAACACCAAACATCAAAATTAAAAAGTTTTCTTTCTTTCTTAAATAAGACATGACACCTTCTTTTAGTTTATATTCACTGAATAAATATAACCACTTAAGGTTATGAAAAATATGGCCATTTTTATAACAAAAAGAAACAAGAATAGACTAAGTTACAGTGGTAGACAGTTGGTCCCAAATCCAATGATGTAAATGAAATCTTGAACATATAAAAAAACACAAACAAGCCCCCGACCTGCAATAAACTTATAATTGTGCTGACAATGAGAACTGTTACTAACAAATGACAATTTTTCTTAGGAATTTCTAGAGGCCAGAATGTTGGTAAAGTTTGAAATGTACTGACAGTGAGTATATTATACCAGGCAAATGATGACCAAAAGAAGTCCCATGCAGTAATACTAACAGCAAAGAAGGCTATTTCACACACATAAAAGAGTCAATCAAGTAGGAAAAATAAATGTAAATATTGACTTAGAAATTAAAAAAAAAAAAAAAAAAACCCTGTTGATGCAGCCAAACAGTAAAAATCGTAATATAAGAAAGATGGTGAATAAAAGCTAACTATAACTAAAGATGGTAGAAAAACAACAGCAAAAACTCAAAGCAGAAAAAATATATATAAAAAGAAAATATAAATGCAGTGCTGCTCAATAAAAAACACAAGTTGCCTCTCTAAAAACAGCTTTAAAAATAGAGTATAGTATTTTTGATTGAGGGAAAAAAAAAAAAAAAAAAACACGCAGATAAACTACCCTGGAAACCCAAAGGGGCCATAATAACCGAATGCCACATACAGCAATGCCAATGACGTTGAAAAAGGAGTAAAGAGATAGTTTTATTTTGGAAGGAAAAAAACAGTCCTGAAGGGTTAACATTGCAAAAAGGACACATTCTGTATATTACAAATACTTGGTTCATACTGACTTAAAACATCCAGGTTAAACTACTTCTAACAATATGACTATTACACTGAACTTGACTACTTAGCAAATACATGTTTCTACATATTTCAAATTCCGATGTACTGAAGCCAAAGCTTCTAAGATATTTAAAAAGCAAGGCATGGATGAAGAGAGCCTTAAAGACACTGTTTGCAAAAATTATACCTTTTAACATTAGAATTAGTTGTCTTCCCTCTGTATAAATGGGCCTGCACTAAGTTTCTGCCTCCAAACAGAACTATTCATTATTTGATCAGATTTTCCATGGGTGGAAAATATGTGCTGGCGATGAGTGTTGTTGCTGTTGTTTAGCTGCTAAGTCATGTCCGACTCTTTTGCAACCCCACGGACGGGAGTCCACCAGGTTTCTCTTTCTATAGGATTTCCCGGGCAAGAATACTGGAGTGGGAATCTTCCCGACCCAGTGATAGAACCTGCATCTCCTGTGCTGGCAGGCAGATTCTTTACCACCGAGCTACCTGGTAAGCATGCTGGTGATGAAAGGACACGTCAAATTTGTTTCACATACAAAAGTTTTCTCTCACTGTAAAAGCTGTACAGTTACTATAAAAACATTACAAAACTGGCCAAACTAAAAAAACAAGGAGCTATTAACAATGGTTATCTGCCTTTTCATATTATTTCTGACACACTATGTTTATTTGTGCATATTAAAAAATGGGATCAAAGTGTACATACTATTTTTTATATCATAAACATTAAAAAATATCAACAAGCACTTCATCGTGTTTTTAGTAATTATATTTAGAATAAAGCAGTAGGTTGATGTTTCAATCTTTGCATTCTCTTTTTTCTTGTATGATCTAGAATATGAGTCTTAATCTGGCTGCATATTAGAAACTTTGCATTGATGTATCCCCAAATACTGAGCCAATTTTTCCTAGCAACAATTCTGTATTGTTCAATGTGGACTTTTATTCAACACTTTTTGCTCTTATTGCATAGAGACAGGTCTTCCTGTAGGTGACTTAAGCAGCAAATACTTTATTTTCTCTGAGCCTCCCACATGCTGTTTCTCCCTATTCAGCAATAGTTCATTTAAGTTCCATGTAGGTTTTCCTTTTATTTGCCCATAAACAAGGTGAGAAGTGCCCAGATTCAGTGGCTATAAACAGACAGCTGAAGGGATGGTTTTTATACCCCATCCTTCTGTGTGGTGATCAAAACCAAGTTTTAGCTGCAGAGCTGACAAACATGGTTTGAACCCCCTTTTTAATCCTCATGTCCAGAAGCGCCTAGTGTAACCAATTCTGGAAGCTCTCAAGACCACACAGGGTAAGATGAGCTGCTCTGTGACCTACTAGTGCTCACTCCAGGGTCAACTCTCTACCATCATCTAGAAGAATGATTTGTTTATCTGCTTTGCAGTTCTCCTAATTTTATTAATTGTCACCTTCCCTGGTATTTGTGCTTTTTCATTTTGTCCTTTTACTGTCATTTTAATGAAGTTTGTAAAGTGAGCGTAGATAAATGTATACAATCAATTTTTACTATGGATTACACAAGGAGATAGCTTATTTACAAACTGTTAGTAGCCAAATTATAAGTAAACAGATAACTGAAGTAAGGTATCTATTTATGGCTCTATAAGCTTTAATTGACTAAACGTTATGAAGAAATAGTAGTATAGGTTTTTGAAATCTACTTAATTTAATGAAAAAGCTTATCAAATGTCTCAGTTCTCTAGAACATCTATTTCAATGACACTGCACTAACTGTGCACATCTTCTCTTAGAATAACCACCCATCATTACATCTGCAAACAAAAGAGACAATTTACTAACCTCTGCTTCTGTTGCTTGGGACTGTAAAAGCTGTCGTATACGAAGTATGTCCTTTTCTATTTGTTGAATTCTGGTTATTCTTCGCTAAAATAAAATAAGTAACCAAATTAGATCTATTTTTATTGAAAACATTAGTTTTTAATATTAATTTAACATTAACCATTCTATGGTTACCATTTAAAAGCTTAGGATTGTATAAAATCATTCTTTTTTTCTATACCAAATCATTCTTATGTGAAAATTAGATACATATATATACATATTCATATACTGAGGACATCAGTGGATCAGTTCAACTTTTTAACACATCTAACTTTATAAAACAGATCTCTAGATTTAGGAAAACTGTACAAATTCAAGTCATGTATCTACTTGGACCATAAAGAAAAGTGAGTGCTGAAGAATTGATGCTTCTGAACTGTGGTGTTGGAGAAGACTCTTGGGAGTCCCTTGGACTGCAAGGAAATCCAACCAATCCATCCTAAAGGAAATTAGTCCTGAATATTCTTTGGAAGGACTGATGCTGAAGCTGAAACTCCAATACTTTGGCCATCTGATGCGAAGAACCAACTCACTGGAAAAGACCCTGATGCTGGGAAAGATTGAAGGCAGAAGGAGAAGGGGACGACAGAGGATAAGATATGGTTAGATGGTATCACGGATTTCAATGGACATGAGTTTGAGCAAACTCAGGGAGATAGTGAAGGACAGGAAAGCTTGGCATGCTGCAGTTCACAGAGTAGCAAAGAGCTGGACATGACTGAGCAACTGAACAACAAATGATACGTAACAGTGTGAAATTGGTATTTAAAAGTTGTTCTCAAAAACTACTTCAAAAAGAAAATTACATCTGAATCTAAACTTTTATTATATTAATTCATATGTCAGTACAGTAAAATGGGTTTATATAAAGTATGGCATCCTGTAAAGAGAAAGAACATCTGACTTTTTTAAGAAGCAACAGTATGTAAAAAATAAGAATAATCTTCCCCAAAGTTATTCCTATTACAGGTCAGCAGTACCTTTCAGAGTTAGCTTTCCCAAATACTTACTGCAGCTAAACATTACTCCCAACACTAAAGATCACAGTGATGGTAAGAGTTATTGCTTCCCCCATATACTGAGATCTTCAAGTGAACACAAAGCAGTAACTACAGATCAAACAATGTGGAACTGAAAAATGTGGGAAATGTTTTCAAGTATATATATTTTAAAAATAAGTACTGCTGACACTGTATCATCTTCTGCCGTAATTCCATAGTTGACATTGTAACATTGGTATAAAAAGCTGTATTGTAAGAGTAATTGTTTCAATGAGTAAAAAGTGTCAGAAACTAGATGAGTCATTTCCAAACTTTTTATGATTATGAAAGATTTTTGAAGCACGCATACTTCAATAGATAATTAAAGTATTATAAAGAACAGCTTTAAGTATATATAGCTAAAAAACTTACATACAAAACTTACCCTTTGATCAAAAATAGTTTTGTTTAAATAAATGTCCTTATGATTTTGTTGCCATAGTAGGAATGATTACTGTTGCTGCTTCCATTATTATGATAAACAAACACGGAAAAGCTCAAAAAAGTTGTGCTCACCAAAAAAGAAAACTTCCTCCCTCTGTCCCTCCTTTGTAACACTACAACTATGCTAATTCTCTATCACGATTCTGATAATAGTGAACTTAATTAAGGTAAATAATATTCTCTAATTAAGACATTTACCATGTCTAATTTTCACCATGAAAATACACTGAAGAAGAAGTGCTTTTGGTAGCTCTCTAAAGATTCTGCAGAGATGAGTGATCACTTCTACATCAGATACTAAATACATCCTGACATTACAGAAACAACAAAACTATCTACACTTACTACTTTCATAATATTTCATTGTTTTCCTCTCTCTGTATAACCAGCTCCCCCTCACCAATAAAGTCCCAAGTCAAAATTTTTAATATTTAGAGGATGAAAACAGCAAAATATATCTAACATTCCTCTTCACAGAACTATATTTTGGTATTGCTATTAGGTCACTAAACCCTGAAATCAAGTCGACACCTTGATGACGGCTTCCACAACAACCTGTGTGCTTTTGTTACTCAGCATAAAATGGAAGAAGCCAGTAGCATTTCTTTCCATTCTCTATATGACAATCTTGAATATTTATGAAATTAAATGCAAAACGCTTAACTGTTCAGGCATACAGAGATGGTATGACTTTTGAAAAACTGATATAAAATTATATAGTAATATAGTTTGATATATACATTGAAATTGCATTTAGAATCAAACTCCATACCCACCAGAGACACTCAGAGGGCTGAAACGAACTTTATGTGCACCAGGACCAAGAGACCCCACAGAGACTGAGAAAGAACTGTGTTTGAGCATCTCCTGTGAACATACGGGTCAGCAGTAATCTGCCACAGAGGCAGGGGCTCTGGGTGCAGCAGACTTGGGTATCGCATAAGTCCTCTTGGAGGAGGTCGCCATTAACCCCACGACAGAGCAGCCAGAACTTACACAGGACTGGGGAAGTAAGACTCCTGGAGGAAACAAACAGGACCTTGTGTGCACCAGGACCCAGGAGAAAGAAGCACTGACCCCACCAGAGACTGACCCAGACTTGCCCGTGAGTGTCCAGGAGTCTCCGGTGGAGATATGGGTCGGTGGTGGCCTGCTGCAGGGTCAGGGGCACTGAGTGTAGCAGAGCGTGCGTGGGACCTTTTGAAGGAGGTCGCCATTATCGTCATTACCTCCACTATAGTTTGGCCCCAGGTAAATAGCAGGGAGGGAACACAGCCCCGCCAATTAACAGAAAATTGGATTAAAGATTTACTGATCCTGGTCCTGCCCCTCAGAACAAGACCCAGTTTCGCCCTCAGTCAGTATCTCCCATCAGGAAGCTTCCATAAGCCTCTTATCTTTCTCCACCAGAGGGCAGATAGACTGAAAACCAACCACAATCACAGAAAACTAACCATTCTAATCACATGAACCACAGCCTTATCTAACTCAATTAAACTATGAGCCATGCCATGTAGGGCCACCCAAGATGTACAGGTCATGGTGGAGAGTTCTGACAAAACATGGCCCACTGGAGAAGGGAATGGCAAACCACTTCAGTATTCTTGCTTTGAGAACCCTATGAACAGTATGAAAATGCAAAAAGATAGGACACTGAAAGATGAACTCCCAGGGTTGGTAGGTGACCACTATGCTACTGGATATAACTCCAGAAAGACTGAAGAGATGGAGCCAAAGCAAAAACACCACCCAGTTGTGGATGTGACTGGTGATGGAAGTAAAGTCCAGTGCTGTAAAGAGCAATACTGCATAGGAATATTAGATCCATGAATCAAGGCAAATTGGAAGTGGTCAAAAAGGAGATGGCAAGAGTGAACGTCGACATTCTAGGAATCAGTGAACTAAAATGGACTGGAATGGGTGAATTTAGCTCAGATGACCATTATATCTACTACTGCGGGCAGGAATCCCTCAGAAGAAATGGAGTAGCCATCATGGTCAACAAAAGAGTCCGAAATGCAGTAGTTGGATGCAATCTCAAAAACAACAGAATGATCTCTGTTCGTTTCCAAGGCAAACCATTCAATATCATGGTAATCCAAGTCTATGCCCTGACCAGTAACGCTGAAGAAGCTGAAGTTGAAAGGGTATATGAAGACCTACAAGAACTTATAGAACTAACACCCCAAAAAGATGTCCTTTTCATTACAGCGGACTGGAATACAAGAGTAGGAAGTCAAGAAACACCTGGAGTAACAGGCAAAATTTGGCCATGGAGTACAGAACAAAGCAGGACAAAGGCTAATAGAGTTTTTCAAAGAGAATGCACTGGTCATAGCAAACATCCTCTTTCAACAACACAAGAGAAGACTCTACATATGGATATCACCAGATGGTCAACACCAAAATCAGACCGATTATGTTCTTTGCATCCAAAGATGGAGAAGCTCTATACAGTCAGCAAAAGCAAGACCAGGAGCTGACTGTGGCTCAGATCATGAACTCCTAATGCTAAATTCAGACTTAAACTGAAGAAACTAGGGAAAAACCACTAGACCAATCAGATATGACCTAAATCACATCCCTTACGATTACACAGTAGAAGTGATATATAGATTCAAGGGATTAGATCTGATAGACAGAGTGCCTAAAAAACTATGGATGCAGGTTCGTGATATTGTACAGGAGGGAGGGATCAAGATTACCCCCAAGAAAAAGAAGTGCAAAAAGGCAAAATGGTTGTCTGAGGAGGCTTTACAAATAGCTGTAAAAAGAAGAGAAGTGCAAGGCAAAGGAGAAAAGGAAATATATACCCATTTGAATGCAGAGTTCCAACAAATAGCACGGAGAGATAAGAAAGCCTTCCTCAGTGATCAGTGCAAAGAAATAGAGGAAAACAACCAAAAGGGAAAGACTAGAGATCTCTTCAAGAAAATCAGAGATACCAAGGGGACATTTCATGCAAAGATGGGCTCGATAAAGGACAGGAATGGTAGGGACCTAACAGAAGCAGAAGATATTAACAAGAGGTGGCAAGAATACACAGAAGAACTGTACAAAAAGATCTTTACAACCCAGATAATCATGATATGATCACTCACCTAGAGCCAGACATTCTGGAATGCGAAGTCAAGGGGGCCTTAGGAGTCATCACTACGAACAAAGCTAGTGGAGGTGATGGAATTCTAGTCAAGCTATTTCAAATCCTAAAAGATGATGCTGTGCAAGTGTTGCACTCAAAATGCCAGCAAATTTGGAAAACTCAGCAGTGGCCATAGGACTGGAAAAGGTCCCTTTTCATTACAATCCCAAAGAAAGGCAATGCTGAAGAATGCTCAAACTACTGCACAATTGCACTCATCTCACACGCTAGTAAAGTGATGCTCAAAATTCTCCAAGCCAGACTTCAACAGTATGCAAACCATGAACTTCCAAATGTTCAAGCTGGTTTTAGACAAGGCAGAGAAACCAGAGATCAAATTGCCAACACCCACTGACTCACTGAAAAAGCAAGAGCGTTGCAGAAAATCATCTACTTCTGCTTTATTGACTATGCCAAAGCCTTTGACAGTGTGGATCACAACAAACTATGAAAAATTCTTAAAGAGATGGGAATACCAGACCAACTGACCTGCCTTTTGAGAAATTTGTATGCAGGTTAGGAGGCAGTTAGAACTGGACATAGAACAACAGACTGGTTCCAAATAGGGAAAGGAGTACGTCTAGGCTGTATCTTGTCTCCCTGTTTATTTAATTTATATGCAGAGTACTTCATGAGAAACACTGGTCTGGATGAAGCACAAGCTGGAATCAAGATTGCTGGGAGAAATATCAATAACCTCAGATATGCAGATGACACTTCCCTTATGGCAGAAAGCAAAGAAGAACTAAAGAGCCTGCTGATGAAAGTGAAAGAAGAGAGTGAAAAAGCTGGCTTAAAACTCAACATTCAGAAAATTAAGATCATGGTATCTGGTCCTATCACTTCATGGCAAATGGATGGGAAACAGTGGCAGACCTTATGTTTTGGGCTCCAAAATCACTGCAGATGGTGAATGCAGCCATGAAATAAAAGATGCTTGCTCCTTGGAAGAAAATTTATGACCAACTTAGACAGCATATTAACAAGCGGAGACATCACTTTGCCAACAAAGGTCCGTCTAGTCAAAGCTATCATTTTTCCAGTAGTCATGTATGGATGTGAGAGTGGACTATAAAGAAAGCTGACTGCTGAAGCATAGATACTTTTGAACTGTGGTGTTGGAGAAGACTCTTGAGAGTCCCTTGGACTGCAAGGATATCCAACCAGTCAATCCTAAAGAAGATCAGTCCTGAATATTCACTGGAAGGACTGATATTGAAGCTGAAACTCCAATCCTTTGGCCACCTGATGCGAAGAACTGACTCACTGGAAAAGACCCTGATGCTGGGAAAGATTGAGGGCGGGAGGAGAAGGGGACGACAGGATGAGATGGTTGGGTGGTATCATCGACTCGATGGACGTGAGTCTGAGTGAACTCCAGGAGTTGGTGATGGACAGGGCGGCCTGGTGTGCTGTGGTTCATGGGGTCGCAAAGAGTCAGACACAACTGAGTGACTGAACTGACTGACTGACCTCTAAAACATTTATAATAGTAAATTTGAGATAAATTAAAGATCTAATTGAAAAATAAAACATTAGATTTACTAGAAAAAAATATGAGGGTATATTTAAAGATAGGAAAAGATGTAAAAATAGGTCGAAGAAAGCACAAATATGACAATATAATTAATTTAGCATTACAATAAAAACTAATTTTTTGTTATCATTAAGCTAATGTAGGTAACAGATTTGGCAGGGAAGGGTTGTGAAATACATCCTGTATAACCAATGGGTATTAAGAGTATATTAAAATATCTCTTAAGTATATATGAATAAGACATCTAATAATATGAAAAAAAAACAGCAAAAAGAAAATCTAAAAGTCTAATACATACATGAAAAGATATTCAACTTCAGTTACTCATGAAAGCATAAACTAAATGACAAGATAATTGTTTCATATGCCCCTTGCCTGTTAATTATAAAGTCTGACTCACAATTTCTGAAGGGAAAAAAAAAACAACAGTCAAAGGAAACAGAATTCTCATATACTACTGGGAGGAACGTAAACCGATAAATCATTTTGAGTGCAATTTGGCAGACACTATTCAGAACACTCCTACCTGAGGGCCAGCAATTACACCTTCAGGTATGTATACCAGAGCAGAGGTCAGCAAGTTAAAGCTTGCCAGTCATCTGTGCTTATGAATTAAGTTTTACTGAAACGCAGCCATGCTCATTTGCTCATATACTGTTGTCTGTGGTTGCTCTCTTGCTACAAAAGCAGAGTTGAGTAGTTGCAACAGACCACATGGTCCACAAAGTCTGAAATACTTACCATACAGCCCTCTAAGAAAAAGATTCTTGATCTAGAAAAACTTTTGTGCACGTTTATAGGATATGGATTAAGTATGTTTATCAGAGTTGTTTTAACAGTGAGAAATTATAAATAACCTAAGTATCTGTCAACCAGAAAACAGGTAAAGCTACACAGAACTATGTCATCCATGTATTTATAAAACATTACAGCAGTACAGAAGTATAAGTAACCGTCACCCTACCAATCCCCAACTCCCAGAAAAAGCTCTTATGAACAACTCAATGTACATTTATCCAACCTTTTCTTACACGCAGAGAGGAGAGTAGGGAGCACCATACTAGGTGCCCAAATGTGTGTTGAACAAAGAAACAAATAAATAACCAAACTGTTAACGGAGATAGCTAGAGACTAATTCAAACAGGCATGGGCAAGAGTGGACTTTGTTTCCATTTCCCCTGAACTGTTCAACAGTCATTTGCATGTGTTTTATTGGTCATCTGCATTTTCTTTTCAATAAACTGAATGACTACATCCTCTGCCCATATAAAAACAGTTGTCTTTTCCTTATTAGTTTGTAGAATTCTTACAGTACAGGGATATTAAACCTTTCTCCCTTGATGTGTCACAAACAGTTTCCCGTATGCTTTTTCCTGCAGGATGAATGCTTCAAAATTTTACAAAATAAATCCTGTGCCCTCCGATTGCTTTTGGGTTTCCATTCTTAATTAAGATCTCTCTTGTCCTGTATTTTCTTCTATTAATTTTATTTTTTACATTTAGATATTTAACTCACCTGTAACTGTTCATGTACAAGATGTGAGGTAGGGATCTAATTTAATTTCTGTACTACCAAATAGGGCTTCCCTGATGGCTCAGTAGTAAAGAATCCGCCTGCCAATGCAGGAGATATGGGTTCAATCACTGGGTCAGGAAGATCCCCTGGAGAAGGAAATGGCAACCCACTCCAGTATTCTTGCCTGAGAAATCCCATGGACAGAGAAGCCTGATGGCCTACAGTTCACGGGGTCACAAAAGAGTCAAACATGACTTAGTGACTAAAAGACAACTACCACCAAAAAGGTTCCTAGTTATTATCTATGCGTTCACTGAGTTATTTACCACTCCCCACCCCAGCCCCCCCCAAACTTGCAACTTTTATCATTAAAAGATTTCAGATTTTCTTACATCTTCTTCTAGTCTCTATTCTGTTCTATTTGCCTACATCTATTTCTGTGCTATTAATATCATATTGTGATTACTGCAACACCTTTACAGTAAATTTTACCAAATGGTAAGGTAAATCCTCACTCATTATAATTTTCTTAAATACTTTTGGAAATTCTTACTTTACAAACTTAAGAATCTTGACTGGAATCATATTATATTTCTAAATCAACTTTTTAAAGAAAGACATTATTAGGATATTAAAATCTTCTCACCTAGGGATCTTATTTATTTTTAGCAACAGGGACATCAATGGTGTAATGGAAGCGGGATCTTACGCACCTGAAACAAGGTCCTGGAGTGATACCCTACCATGTGCGGTGGACGGCAGGCAGGACACGCAGCAGGCTCCCTCTCGGGTGGAAGGGGAGATTGCCAGTTAGAGAGTAATGTCAGGTTGGCTCATAGTTACCAGGGAAACCACCAGGGGGAAAGCCCTTGACTGCCCCAGTGATAGGCACAGTCAATAGCTGGGGCCGGGCAAGTGTGGGAAGGTCAGTCTTGTATGCAGGGTGCAGGGGAAGCAGGCATTCACAGCATGTACAGACGGCAAGAGAACAGCCAGCCTGAGTGGTGTGGCTACTCACTTCACTCCTCCATACCCTGCAGGACCCTTACAATCTTGGCCTCTCTTTTGAGATATCCCTGGCGTCGCTGCAACCAGATAACACAAACACAACACAGACAGCCACACAGGCTTCTCTACTTTCAAGGCCACATAGCGTGTCCTTTAGCAATTTTATATTTTTCTTCATGTGGGTCTGTTTTTGGTATTTTAAAGTTTCCTGCCATTATGAAGAGATCTTTCTATCCAATTTCCATTTCCAAATGGTAGCCATTGCTAATAGAGAAACACTAATTTATCTTAACTCCAGCCACCTTACTGAGTTCTCTCATTAGCTGAAATACTTTTTGGCTCTTCGCCATGGCTTTTCTAGGTAGACAACTATATAATTCACAAATGACAATTATTTGGTCTCTTCCCTTCTAGTTGGAAAATAGTGCAGTAGTTCAACAACTTGTTTTCTTTCTACCTGCATTAGTGGAACCTCCAAAGTTAGGTAATAGTGATGCCAGCAAGCAGCAAACCATGTTAATGACCGCAATGGTAATAATCTAATTATTTCTCTATTTTCTCAGTCTAATATAATGTTGCCTTCTGTTTCTGGTACATAATTATTTTTTAAAAAATTTTTACTCTATTCTTATTTTACTTGGAACTTTTATCCATCTTTTTTCCTTGCAAAGGAGGTACCACATTTTTTTCTCATGGCCTCAGGCCTTCTTGGAATTCACTTCCATGTTCATTAGCTGGCTTAGTCTTACATGTTGAGTCACTCAAGTAGAGTTACAAGGGAAAGAATTACTATGGGCAATTATTTTCATTATTCCCATCACCTAATTATTAATATTTGTAACAGCTGCATACTACTAATTTAATAACTACCCAAATGATGGACACTGTAATGTCTCTAAGTGTCTTACAAATACTGTTGCAATGAATATCATAAAATCTATACTTATATTCTTGCTGCTTTAAGTAGACATTCCTGGAGGACATACTCTGAGAGTATTACAGAATTACTAGGTCAGAGGGTACAAACATTTTAACTTTGACAGGTAGTGCTACAGAGTCCTTCAGGACTGTACCAGTTTATTCTTACACAGGCAGACGACAATGCTTCGTATTACAGTCTCTCACAATCTCACCAGTATTACATGATGCTAAACTTTAAAGCTTTTGCCAGTCTGATAGGCAGAAAATTAACCAACCAAAAAATAAACCACCACCACTAACGAAAAACAACATTATTTTGTGTTACTTTTCCCTAATGACTAGTGATGTTTCAGTATCTTTTCACAATTATTTATTAACCACTTGTACTTTTGTGATGGGACTACTCATACCTTTTGATTACTTTCCTCTTTGGGTTGTCTTGTTTTCAACTGATTTGTAGTTGCTCCCTGTATATTACAGATATTAACTCCTCATATGTACTACAAATACTTCCATTTTTGCTTTGTGTACAATATTTCTTTAACCCTAACCTTAATATGGAGAAGGCAATGGCACCCCACTCCAGTACTCTTGCCTGGAAAATCCCATGGACGGAGGAGCCTGGTGGGCTGCAGTCCATGGGGTCGCTAAGAGTCGGACACGACTAAGCGACTTCACTTTCACTTTTCACTTTCATGCATTGGAGAAGGAAACGGCAACCCACTCCAGTGTTCTTGCCTGGAGAATCCCAGGGATTGGGAAGCCTGGTGGGCTGCCGTCTATACAGTCGCACAGAGTCAGACACGACTGAAGCGACTTAGCAGCAGCAGCAGCAACCTTAATATATTTCCAGAATAAATGAATGTTTGCTGTATTTATAAAATATGGGCTAAAAATTCCTTAGAATATTAATTACCAAAAGAAGAACACTATATTCCAGAACAAAATTAAAATGAATACATCTGCACATATCTGGACAGTATGGCCAAGAAAGAACTCAAGTTAATCTGTTCTACAGTAAGCTGTCTGGAATATACTTATTTATATATATATATATATATATATATATATTAGAGAAAGCAATGGCAACCCACTCCAGTACTCTTGCCTGGAAAACCCATGGATGGAGGAGCCTGGTGGGCTGCAGTCCATGGGGTCGCTAAGAGTCGGACACGACTAAGCGACTTCACTTTCACTTTTCACTTTGATGTATTGGAGAAGGAAACGGCAACCCACTCCAGTGTTCTTGCCTGGAGAATCCCAGGGACGGGGGAGCCCGTCCGTCTCTGGGGTCGCACAGAGTCGGACACGACTAAAGCGACTTAGCAGCAGTAGCAGCAGCATATTTATATATTAATTTTCATATCTACATCTTATTTCTTAAGTACCTTTAAAAACAAACACATTAACAGATACAGAAAAACATGCATACAGTATTCCATAAATTCACATTCTAAAAACGTAAATTCATATAAACCAGAGTAAAATTTCTCATAGTTTTTCTATAAAAAACAAAGAAAATCTGCCTGGTATTTTAAAATAATTTCATGATAACACCAACTGTTACAAATACTAAATCTGTATTAATTGTATCATATAATTTAATTTACAGTATTTTTGGAAATTCATTATATATTCTTGATTCCTTGCCACTTATATGGTGATAAATACCTTCTCCCAATACGTAACTTATCTTTTCACCTTTTTTTTTCCTTTTGGCCGTGCCACTTGGCTTGTGGGGTCTTAGTTCTCTGACCACAGCTGGAACTCAGGGCCTGGCAGTACAAGCACTTGAGTCCAGACCGATGGATAGACAGGAAATTCCCAAACATGTTTTTTCCCCTTTTCATTTTCTTCAAGGTGCCTAATAAAGATAATCTCTTAATTTTAAAGTAGTAGAATTTTACCAATCTTTGCAATTAGTCTAATGTCTTAAGAAATCCTTTCTTATCCCAATATTCTTTCTTTACATAGTTGAGAGTAGAAACACGGGAATGTTCTCCATCCAATTCGTTTCTCTTCCCAATGTTCTCTTTGTATGTTTCTCCCCTTGAATGACACTTTCCTTTTTTAATATTCTGGGTTTCATTACACAAACACAGAAGTAAAAATCTCAAAGGATAACTAAAGTTAGCTAGCAGCGAATAAGATGACCAGAATTGAATTCTTTTTCCCTCTTATAATTCCAAAGCAGAGCAGAACAGTATCAGAGAACTGAAATATGAGGGCAGAATTATGTGAATACTGGTTATGCTTCCCAGCAGCCATATTAAATTATTCTTATTTTGAACTAGTACCAAAGTAAAGACAGACTTTAAAATATCTTTAATAATAAAACTTAACCAGAGTTAACAGAGCTGTAATTCATTCGATTCTTCATAGAAATCTAGCTAGTACTGTTTCATAGTTTAATAATAAATGTTACCTGTGCTCGTTTTTCCATATCCTGGCAAGTACCTAGTTGTTCTTCCATTGCAACTCTGATTTGCCTTGCCTCATATTCCAACTGCCTTCTGGTCATATCTGTTTGTAAGGAAAACTAAAACCACAAATAAAATGGAAATGTGAGTATCTTGTGTTTATCAGTAAAAATAAAAAAGCATATAAGTACCAATAAAGAAAATGAATAAACAAATACATAATTGTTATATATGAGAAAATTATTTTTTACTCTAAGAAGTCCTAAAACTTGATCAGTGCGAGGCTCAGCCTGGGTTTCTGATGTGAAGAGTTGAAACACTTTTATTGCCCCACAGTCACAAACAGTTTTAATTAAATTGTACAAGCTCTTTAAAATGTATATGTATATACTGGTCCAGTTAAGGTAAGCCTATTTTTAGTTACAATTCTTCTGCCCTGAAAAAGCACTACTTTGAATTATTAAAAATTAGAATATTAATGTGGACAAAATAGAAAAATCAAGAATCAGGTCCATCATCCTTAAGTTGATACCTCACTTTAGGATTGTTATATACATATAGACTAAACTGAGAGAACTTTCCCACATGTAAAATGAAGAAGATAGAATAAAGAAAAGCTTTTATATAATACAATCATAAATTGAGAGATAACACAAACTTTTTGGTAAAAATATAAATATGAACCAAAGTTGAAACAAACCAAAAAAAGTACTTCTTCATGGAGTGGGTGTTAGTACATTCAAAACTTTATTAGCCCTCTAACTACAATTCCAGATGCTGTGGTAACTGCTAGGTATAAAAAATGAGGGAAAAGAGAAGGCAAAGAAACTTACAAAGACACGCTCCAAGGCTAAAAAACGACCAGGCGAAATGACAGGTGACAGTTATACTGGACCATGAAGGGAATAATCAAGTGCTGTAGATTTTTCATGCTCTATAAGTCCAATCAAAAGCTGCATGTGGACAATTCCCCGCAGGTCCAGGGGTTAGGACTCCATGCGCTCACTGTCAAGGGCACAGGTCTGATCCCTGATCAAGAAACTGAGACCCTACACACATATACACACATACTCACACACACCCACACACAAAAGCTGCATGTGTATCTGTCTGACTCAGAATAACATCCTGTAGGCCTAAGAATCCCAAAGTGCGTTGTCAGGTAAGTTAGAGGACCTTTCACTCTCTTCTCTTGCAATATACAGACAACACACGCAGAATGTGTTCCTATAGGCATATCCACATTATGTGCTGCAACACAGTTGAAACAGTCTGCATGCTGTGAGTCATGTTATAAGTACAGCGAGTCAGTTATAACTACACTTATTTGTCTTCCACTTCTAAAAATCTCTTGCACGAAAGGCTGAAGATGACACATTATGCTACAATAATGTGGTTTATATCTGATGTTTTAAGCAATGCCTAGTAACCTGATAAGTATTTCCATATGAAATCGTTCTTAACCTGCCTTCCCAATATAAAATAAAAATTTTGTGAATTTAAAAATATTTATGAAATATAAGCAATTTACATTTGCTAATGTTGCCTAATGGTCTATAATGTCTTACATATCCTCTTAAACAAATGTGAATGACTATATGGTAAATTAATATGGGAATGATTTGACAACTGATCTTTGTTTCAGGTATTAACCGATTGCTCTCGAACTGTTTCATACACAACTGCATGCAGACAGCTGGACTCTAAATATTGTACATTTTAATCACCAAAGTGAATGTTAAGCAACACACCACTTTAACATTAAGAGCAAATATCCCTCCAAACCCTCCTGAGCTCCTAATCCTCACGCGTCAACACTCTCTATGAACTGTTCTTTCATTTGTGGTGTCTCCTGAGCTCCCAAAATGATGTTAAGGACGTTGTCAGGAAGGGAGATTCTTTCCCTCTCACAAACCTGGGTAAGTTTGTGCTCAGGAGGCTGAGCACTAGTTCTAGCTCCTGCCAGACAATGCCCACGCAGGAAACTGATTAACTGTGTGTTTTGGAAAAGGTTTTTCCTTCGTTGTACTTATTCTTTTACTATGTCCTCTCAAAACTTTATTAGAAAATGAAAAATCTAAGTTAAGAGTGGAAGATTAATTTTAATTGGCCTATTAAATATTGTTTTAAAATTTATGGGTGACAGTTAAAGTCTTATTTAAAATTATTAATGTATTTCAGAAATGTTCTTATACGTGTCACCCCATAAATAAAACAGTTAACTTGGAGAGGCTCAGTGGGGAGGGAGAGGCTCAGTGGGGAGGGAGAGGCTGACAGAATTAAGTTATTTTTTACATAGTTCTATTAGCAAAACAAACAACTTTTAGTGCTTGCAAAAAGCCCTAACATCTGTGCCAACAACTACTGTCATTTACAATAACTAGAATAGGACTCAAGTTATCTCAAAGATACTTTCATTGCAAAAACCATCTGGCACGAGTCCTGTAATATAGTTCAAAAAACAGACAGATGGTGAAAAACATTTCTACAGAGTATCTTTGGTAATTCAACACATCTAATAAAAAACCTAGTTGAATCCTGAATCTTTTAGTTGTATCATCTTTATATACAAAATTCACTGACTATATATTTATGTTTAAGTTGGACAAAACATATTATAGTTTACAAATAACTATATAGTTATAAACTTAGATATACTTTCAGATATAAAAATAAGTTATTTTGTCAAGTTACTTACATTTTCAGTTAAAGGAAGGCTATCTATTCTTTTAGTGAGATTCTGAAGTTGAGCATAATACCAGTCTTTTTCCTTTTCTTCTTTGTCAAGGTCAGCAAGAAGCAATGATCTGTTTTTCAAAAAAAATTTAAGTTTACACAATGCTAATACAGAACACATAACAGCAACTCTAAGCTATAACTGTAATGTTTTCTAGTTAAAGTAATATAATGAATCAGTAAGAATTTTACTAATTTGAGATTTCTGAAGGTGGGACTTAGATTATAATCATTAAAATTTGAATATTAAAAGTTTTAAACTTTTTCAGCTAAATAAGATGGCAACCATTCTTACTAGAATATTTACATTCTAACCAAATGCTTTCTTCACATTTATTTACAATCTAAGAATTTGATGTTGGTATACAGTAAAAAGTACAGATTTAATAAAACTCAGATATAAGAATAAAAAGTATAATAAAGAAGCAAAGAAAAGCAGTAATTATGCAAAAAAGAAATCTAGAGTATAGGGAACTATTGCATGTAGCTTTCAGCTTCTTATTGGTCAAAATAAGAAATATATTATCACTGTGCAATAAGAGGAGGTTGTTCTGAGGGAGAGAAACATTTTCTTAGGCTTGGAATCTGAAGATGAACTTGTTACGTAATTTGTGACAACCCAATCGATGATGTCCTCAATTACAACCTATATCAATACTCTATACCTGATCAATACAAACATAAATGCAAAATAAAGTGTTAAGAGGAAAAAATCAGTAGGCACAAG
>NW_011494836.1:1346323-1348555 GCF_000754665.1 Bison bison bison | reverse complement strand
GATCCTGCATGGCTCAGAGGGTAAAGCGTCTGCCTGCAAGGCAGGAGACATGGGTTCGATCCCTGGGTTGGGAAGATCCCCTGGAGAAGGAAATGGCAACCCACTCCAGTACTCTTGCCTAGAAAATCCCACGGACAGAGAAGCCTGGTAGACTACAGTCCGTGGGATCGCAAAGAGTCGGACACGACTGAGCGACTTCACTTTCACTTTCACAAGAAGTATATGATCTATGTCTTTTTGTGTGACTCCTTCCCTAAGCGACCACTATTATTCTCTTATATTTATTTCCAGAGACATTCTATAAAAATGAAAGAATGTATGTGTGTGCATGTACACGTACATTTTAAAACATAAATAATAGCATATTATTAGCTGTGTTGTCTTATAACTTTTTACCACTTAAAGCCCATCTTGGAGATCATTCTTGTATCAGAATATAAAAAGGTTCTATGTGTTTTTCTGCTAGCTGCAAAGATATTTATGAATCCATACAAGAGTAAATAGTAACTGATTCTACGTTAGAGGGCATTTAGGGTCTTTTTTTTTTTTTTTTCCATTTAGGGTCTTTCTAATCTTTTGCTATTATAAATAATGCTCCACTGAATATCCTTATAAGTAACTTCATTGTACAAATATGCAAGCATGTATAGACGACAAATTCCTAGGATATGTAAATTTTTAACTTACTGTCCTTACTAGATATTGTACCAATTTATGCTTCTGCCACCTTTGACAATCTAAATGCTTTATCAAACTTTTAAGATTCTTTTACATTTCTAGGGTTTAAAAAATGGTGTATCATTATGGATTTCCTTGTTTTTGGCCATGCTGCAGAGCCAGACCATGGATGGAACCCCAGCTCGCGGCATTAGAAGTGCAGAGTCCTAACCACTAGACCAAAAGGGAATTTCCTATTACTAAGGTTTTAATTTGATTTCTTTTAGTATGGGTAAGGGTAAACATTTTTCCAAGTTTAAAATCCATTTTTATTTCCTTTTCTGTGGCTTTTTCTTATTTACAGGACCTCTTCTGCATTAAGAATGATAGTACTCTGTCAGTTATAAATGTTATTTTCTCAGTTAATCACTTGAATATGAAGATATTTTTTATTACAGCTTCTGGGCTTTGCTCTTACTGAGTCATTCCCCACTCTGACTCTGTTATTAACACTTTAAAATTCTGTTTGATTATATTTTCTTGATGAGTATGTATGAATGTATGTGGAAAGTTCTACTGTTGCTAAACTTTCCTTTCTTTACTGAGAAGCAACTTGAAAAATAAGAAATAAGCCTTCACTTTTTGCTGTGGCAACCTCAGTAGCGGGGGAATTCATGGGAAGAAGCCAGATCCTGGTTACGATGTACCAACCTGAGGCAGAGGTGTTGACCAATGAGAAGCTGCCCTCTCCCTTCCATTTTTGACAATAGGAGCAGGAGAAAGCAGTGCAGAAATCCTGAACCCTTTCACAGGCTGGGTATTACAACTAGCAAAAAAATGAGATCTGATCCTATTTTTAAATGATCCCTGATGAGCACCTGCAGGACCTACCAGGACTAAGGCAAAGAAACAAGGGATAGAGGGAGATGCTATTTCTTCTGATTCAGTTCAGTTCAGTAGCTCAGTCGTGTCTGACTCTTCGCAACCCCATGAATCACAGCACGCCAGGCCTCCCTGTCCATCACCAGATCCCGGAGTTCACCCAAACTCATGTGCATCGAGTCGGTGATGCCATCTAACCATCTCATCCTCTGTCATCCCCTTCTCGTCCTGTCCCCAATCCCTCCCAGCATCAGAGTCTTTTCCAATGAATCAACTCTTCGCATGAGGTGGCCAAAGTACTGGAGTTTCAGCTTTATCATCATTCCTTCCAAAGAAATCCCAGGGCTAATCTCCTTCAGAATGGACTGGTTGGATCTCCTTGCAGTCCAAGGGACTCTCAAGAGTCTTCTCCAACACCACAGTTCAAAAGCATCAATTCTTTGGCACTCAGCCTTCTTCACAGTCCAACTCTCACATCCATACATCACCACTGTAAAAACCATAGCCTTGACTAGACGGACCTTTGTTGGCAAAGTCATGTCTCTGCTTTTGAATATGCTGTCTAGGTTGGTCATAACTTTCCTTCCAAGGAGTAAAAGTCTTTTAATTTCATGGCTGCAGTCACCATCTGCAGTGATTTTGGAGCCCCCCAAAATAAAGTCTGACATTGTTTCCACTGTTTCCCCATCTATT
>NW_011494836.1:1340005-1346223 GCF_000754665.1 Bison bison bison | reverse complement strand
GTACTCTGCATATAAGTTAAATAAGCAGGGTGACAATATACAGCCTTGACGTACTCCTTTTCCTATCTGGAACCAGTCTGTTGTTCTATGTCCAGTTCTAACTGTTGCTTCCTGACCTGCATATAGGTTTCTCAAGAGGGAGGTCAGGTGGTCGAGTATTCCCATCTCTTTCAGAATTTTCCACAGTTTATTGTGATCCACACAGTCAAAGGTTTTGGCATAGTCAATAAAGCAGAAATAGATGTTTTTCTGGAACTCTCTTGCTTTTTCTGATTAGTCTTCAATAAATTGGCTTATTTAATCAAGATCTGGGTGCTAAAAGTGCTCAAATGAATAAGCTAATTTTAGCGATGGTACTGGAGTAAGAAAAATGTTAAGGAGAATAGGGCCAAGTTGTTGCTATCAAGTTTAAGACTGAACTCTGGCAAAATGCTCTTGCTTGCGAAGCCAAAGTCAAGAGCCAACGTGGTAACAAGTAGTTAACTGACAGGAGTTGATCTTATGACTCATACCACAGTATTTAAGGCTCAAAACTGAAAGGAAGCTGGTGGGTCTTTATCATTTAGCAGATTAAAGGCTTGTTTAGTGACTGTCAACAGTCTTCTTTAAAATGTAAATAAATGTTAGGTAGGAAGTTAGACTGGAACAACAAGGGGAGGCCTGGCTGAAAGGGATGCAAGCTGATCTCTGAACATCCCTGACACACTCATGAGCGCTCACAGATGTTACAAAATAACCAGAGACTTTTCAACTACTGCACATGGGCCCTGGGCACACAGTGGATACAAAACAACCAGGGGGGCTTCTCCAAGTAACCTTAAGGCAGTTAGGAGGCCATTAAGGGCTCATGAATATTCTACATCTAATTATAAGATGGACTTAGGGGAAGACATATGGTAAGGCATAACAACACAGCCTGCTGTTACATAACTTGAAATTGTCAAATGGCCTTGAGTGTATGACCATTTGCATTCCTCTCGTTGATTTGTGGTGGGTACAAGCCCTACTCTGCACCAGGCGTAACCAAAAGGAGGAGACTGGACATATAATAAAAGGGGAGCCAAGAGGGATCAACTGGAAAGATGGGGAGGGCTCCTTTGGGAGTATCTCACTAAGAAAAGATCTGTCTGCTTGAGCTGAACTGAGCTGTAACTTGTCTGATGTTCCACACCTTTTGGTCCATTGCTCCAAATTTTTATTGCGATGAGACAAGAACCAAGGAAGATAAATAAACTGACCTGACATAAATTTCATGTCTTCTTAGTCCTCTAGCTAACTCAGGATCATCTAGAAGAACATGGCACATGTATCAGGCATTTAAATATTTGTTAAAAAGTATTAATGGCTAATGTGACAATAACTATTTGAGTGTATCAGATATAGAGTACTAAGCAGTTGTTTTAAAATATCTAATTTCATCCTCACAACATATTTTAACTGGAAAACTGAGGTTCAAAAAGGTCATGGAGCTTCCCTGGCGGTACAGTGGTTAAGAATCCTCCTGCCAATGCAGGGACACGGGTTTGACCCCTGGTCCTGGAAGATCCCACGTGCCCAGAGGTAACTAAGCCCACGCGTCACAACTACTGAAGCCTGTGCTCCCTACAGCCCGAGTGCAGAACAAGCCCCCATTCTCTGCAACCAGAGAAAGCACCTGTGCAGCAAGGAATACCCAACACGGTCAAAAGTAAAAGTAAATTAAGAAAAAAAAAAAGGGTATGGATCTGGGCTTCAGTTCTGGCTTGACTATTTTCTAACACTTACCTCACTTAAACTTACTGTATCTATAGGTAATACAGAGAACAAGAAAAAAAGATACAGAGATAGTTTCTATGACTTAAGGGATGTCTGGAAAGAAAGAGTAGAAAAACAGAGGGGGTAAAATCATCAAAGAAATAACAGAATTTTCAAAAGTTGAAGAAAATAAATCCTAGACCTATTCAAACTATCAATCAAGTACGAGAGCAAAATACAGATTTTGTCACATAAACAAGGGCTAAATTTACCTTCAAACAATGGTGAGAACCAGGAGGACACAAGATATTGAGAACTACAAACACACACACACACACTCTTTGTGAATAAAATCAGGCCTTTGTCACATAAAGCAAAGTAAGTTCCTAGGAAAACTGGCACGCTCATATGCCTCTTAACAGCTCAAAGAGGACAAAGTGGTGGAAGAATGTATACTCCAGTTAGCTTCTGATTTTTCAGGACAGTGTTTCCTAGACTCTCAGAAACAGTCCTGGTTCAATATATGAAACAGAGATTCATTTAAACTCAAGAGATTAAAGAAAGCTTAACACTATTTCTGGCCCATGATTATTGTTATTTTTAGAAATGGTCACATCTAAAACCAGAGAGAAAGTAGTAAAAGGTCTTTTGCCTCTCAATGAGATATGCTGGGTATTTTCCATATGTTAATATCCATTGTTCATAACTCCACAAGGTAGAACCATATTCCTATTTTACAGAAGGAAATGACACAAAAATTTAAAGACTTGACCAAGGTCCCAGAGAATTTATACATTTGTACATTTATGCAAATTAAGATTTATGAATTTGAGTATTTCTTGAAAGTCCAATAGAACTTTTAGGAATATAAATATAATATGGTATCAATCATGCATAAAGGAATTTATAATCTTACAGGAGGTACAAAAATACTTGACAAAGTTTTTGGTAACTATATATTCTGATACTTGTGAGATGATTTTAAGTTCAAGAAGAAAAGAATTAACATACTAGCTCTTAGAAACAAGAATTGATTCTGTATCAAGCAACATTTTTTTAAGAAACCAAAACTGATAAATTGTTTCACTTGTTTAATAATGGAAACCAGTCAGCTTATACTGAATCTGGTAGCTATTTAATTCATTTGAAAAGATAACGGAAAAGTCAATCAAAACTCAGTTACATATTTTAGCCACTGTGATTATGTGTACTATTTGTACATTATTCAATGTACAGAGCATTTGAGCATTAGAATCCCAAGAAACTGCCTCCTTCACATTTTTAGATGTAAGATAAGGACAATCAGTAATACACTGCTTTGAGACAATAAATGGAAAATGCTCTCTAGTGCTGCTTGTGATCACCCACCACACACGCTTCATAATTCCTGTTTTGTATTGTCACAAAATGACAAAATCTAGCAAAAATTAGAGTATAAAAGTTTACTACTTAATGAAGAAAAGTTACCTCTCTTTTTCAAGTTCTTCTAAATAACCGGTATTTTCTCTGCTTCCATTTACAAACCCTCTTCTTGGAAATGAACCCATAGGAACAGGACTGCACTCTCCTGAGCGACTAGATACAGATCCTTCTCGGCTTCCGTAAGAACGGAGGGACATTTTGGACCGTAGTTTCACTCCAGGGAAATTACTGCTATCTAAGTTAAGTTCTAAATAAAATACAGACAAGTTTTTATAAAACAACTGCTTTAAGTGATCTAAAATATTGCTAATGTAATTATATTACCTTTTAATAATGAAACCTTAGGTTCACATTTCAACCCTCAAATTTTAAACCACTTTATATATATATAAATACATTATATATATATCACATAAAGTATGCAGGAGTACTAAATTATGGCAGTTATTGAGCAGCAGATCTATAGAGGGACAGAGGGAATCCTTATCACAAATGCTGATGCTCAGAGAAATTCACTGACTACTGGTTCTATAAAAGAAATGTCCTGAAAAAAACCCAGGCCAAAGCACATATAAAAGGGTACACTTGTGGTGGTGACCTTTTGCAATATACACAAATACGTGTCATTAATAAAAAGAAGTGTTCACCTTTTGGTATAGAGACCTGCAACTTTAGATTTCTATCAGAGAAAGCCTCAAATGTATATGAGTGAATGAACAATTATTTAGGAACAGAACAGCTAAACTTTCCCTCCAAGATAGCTTGAATCAGTCCGGTGGAAAAGAAGTATGTTAAAGAAAAATTAGACAGAATGTCCTTTCTTAGATTCCTACTAGGTAATAATATACTTGGGGATCCAAAGGTAATTTCTCTGCCCACCTTCAATTACAATTAAACTTAGCTGATTTGATATTTGAATTTTTAAGTAATAAAACAAGAAAGACATTCTTTCAAAATTCTATTAAAAATGGCTTAAAATCAGTGTGTGTATGTGTATGTGTGTATGCACAAAGATAAAGCACTTCTATTCTGAATGGAACAAAGAAAGGCACTGACTCCTTCAAATGAAGCAATGGGTCCAGTCTATAGCATAAAGCTTAATAAAGGCCTACTTAATGACTGGCAGAAGAGCAATGCATTTTAGAAAGAGCTGAAAATTGTAAAGAAAGGTATCTAAAATAGTTTATTTAAAGGCAGTTAAATGTTTTAACTGAAAAAATGACAAGCAAATAGACTTTTTACATATTTGTACTTAAAAAATTACATCCTAATGCATTAGGCTAAGAAAATCCAACACCAACATTCTAATCAAGAGAAGCATTATTTGGATATATACACCTAAAGATGACAACTGGAGCTTAAAAAATTACTTTAAAACATTTTTAAAAAATTTACCTTTAAGACGCTCTAATAAATCAATCTGTCCAGAAGAAGCCATAGCTTCATCTTCAATACTTCCTTGTAGTTGTTTAAGTACTTCCTGTAAAAAAGAACACAGTATCTCAGTATGACAAAATTCTAAATAACTTTTTGAAGATATGATTTTAAGTTTCTTGGCATTTAGGTCTGCTGGGGGAAAAAAGTTATTTCAGATCTATCTGAAAACATATAAAATGCAAAGTACTTTACAGATACTATCTATTACTAATTATAAATAATAAATTACAGCCCAATGACAACACTGATACTTTGTGACAATGGTGATTACAAGTAGTCTCCACACAGTATACACAGGATAGTTAAGATATGTTATTTGTAACTTCTGAAAGAACAAAACAAGGTGGATTACTCTCATTTTTCAGATAGACCAACTGAGACTCAAAGATTTGCTGAAGACACAAAAACTAAACTTGTACCAACATGGCCATGGAAGACAGCAAATTAACACATTATGCTGTTTTATTTAACACCCCAATTGATACCAAGCATTTATGTACTCAACTTATATACATTCTACTAGTACACTGATTTATAGTCAGCAGATAGTTAAATGACTGTACGCTGTCTCCCAACTTTTGATCCATTACGTCCTTTCCCATCTAAAGCCTTCTCATAACAAATTTTTGTCAGAGAACGTTAAAAACTTTCACTTCCTACTAGTTTTTCTGTATGTTCCTTAACAATAATTTATATGTATTTTTACATTTACATATTCTGAGGCATCCCATTCTAGTTCATAACAAAATCTCTGCTGGCCAAGTAGGATTCCAAATGCAA
Organism: Bison bison bison; assembly: GCF_000754665.1. Classification (NCBI taxonomy): domain Eukaryota; kingdom Metazoa; phylum Chordata; class Mammalia; order Artiodactyla; family Bovidae; genus Bison; species Bison bison. The sequence continues at coordinate 1,340,850 of NW_011494836.1, read as the reverse complement.
AACAATGTATTTGAACAGTTACAATCCTACAGCTATGGGCAGTGTTCCTCTATGTGAAAAAGGATCCGTAAATAGATTGAAAAGGAAACCTGTCAAGAAGAGTAAATATAGTAAAGACTATGTCAGTGGTTTCAGAGAAGGCAATGGCACCCCACTCCAGTACTCTTTTCTGGAAAGTCCCATGGACGGAGGAGCCTGGTAGGCTGCAGTCCATGGGGTCGCCAAGAGTTGGACATGACTGAGCGACTTCACTTTCACTTTTCACTTTCATGCATTGGAGAAGGCAATGGCAACCCACTCCAGTGATCTTGCCTGGAGAATCCCAGGGATGGGGGAGCCTGGTGGGCTGCTGTCTATGGGGTCGCACAGAGTTGGACACGACTGAAGCGACTTAGCATGTCAGTGGTTTACCTTGACAGTCACATTAGAAGCATTAAGAAAAGAATTCCTATGTTAACAATAAGAAATAGCCTGTGACCTTAATGATCTGCCCTTCATATAAAGACCATGTTGGAAGTTAAAAGGCTTAGATAAGCAGATGTGGGAATATGGAGGTGATCTGCATGCTCAACAATAAAGGATTAAATAAATTTATGGCATTAGCCAAACAACAGATTATTATACAACTACAAAAATACTAAGTAATACTTAATGACATGAAAAGATGGCTCTATTAAATTAAAAAGCATGCTGCAAAATATGATCCCATTGAATGCATGTCTGCATAAAATGCACAGAGAGAAAAATACACACATTATCAAAGGTTCAGTTCAGTTCAGTTCAGTTGCTCAGTTGTGTCTGACTCTTTGCGACCCCATGAATCGCAGCACACCAGGCCTCCCTGT
>NW_011494836.1:1339335-1339905 GCF_000754665.1 Bison bison bison | reverse complement strand
ATGGGGGAGCCTGGTGGGCTGCTGTCTATGGGGTCGCACAGAGTTGGACACGACTGAAGCGACTTAGCATGTCAGTGGTTTACCTTGACAGTCACATTAGAAGCATTAAGAAAAGAATTCCTATGTTAACAATAAGAAATAGCCTGTGACCTTAATGATCTGCCCTTCATATAAAGACCATGTTGGAAGTTAAAAGGCTTAGATAAGCAGATGTGGGAATATGGAGGTGATTGTTATTTACAGTCAGAAATTATGTCAGTGTATCACAACCGCGAGATAGGAAATAAATTTGCACAGGGATGTCTTTCTTGAATGAATATAGATTGCTACAAACATCAGGACACAATTCTCTTCCATAAAGTTTGAGAATTACCATTGGAAGCTACCTGCAGTTTTCAGGATCCTGAGTCTCCTTCCATCCACTGCTGCTTGCAATTCAATGATCTTTTAATCTTATTTCTTATAATCCCTTGGAGAAGGAAACAGCAACCCACTCTAGCATTCTGGAGAATCCCATGGACGGGGGAGCCTGGTAGGCTACAGTCCACGGAGTCGCAAAGAGTCGGACAC
>NW_011494836.1:1338685-1339235 GCF_000754665.1 Bison bison bison | reverse complement strand
CCTACCTTGCACAGGACTAACAGATTAATAAAACTTTTAAAGCACAGCTCTAATCAGGTCTTTCTTTATACATGATCCTTCTCTAGAGCCTATCATCAGGTGTTAACAGTGAGTATTCTATAGAAGTTGGGATTACAAGCAATTTTTGTTTTTGGTTTCCTCATTTTAAAACAACAGATATTATCAAAACAAATATTGTTTTCAGAAAAAGTACAAGCATTTAAGAATTGAAAAGCAACAATTAAAAGAAATCCCTGGCATGTCATAGGACATACACTTAATTTTTGAAAATTAACGGCATATTACTGGTTTTTAAAAAACATATTAAAAATAATAAGGAAAAATTAAAATAACACCAACAGAAATGAAAAGGCCATGTAAATCTGCATGCTCAACAATAAAGGATTAAATAAATTTATGGCATTAGCCAAACAACAGATTATTATACAACTACAAAAATACTAAGTAATACTTAATGACATGAAAAGATGGCTCTATTAAATTAAAAAGCATGCTGCAAAATATGATCCCATTGAATGCATGTCTGCAT
>NW_011494836.1:1298529-1338585 GCF_000754665.1 Bison bison bison | reverse complement strand
GCGACCCCATGAATCGCAGCAGGTGATTCATGCTGGATGGATATATTCATGATGGACATATATTCATGATCCATATATTCGTGATGGACAGGCCTCCCTGTCCATCACCTACCAACATTAAAAAAATTTTTTTAAATGGGTGAGTTTGATCTCTCTTTGTCTGTATTTCCTAAATTTAAAAAATAGTGAATACACATAACTTGTAAGTTTTAAGTTTCTGTGCATATGGCTAGAAGTCTATTGGTAAAAGCAATAACCATAAAGTAAATAAAATTATTGAAATCTAAAGTTAAAAAAATTAAAATTTCAAAACAGCTATCTTGAAAAGCTACTTATTCCAATGTGTTCTCTTAAATTATTCTTGTAAATTCTGAGTTATGAATCTCAAAAAAATGCAGTTAATTTATAGATCCAGTTACTCTGTCTCAAGATGACACCACCCAGCATGACTACATTCCTACTTTCTTGTGAACAGGTTGTGTCTATTCCATAATAAAAATTAAGCTCATTTCTTTTCTGTTTTACTGAGATAGAATATACATATGAAAAGCACACCAATCTTAAATTTCTTATATAATCCAAGTATCCATGTAATTGCCACCCAGGGAAGACACAGAACATTTCCAGTATCTCAGAAGGTTCCCTTTTGTCCCTTACCAATCAATATTCATTCTCCAGAAGTAACTAGTACTCTGATTTTTGTTACCAGTTAGCATGCTTGTGAATTGCATATAAATGAAGTCACATAGTACACAGTCTTTTGTGTCTTGTGTTTTTTGCTCACCAAAGTCTCTATGACACTCATCCCATGCTACTGTATGTATCAGTTATTTAATACTGTGCAGTTGTCCACTGTATGACTAGATCTCCACTGATACATCCCTTATCCTTTTGATGGACATTTGGGTTGCTGCCAGGTTGGAAGCTATTATGAAGAATGCTACTACGTACATTCCTGCACTTATCTCCAGGTGGACACACGTACTCACTTCTCTTGAATATATATCTGGAGGTTTAAATGCTTAGTCACAGTGATTAACTTTAAAAGAAACTGCTGAATGGTTTTTCAAAGTGTTTGTGCTATTTTATACTCCTACCAGCAAGGTTTAAGTTTGATTCTTCCTAATTATAGATTCCAATTCTCTGTTGAGATTTTCTGACTCTTTATCCATTTAATCCATCATTTTTTCCAAATCATTTAAAATAATTATGTTAAAATCCTTGACTCTTACTTACAATATGTAGATCATCTTGGGATTTGTTTCTATTACCTATTTGCTCTGTTGGTTATCAGTCATTTTCCTATTTCTTTGTATTTCTTGTAACTTTTAACTGTATGCCAGTCATTATGTATACAAGAACAACAAAGACTTGAGATTGGAGTTTCCCTTACAGAGTTTGCCCTTTCTACCACTGGGGTCTGATTTCCTTCAACCAATAACTGAAAATGGGTTGCAGATGCAGTTTAAGTGAAATTCACATGGGATTTCCTAATAGCTCAGTTGGTAAAGAATTCGCCTGCAATGCGGGAGACCTGGGTTCGATCCCTGGGTTTGGAAGATCCTCTGGAGAAGGGAAAGGCTACCCACTCCAATATTGTGGCCTGGAGAATTCCATGGAATGTACAGTCCATGGGGTTGCAAAGGGTTGGACATGACTGAGTGACTTTCCCTTTCGCATCTGATTTGGTTTGCTGAGTTCTTTCAATGTATCTCTTCTCTTAAATTTAGACTAAGGAGACCTGCTATGTGAAAGTATTCCTTTAGCAGGATGTTCCTCCTAACATTCTGCTTCCTAGTCCACCCCGGCATCTCTCCCCTCAACAAGACTCAGCTAACATCCCATGTTTTTGGAGAAAATGTGAGAAACCAGTCATACACTTGGAGCTCCTCTAAACGTCAATACTTCACACATGCCTGTGTGTCTGTCAACAGTGGAGTCTTCACGCCTGTGCCAGTGATCAGCAGTCCATCCTCACAATCAGCAAACGCCCCTGGGAAGAAAATTACTGGTGACCTCAGCTCATCTAGAAAGGGCTCCTTCCTCTTAGGAATTTGAGTTAACACAGTCCTTGATGATTTTACAGTTCTCCAATGTCTTTAAAAGAATGGTTTGTTTTTACCCAGTGTTCCCGTCGCTGCGGTAGGGCTGATCAATTGCTTGGAGCTGCATACTGAATACAGCCTAAAAGAAGTCCTTAATTTCAAAGAGGTTTTCAAAGAGAAGGCTGCACAGCTACGAAGCGATCCCAGCAAAATATTTCACAAGAATGTTCTGAGAAATGATGGTTTTTAAGTTAATATGTAATTTTAAAGGAGAGAATACTCATTTGTATTTATAAATTCTGGAAGTTTGGTTTTACAAAATCGTATGCTGCTGCTGCTGCTGCTGCTAAGTCGCTTCAGTCGTGTCCGACTCTGTGCGACCCCATAGACGGCAGCCCACCAGGCTCCCCGTCCCTGGGATTCTCCAGGCAAGAACACTGGAGTGGGTTGCCATTTCCTTCTCCAATGCATGAAAGTGAAAAGTGAAAGTGAAGTCACTCAGTCGTGTCCGACTCTTAGCGACCCCATGGACTGCAGCCCACCAGGCTCCTCCATCCATGGGATTTTCCAGGCAAGAGTACTGGAGTAGGGAGCCATAATCAAACATTATTTTAAAAACATGTTAAGATTTTAAAACCATGAGAGAATTAATTATTACAGACAAATTACTGTGGTCATATAGGTGAACAGAAAATATCAATGAGTAACTGTGTCATTTCAAGGGAGTTTTAACTTGACCCACTTCTGTTTTTCTCGCTATGTCATAGTTACTGATATCTTTCATTACTAGATAAAGGTATACTTGGTAATTAAATCTTCAAAATAAATTATGAACTATGCCAATTTGAATTTTTACTTCTCATTTTTTTTCTTACACTCTGAAAATAAAAGATACTCTCCATGTAGATGGTTTAACAGTTAAAAAACAATTTATAAATATTTCATTTTACTAAAATGCAAGAGATATAAACAGTTGGTTAAAATTTTACCTAGATATATTTTTCTACACCATGCCATCTTTCAATTTAAATGCTTCATACTTCACCATATTTTGGAGAAGGAAATGGCAACCAATCCAGTACTCCTGCCTGGAGAATTCCATGGACAGAGGAGAGGGACAGGCTGCAGTCCAAGGAATCGCAGAGTTGGACATGACTGTGCAACTAACTTAACTTTTCACCATATTTATCATGCTGTGATACTCAGTATTTTAAAGTAAATCACACTGACTTCCTGCCCTGGAGTACAAAGTATAGTATATAATTTCCCTTAAGTTTAGCTATAATTGCTGCATTCTTATTCTAAATCCCACAAAATCTGTAGTTTATTTTAGTTACAGAAGCATCAAGTATATACATAACAATATATGTATGAGAATAATGTAACGAACTCCCATGTATCCTCACGTTAGTTCAATAATTATCAACTCACGGGCTTCTTTCATTTATACTTATAACCACTTCCTCCATTTCCCCCTCAACCCAAATTTATTTGAAAAACCAGTCTCAGTCACCATACTGCTTTTTCTCTAAAAAAATTCTACATGTATATTTAAAAAGGGATTCTTTCTAAACACAACCACAATGCCATCATTAGACCTAAAAAATAAACATTTTCTTAATATTCTCAAATACAGTCAATGCTCACACTTCCTTAACTGCTGTACACATATTTCCCTGACTGTCACATACACAGAGAATATTTTTATACTATCAATGACATGTAATCAATAGCAAAGCAGTATTCTCTTTTGCCACTAGATGGTACTACTGTATAAATTTCAGAAATCCTGGAATTATCTAGTTGGAAGAGACACACCTTGCCGTCCACAGGGTGGACACATTACATATGAATGATCAGTAAACTTAATACAAGATCATATGATGTATTACAAAGTCTAAAAAGTGATTTTTTTTTTTGAGAAATAACCATTGTTTCGGATTAACTTTAATCCAATGTAGTAAGTTCCAATGTTTCCAAATGTCTTTTCACATCAATATTTTAAGACAAAACAAACAGAGCATGGTTTCCTGTTAATACCATAAAGCTGCTGCTGCTTTTTTTTTTCCAAAAAGCTTCTTGAAAGGAGAGATACATAAATAATTTCAGTAAAAGGGCATAACTGCTATGATACCATACTCTAAATCCTCAAGAAATATGTGGATGGCTTTGCAAGGATGTCTGTAAGAAGACTCACTGAGCAGTAATCAATTCATGGTTGAATTCAGACATATCTTAAATACTAATATTCATGATATATATTATACCCCATTGCTAAGAGGTCAACCTGGTATTCCATTGCAGAAATTTAAGGACCTGACATATTGTTACTCTGAGAGCCATTCCACACTTCAGCATTCCCATCCATGGAGATGGATCTAAAGGTATGTTAAAATGTTTCACCAAAATGAAGTTTCAATTTGCTCTAGTTAAAAAAAAAGATAAAATTTTAAAAGAGGACTCAGAATTCTGCACAAGAGACATTCAGACAGGTGTGCTAGGAAGAATTCTCTACAAAATATACTTCTGAAGCAGATAAATGATTAGTCCTGCTGGGGAGTTTAAATTTTGTATCTTTAAACTTTTAAAACCACATGTCATGTACAATAATTTTAGATACATTATGTTGATCAGTGTTAAAATACCAAACTACTCTTTTTTAACCTAGTAAGTAATTGATTCAGCTGTTTTCATGGTTTGTGGTGAGAAAAAAAATGTTTCTTTATAGTCTATAGAAAAAAATATTTCTTTATGAAGGACTTGAGATAGGTATCTTGGAGATCTGTCATTGCTACTGCCACAGAAATAGGCAACAGAGTAGAAAATATTTATGGATAGAAGAGAAAGAAAGGGAGAAAGAGAAAAAGAAAGAAAGGTTCATATGAGTAAAAGGCTAAACTGCTATGATATTTAATAAAAAGTTAAAAGAGGAGCAGCTCAATAGTTCAGTTAATACACAGAAGCTTGAAGAATAAGAGAGACCTCAAAATGCATGGAAAAAGAAATAGAAGAGAATAATAAATGAATAAGGAATAAGAGTAGTGAGCAGACAGGAAGAAGAGGGTCAGAAACCCAGATGGTAAAATAGCCAAGGCGCAGAAAAAACATGTAGCAAGAAGGATTTTTTTTTTTTTTAAAGAGAAGGAGGTAACAGCTTTGTTGATGACCTCCAGTTCTAGTAAATTCAGTGAGAGGACAATCTGCCTAACTGGAAATTCAGACAGTTAAAGTTTTAACTGCACTTATTTTGAAATAAGAACATATTTTCCCAGTGCACACTGAATATTTTATAACTTTTCATGGAGGTTATCACAGCTTTTCAATGCTATATAGAAAACCAATTTCAGGGCTTGAAGGTGTCATGGACATCATCTGTTAGTGCAATGACTACTTTTCAAATAAAGCAATTTAATTCTAGAAGGGCACCCTACAGTCTGTAGCTCAGCTTATGGCAAAACCAGAAATAGAATCAGGTACTAATCTTCACTTCAGGACTCTTCTCATTAGGTCACCCCAAATTTCTTGATGATCTGTCACTGTAGCACGTAAGTGACGACAGGATCTGAGGGGGTTGGGGATGTGACTGTGATCTCTTTTAATCCTTATGATAAATCCTACAGCTGCGAGGCTAGCTTCTACGAATCACACAGGACCCCCAGCCTCACTATAGCGATGGTGAAGTTGGTCTCTCATCTTTAAGCTTAAAAATAACTAAGGACTAACTACTTAGTCACTGTGGTTTTATAATCATTTTCTTTATATGATTTGCTGGATGAACTAAAAACATTTGGACTGAAAATATCAATGTTAACTTTTGCAAGAAAGAGTTTACAAATTATTGCTTAACTTAAAAAATACACTTCTAAGTAAGTGAAGTGTCTAACCCCAAGTTTACAGGAAGAAACATGGAATAAAAACGGATAAACTACAATTTAAAGTCACAGTCTTGATACCTTCATATTAGATGCCTCAGTTTCCAGTTTTGTAAGATGATTGGAATTATCTTCTAGCTCTTGTCGAAGATTTGAGTTCTCCATCTTCAGGGCCTCAACTTGCTTTAACAACTGATCATATGAAGCTGCAGCCATCCTTGGCTACCCCTGGACCTATAAGGTTAAAAAGGATTTTGAAATTCACTACTGAAAAATAGAGTGGCTGCTTGTTACAAAGAAAGGGATAAAGAAACAAAACCTCCAGACATTTAATAAGAGCTGTGTTAATGTAGCGGTTTCAGTCTCAAAACAACAATGTGCAAGCGGCAGCATCTGAGAAGATGAACACCGAGGCTTTAAAGACAAATAAGATTTAAAACAGAAGAGAGCTTCAGTAGTGTTTGAAAAACACCTGCCTTTTCACAGGTGGGTAAGATTTCTTTCAGGTTAGAATTTTTTCAAGGTTTCAGAGATACTTTAAATGGTCTTACAGACAAGATTTAGGAAATGCAGTTATTGATAAGAAATATATTTATATTGGTCATATTAATTTACTTCTGGATTTTGTCCAATAATCACACAATTTTATAGCCCAAATGGATTAATGAGATTAGGTATATGCAGTCTACCACTTTTCATTTGATAAAAAGCTAGTCTTAAAACATTATCCATGGGGAAATACGAAGTTCCAAGAAGGCCTCACTAAAAAGGCGGCCATTTAACAAAATAGACACAAGGGAGAAGATTGGATTGAGACTTCAAATCTTTTGGAAAGAAAGATGATAATAATTGCTAATATAAAATTCTATTACATTTATCCAAAAGGATGAATATAATAGGCCATGCTATGGCATACGTATCACGGGACCCACTGTGCTCACATTGAGGCTGAAAGACACTTGAAGAAAACGGATGATTTTAGGAGACTGTCAAAGAGAAGTGAAGCAGAGGCTGGCTATTAATTACATTACCATGAAAGAAGAGGGGAGAAAAGAAAGATATAGAGGACAGTCAGGTAATAAGAGGTCCTTGGCCTAAAGAATTAGAGAATGCTAGAAGTTATGTTCAGACTAACGAAGTTCCAAAGACCCAGATCCTCTTTGTAGTTTAATTTCTATGGAATAAATTTCTACCTATCTCTAAGAGTTAAAAAGTATAACAGAGTTTGTACTCAAACAATACTTAATAGATCTGGACATTAAAAAAATGTTTCTGCAGTAAAAATCCACGATACGAAATAAGGCACACAAATTACAACACTCGCTAGTCATGACAATATTGTAGTTCAGCAACTGGAAGGGATTCCCTAACAAGGGAAATCAAGTGACACAGGTCCCGTCTGTTCTGCAACAGCTAGGGACGATAAATCTGGTGCAACCCACTGTCAACTGAGGAGGAAACAGAGTCCTGGATGGTTGAGATCACCCTCAAAAATCTTCATGCCTGAAAAGAATGAGCACTAGACTTGTATTTGGAGACACTGGTCTTAATTTCAGTCTTGGTCACGCCTTTACCTTTGCCCCTGAATTTTAATTCACTTCACCATTTGTAAAATGGACATTTACTACCTTTTCTAATATAATTTACAGGGATATTGTTAGAATTGAGAAACAAAATGATGGTCTAAAAATAAAAGTCCTGTGTAAGTTATATGATGAAAATACACTTGAAACGTAACTTCCTTAGTAAGACCTAATGTTAATCTACTGTTATAAGCCTCAGTCCTCTGACCAACGGACAAGAGGTAAACTCTTTTGAAAAAGGACTGAGAAGGTATATCAGAAACAAAGGAGAAGTTCACAGGTGGGATCACTTATCTGTTTTGTGTGCATGCATGCTCAGCTGTGCCTGACTCTTTGCAACTCCACGGACAGCAGCCCACCAGGCTCCTCTGTCCATGGGATGATCCAGGCAAAAATACTGGGGTGGGTTGTCATTTCTCCTCCAGGGTATCTTCCTGACCCAGGGATTGAACCCCATTCTCCTGCATCTCCTGCATTGGCAAGCGGTTTTTCTACTACTGAGCCACCTGGGAAGCCCTATTTTATACCGTACCACTAATAGGCATCTCTACAAAGACGCAGCACATTAAAAATCACATGACAAAGGTGGGAAGCTGACAGCATTTAGTAACATAAGTCCTAAAATTCCTCATTCCAAATAAAATCCTAACAGGCAACTTCCCACTAAAATAGTATGAATAAGAGAAAAAGTAATAATACAGGGAAAGAGAAAATTACCGGAATTATGTTAAGACACAGAGGTTATAACCATACACAATCACAAAAAAAGCCGGGTGGGCAAAATGAGCAAGGGACTACTACAGTGCTCTTTATTGGAACAAAAAAGAATTCAGCCCTTTAGGTGGACAATTAAAACATTCCATCATTTTTTTTTCTCTCCCTCCAGAATCAAAACATTTACGTCATTTCTGCTTTAGAAAGCAGGATGTTTTCATATAATTTTATGAGGAAAATAAGATGTTTCAAGGTAATACTTTGCCTTATGTCCTTTTAATATGTTGCAGCCATACCTAAGTCAAAATTGCTTAATGCAAAATTTAAAAAAAATCATAAATTTGTTTTAGGAAGCCTTTTAAACAATCACAAGAATTTCATACAAAATATATCGTAAATGCAAACCACCCAGCATCATTAAAAAAAAAAAAAACCTCAAAATTTATCTGATGAAATGGGTAAAATCTCTGACTCTTTCACATTACTGAGAATATACAGAGATCTAAATATGCTTTTCAGAAAGTGAAAGGGTTAGTTGCTCAGTCCTGTCCAACTCTTTGGGAGCCCATGGACTGTAGCATGCCAGGCTCCTGTCAATGGAATTCTCCAGGCAAGGATACTGGAGAAGGGAGTCATTCCCTTTTTCAGGAGATATTCCTGATCCAGGGATCAAACTCAGGTCTCCTGCATTGCAGGTGGATTCTTTCTGAGTCACCGGGAGTCAGGGTATGCACTAAAGAGATTCTCATCCCTTAAGAGTAGGGTAGGGGAGAAGAAAGTAAAAGGACTGTTATTTAGACTTGTATCCTCATGTTCACTGGAAACAAATTCACAAGGATCCTAAGAAATTAATGCAAGGAGGCAGAAAAGTTTAGGTAGGTAAGGGATACTCAATTAGAACTAAATCTGAAAGATTCTTTATTATAAATTAAGAAGTTTGGGATTTAAAAAAACATTAGTTAAACTGCTTTTATTCTTTTGGTTTAATGAATTTTAAAAAAAGATGTATTTGTCAGTACTGTTAGATGGTAATGAAAAAAGAAGAAAACATCAATACAAAAAGAAACCAAAAGAATCATAAAAGACTACTTTGCTCAAGTCTATGTAAACAAACTTGAAAACGAAATAGAGAATTTACTAGAAAGTGTATTTTATCAAAACTAACCACAAGAGAAGGAAAATCTAAAATTTACAACAAAAATCATTGTTGTAAAATTGATATCATTCAGCACATTAATAGAGCTACACAGAAGAAAAATATTATCATGCCAAAGGTGATGAAAAGACGGTTTAAAAATTCAATGCCCATTCTTGTTGAAAATACTGGATATAAAAGCACACTTTTTTAACACAATGTATTTCAGCCCCACAATAAGCCAGCACCACCCAATGAGGAAATACTAGATATGCTATATTACTAAAGTCAGGGAAAGCCCCATTTTTACCACTCTTACTCGTTTTATCAGTCAACACAGAATGAAATTAGAAAGGAATACTACTGGCAGGGGTACAATGAAATAACTAGAATATCCAAAAGAACCAACTAAATATTACTACAACAAGATAATCTAGTAATTTTGTGAAGTATAAAACATATAGAAATCTTTCCTTTACATGTACAAAGAGAAACCAGATAAAAGATAAAATGGTGCACTGGGACGACCCAGAGGGAGGGTGGGGGAGGGAGGAGGGAGGAGGGTTCAGGATGGGGAGCGCAGGTATACCTGTGGCGGATTCATTTTGATATTTGGCAAAACTAATACAATATTGTAAAGTTTAAAAACAAAATAAAATTAAAAAAAAAAGTTAGAAAAAAAAAAAGATAAAATGGAAGAAAAGATCTTATCTATAATTTAAAAAAACAGGCATAAACTGAATAAAGAGTTCAAAACATGTATGAGGAAAACTATGGAACACTTCTGAGAGACACAAAGGTAGATTTCAACAAATGGAAAGACATATCTTGTTTGCGTACTAAAGATTCAGTATCATAATGATGTCATTTCTCCCTGAGTTAATTTTACATGGTCCCAATATAAATACTATATAAAATATTTTTTATTTTGTTTTCTACAGCTAGACAACTGAAAAAAAACAAAAAAAGGGAAAATATGAAGGGAAGATCAAGAGTATACCTACGTCATATTAAATTAGTGCTACAAAGCCATTGTAAGCAAAACAGTATGAAGTTAACTGTACTGTATCAGTAAGCTAATTTCTTAGTTCTTGTCATTATACTATGGATATATAGGATGTTAACATTAGGAAAAATTGAAGGGTACATAGGAACTCTCTTATTTTTCTAACTTTTATAAGTACAAAGTTATTTAAAAATAAAAAGGCTTTAAAAAGCTATGAAACTGGCAGATGAAGAGATCAACCAAGGGAACACATTTTTTTAAATTCCAGAAGTATATGTGAAGTTAGTCATAATAAAGGCAGCATCTCAAAGACAGGTCAGAAGATGGACTTTACACAAGCGGCCAGGGCAGCAGGACAGCCACGAGGACACATGCAGCGGCATCCACTCCTCCCCTACACTTTAGGGGGGACTACAGGAGGACAGGGGTGCAAATGCTGAAGGACATCATACGGCATTTAAATTAGAGAAAAGAGCTGTGCTTTCAATTAAAAATGCTGAAATGGAATACACCCTCTTCCAAGGAGGCTATTATAGAGCAATGGACATTTTAATTTTAACTTATTTGTGAAAGGGTAAGGCACACGGAAGGCCTGCTGGACCTCTGAAATGATTGTCTATTACTAGAATAGGGGTAATCAATCAAGTTCTTAGGTTACGTCAAACAAATGGGAAAGGTATAAAAGCATAACTACTTTTAATTAAACAGGATACATCCATGCAGTGGAATATTACACTGGCATTTAAAAAATGAGGTTGATGTAAAAACAAACAAAAAGAAGAGAGAAAACAAGACAGTATAGATCACTATGTCTCATACTGGTCATCCTGTTCTAGTAAAAAATAAAAGGGTTGTAAAAAGATAAAGGCAGAGGAAGCAGAGATCAAATTGCCAACATCCGCTGGATTGTCGAAAAAGCAAGAGAGTTCCAGGAAAACATCTCTTTCTGCTTTATTGACTATGACAAAGCCTCTGACTATGTGGATCACAATAAACTGTGGAAAATTCTGAAAGAGATGGGAATACCAGACCACCTGACCTGCCTCTTGAGAAACCTATATGCAGGTCAGGAAGCAACAGTTACAACTGGACATGGACAACAGACTGGTTCTAAATAGGGAAAGGAGTATGTCAAGGCTGTATATTGTCACCCTGCTTATTTAACTTATATGCAGAGTACATCATGCCAAACGCTGGGCTGGAGAAGCACAAGCTGGAATCAGGGTTGCCGGGAGAAATATCAATAACTTCAGATATGTAGATGACACCACCCTTATGGCAGAAAGTGAAGAGGAACTCAAAAGCCTCTTGATGCAAGTGAAAGAGAGTGAAAAAGTGGGCTTAAAGCTCAACACTCAGAAAACTAAGATCATGGCATCTGGTCCCATCACTTCATGGCAAATAGATGGGGAAACAGTGGAAACACTGTTCAACTTTAATTTTGGGGGCTCCAAAATCACTGCAGATGATGACTGCAGCCATGAAATTAAAAGACGCTTACTCCTTGGAAGGAAAGTTATGACCAACCTAGATAGCATATTCAAAAGCACAGACATTACTTTGCTAACAAAGGTCCGTCTAGTCAAGGCTATGGTTTTTCCAGTAGTCATGTATGGATATGAGAGTGGACTGTGAGGAAGGCTGAGTGCCAAAGAATTGATGCTTTTGAAGTGTGGTGTTGGAGAAGACTCTTGAGAGTCCCTTGGACTGCAAGGAGATCCAACCAGTCCATTCTAAAGGAGATCAGTCCTGGGTGTTCTTTGGAAGGACTGATGCTAAAGCTTAAACTCCAGTACTTTGGCCACCTCATGCAAAGAGCTGACTCATTTGAAAAGACCCTGATGCTGGGAGGGATTGGGGGCAGGAGGAGAAGGGGACACAGAGGATAAGATGGCTGGATGGCATCACCGACTTGACGGACATGAGTCTGAGTGAACTCCGGGAGTTGGCGATGGACAGGGTGGCCTGGTGTGCTGCGATTCATGGGGTCGCAAAGAGCTGGACACGACTGAGCGACTGAACTGAAAAAGATAAAAATGTCATTGAAAGGATATACAAAAGTACACTGATGGCCTCTGGAAAAGTCTCAGCTCTGCTGAGAAGATGCCTTCCTTTTCATTGTATACCTTTTTGTAAAGTTTGAATATTAGAGCAAAAGGTTGGTTTTTTGAAAAGACTGAATGTTAGAGACAGACAAGATCTCAAACATATAAAGTGAACAACATTCAAAGGTGGGGGGAATTGACTCAACAAGAAATAGATAATCTTAATAGTTCTACAACTACTGAAAGCTGGAGGAGTTAAATGTTTCCCCTTTTCTCTGTCCAACACAAAAAATTACAGGATTCAAATGGTTTTATAAACACCTTCTACCAAACATTTGAGAAACGTATCATTCCAAACTTATGCAAACTTTTCCAAGAATAAAAATCAAGGAAATACTCCCCAACCCATTCTATGTGGCTAATATAGTCATGATATAAAAGTCAAAGGTACGGTGAAAAAGATAATCATAGGCTAATATCACTTATGAATACTGACACAAATGCCCTAAACAAAGTGTCAGGAAATAAAACACAAAAGTATAAAGAAACTATAGCAGAATCAAGCTGAGTTTACTCTAAGAATGCAAAGATGGTTTAGCACTGGATGATTTATATGTGTCATTCACTTCATTAAAACATCAAAGAAGAAAAACCATACAATCATCTCAACAAAGAACAAACATTTGGAAAAAGTCATTATCTACTTAAAAACTCAATGAACTGGAAACAGAGAGAAGCTGTCAAAAACATTAAATGTCATTCTTAATATCGAAATACTAGAGGCATTATTTTTAAAATCAAAAGCATGCTAAGGATTCTCTACTGTTACATCATAATCCTGGAAGTTCTAATTAGGACAGGAAATTTTTTAAAAGGAAATAATACTTGAAAATGAAGAAATAAAACAAAAATCTCAAGAAATATGAAACTTTAACAAGTCAGATTAAAAAAAGTAATTTTGTACCTCACCTATTTTTAATTCTTCTCTCTTTATTTAACAACCAATAGAAGTATTTATTCTCCATTCTACTTCTCTTCCTCTTTTCTACTAAAGCCAGGTAGATAGCGATAATCAGTCTCCTATCTGCTCTATTCTTTCCCCACCCCTTCCTTTCCTTTACATTCTGTAAACGGCTACATTCATTGGCTGGACTCTGTTACTCTGTTCCAAGTGAGGGCAATTCCAAGATGGCCACCAAAATTACCTGGAACAGAGGTTGGATAATTTTCTGTAAGGGCTGGATAATAAGTCTTTGTAAACGATATGATTTCTGTCGCAACTACTTGACTTTGTTGCTGTAGCACAAAAGCAGCCACAGACAATACACAAATAAATGCACATGACTGTGTTCCAATAACACTATTTTCAAAAACAGCAGCAATTTGCTAACTCCTGGCCCAAAGCATTAATTCACAATTCTGGTTTCCAAGCCCCTTAAGGTAGCCCACATAATTTCAAAGGCTACTGAGAAATTTCAAAATTAGTATTTTACTATTTATTTATTGGCTGCACCATGAAGTCTGCAGAATCTTAATTCTCAAACCAGGGATTGAACACGGGCCCATGGCAGTGAAAGCACCAAGTGCTAATCACTGGACTAGTAGAGAATTGCCTAGTATTTTTTTCTTAAAGAAGAAGTAACCTGAAAAGAGACCTAGGAAGTCTTAAGGACTTTATGTTTCAGTAATCATTTTTAATTTCCATGATTTCTTCCTCTTCCAGAACTTTGTTACAGTCTTGATCTGGATCCCTTTCATTCTGTGACACTGCCAGCATGTATTCTTTTAATTGTTTTTTACTATCACTTCACAATGAGGTCTTAAGAGAAAGAAGTGATAAACACAAGTGATTTTTAACTCACTAGCTTGTATCAGAAATCACTTTTAACATTAAGATTTTTAATTCATTTAGAATTTTTATTTTATACTATGAGTGGTTTAACTGAATTGACTCTCATACAAATAACCAATTACAGAATGATTAAAACATTTCTTTTTCACTGAACTATGTTAAATTCTCATATATACATAGAACTGTATTACATTTATATTAATTTGAAATAGATTAAAAATCTTACCTCAGTCAAGAATAATTCGATCAAATTTTCTTTTTTTTTCCCCAAGAAAAGGCCCTGTGCATTTTGTATCAAATTGATTTCCGGCTTTTTGTTATTTGATTTGCCATGAGTGAAACACCAAATACTGCTAGTACCAGTATTATTTTATATAATACATACCCCTTATGGAAACACCTTATCCAATTATCCTATGAATTCTAACAGTCTTTTCCTATAAATTTTCTGGGTATGTAATCATATAATCTATAAGTAGTGATAATTTTGTCTTTTCTTTCCTAATAATTAGACCTCATTTCTTTTTATCTTATTGTTAGCTTGAATCAACTTCAAAATAATATTTTAACAACAATGGTCTTATTCCTGATTTTAATAGGAATGATTTCATAATTCACCATTTAAAAGCTTACTCTTAGATTTCAGTAAATATTTTTAACAAATATTTTTAACATTCAGCTATCTTCCTTTTATTTAAAAATAATTTTAGGAGTGGCTTCTAAATCACTTTATAGCACGTTTTGATAATGCATCAGTCAGTTCAGTCGCTCAGTTGTGTCTGACTCTTTGTGACCCCGTGAACTCCAGCATGCCACGCTTCCCTGTCAATTACCAACTCCCAGAGCTTACTCAAGCTCATGTCCATTGAATCGGTGATGAAATCCAACCATCTCATCCTCTGTCTATCCCGTTCTCCACCTGCCTTCAATCTTTGCCAGAACTGGGGTCTTTTCCAAGTAGTCAGGTCTTCATATCAGGCAGCCAAAGTACTGGAGCTTCAGCTTCATCATCAGTCCTTCCAACTGAATATTCAGGACCGATTTCCTTTAGGATGTCTCCTTGCATCCTTGCATCTCCTTGCAGTCCAAGAGACTCTCAAGTCTTCTCCAACACCACAGTTCAAAAGCATCAATTCTCTGGTGCTCAGCTTTCTTTATAGTCCAACTCTCACATCCATACATGACCACTGTAAAAACCATAGTTTTGACTAGACAGACCTTTGTTGGCAAAGTAATGTCTCTGCTTTTGAATATGCTGTCTAGGTTGGTCACAGCTTTTCTTCCAAGGAGCAAGTGTCTTTTAATTTCATGGCAGCAGTCACCATTTGCAGTGATTTTGGAGCCCAAGAAAACAGTGTCTCTCACTCTTTCCATTGTTTCCCCATCTATTTGCCATGCAGGGATGGGGTAGGATGCCATATTCTTAGTTTTCTGAATGTTGATCTTTAAGCCCACTTTTTCACTCTCCTCTTTCACTTTCATCAAGAGGCTCTTTAGTTTCTCTTCACTTTCTGCCATGAGGGTGGTGTCATCTGCATATCTGAGGTTATTGATATTTCTCCTGGCAATCTTGATTCCAGCCCAGCGTTTCTCATGATGTACTCTGCATATAAGTTAAATACGCAGGGTGACAATATACAGCCTTGACGTACTCCTTTTCCTATCTGGAACCAGTCTCTTGTTCCATATCCAGTTCTAACTGTTGCTTCCTGACCTGCATATAGGTTTCTCAAGAGGCAGGTCAGGTGGTCTGGTATTCCCATCTCTTTCAGAATTTTCCAGTTTGTTGTGATCCACATAGTCAAAGGCTTTGGCATAGTCAATAAAACAGAAGTAGATGTTTTTCTGGAACTCTCTAGCTTTTTCGATGAGTCAGCGGATGTTGGCAATTTGATCTCTGGTTCCTCTGCCTTTCCTAATCTAGCCTGAACATCTGGAAGTTCTTGGTTCACACACTGTTGAAGCCTGGCTTGGAGAATTTTGAGCATTACTTGGCTGGTATGTGAGATGAGTGCAACTGTGTGGTAGTTTGAGCATTCTTTGGCATTGCGTTTCTTAGGGATTGGAATGAAAACTGACCTTTTCCAGTCCTGCCGCCATTGCTGAGTTTTCCAAATTCGCTGGCATATTGAGTGCAGCACTTTCACAGCATCATCTTTTAGGATTTGAAATAGCTCAATGGAATTCCATCACCTCCACTAGCTTTGTAGTCATGCTTCCAAAGGCCCATTTGACTTCGGACTCCAGGATGTCTGGCTCTAGGTGAGTAATCACACCATCGTAGTTATCTGGGTAATGAAGATCTTTTTTCTATAGTTCTTCTATGTATTCTTGCCATCTTTTCTTAATGTCTTCTGCTTCTGTTAGTTTCATACTGTTTCTGTCGTTTATTGTGCCCATCTTTGCATGAAATGTTCCCTTGGTATCTCTAATTTTCTTGAAGAGATCTCTAGTCTTTCCCATACTACTGCTTTCCTCTATTTATGATAAAACATAACTATATGGTTTTTCTTTTAATTTGCTGATGCTGTCGGTTACTATTTTTTCTCATTTTGATCCATCCTCCATTCCTGCAATAAACCCTACCTGTTCATATTTTACTAATTTTACTACTTTGTTCATTGCTCAGTATTTCATGTGGAATTTTTATGAAAGAAATCACAATATGACTGAAATTTTTCCAGTAGTTTAAATTACGGATTTAAATTAACTTTATGCTAATTGTATATGGTCTAGAATAGTTTGAAAAACAACTTATCTAGTCTTTGAAAGTCAGCTAGAATTCAGATCACCAGGTGCTTGTTTAGATGAAAGATTTTTGAGTATTTAAAATTTTCTTCTGTTAAGCCTTTTCATTCCTTCTTCATTTTCCTGTATCAATTTGATTCATTAACGGTTCACCCATAAATTATCCATTTCCTCTAGATTTTCAAGCATAAGCAAAGTGCTGTATATAGTCTCTTTAAAATCTGTCTCCTTTCCTATTCATGCTTTTTATCTTTTGTTCCTTTAACCCGGCTTTACAGGGTTTCATGTATTTTACTCATCTTCAACTCCTCCCCAAATCCACTTTTAGTGTTATATATCCTTTCCACTATTTTGTATTCTATTTTATTCATTTCTGAATTTACCTTTACTAATTATATCCTCTTATTTTCCGCTGTCTTATTATTTATTGTTATTTAAATTGAGCAGTAATTAACTTACTGCCTTTATTTCCATGTTCATTTGTCAGTTTTTTCTTTAATAATAATAATTTAAGGTATAATACTAACTTTCTTCTCAGTATAGCTTTAGCCATATATCATAGGTTTTAGTATGAAGTATTTCCCTCTTTATTTCTTGATAATTTATAATTTCAATATTGACTTCTTCTTTGACTCAAGGGTACTTAAGATCTTTCTCAATTATTAGCTATATAAAATGACTTGTGAGTCATCTTTTTCTTGCCACTGATTTATTGTTTATTAGACTGACTGGAGACTGCTGCCTACAAATGCTATTATTTTGAATTTTTAAAAGTTTGCCTTGTAATCAAGAACATGACTAATTTTCATAAATATCTGACTAAAATTTTTAAAAAAGGAAAAAGTGTATAAAGTTGTAAAACAGGTATATAATATGCTAATACCTGTTTATATTATTCAGATCCTCGGTATATCTGCTAATCTTTCTACTTGATGAAATGTAGAAAGTCTTCTGTTTACTGCATATTTACAATAGGTCACATAAGTGCCACATACATATCTGTGTTTGTGTGTGTGTGTGTAGTTTAATCTTCACCAACTGTGAGGTGGGTATCACTTCCTGTTTTAGAGTTAAGGAAGATGGGACTTCAAAAATGGCAAGTAACTTTCCTAAAAACACAGATCAAATGGCTGAGCCAGAATTTAAAGTCATATTTGTTCTCAATGCTCAAGCTCCTAAGACCATGCTCCTACCTCTGTGTAGCTTTCACAATCTAGTGTACTTAATACCAGTCTTCGTTTCACAATTATTTTCTATTAAGTTCCTAAATAACCCTTCTCTTTAACTAATTCCCTCTTCACTCTTCCATACAAACTATTTTGTACTTCTGCTCAGAATTCATCGCCTTTTTGAATGCCCCATCCTTTTCCCCCTCTGCTTTGGTATACTTTAAAGCCCAATTCTGTTTCCTCACATAAAAACCTTCCTAAATTTGTATCACAAGTCATAGGGGGAAACAATCTTACTTAAAACTGGCAAAAAAAAAAAAAGGCAAAAAATGAATGTACTCAGGAATTATTGTATGCTTAAAGAATCATATTGGCTATGACT
Source organism: Bison bison bison (assembly GCF_000754665.1). NCBI lineage: Eukaryota > Metazoa > Chordata > Mammalia > Artiodactyla > Bovidae > Bison > Bison bison. The sequence continues at coordinate 1,320,034 of NW_011494836.1, read as the reverse complement.
ATGACATCAGCTACTAATGTTTAAATGTCCCTTTAAATTGCTATTGTTTTTAAACAACAACAAAAATATCTATTTCCCACAAGCCATTACTGAGTCTTCCTGCTAATTGTTCAGTAAATACAACTTGGTTTAACTGTTTTCTAATTATTCCATTTTACTTTGGCAAGTTTTGTTTCCCACCTTTACTTTTCTTTGGTATTACTTTTTAAAAATGGTTATTTATTTTTTTAATTTATTAATTTTAATTGGAGGCTAATTACAATATCGTATTGGTTCTGCCATACACTGACATGAATCTGCCATGTTGTTTCCCACCTTTAAGACAAGGTTTGTATCTAATAGTTTCGTGATTCCTGAGATACTCAGTGCAAGTCAGAAAAAGATAAATACATGCAGGAATAAACAGCCACAGAGAGCAAAGAAGAGTAAAAAGAGGGCACAAATTCAGAGACTGTCCAAGATGACTTTCCCATTAAAAAAGTAAGATGATAGGTTTCTTTCTGTACAATTCAAATCAAGAAACGTTTGAAAACTAATTATTCCCAAGACACCATGCAAATATTACAGGGAAGTTTTATGGGGTGACTCAGGTTTCCCAAAATATGTTGAGTCACAAGTAGCTAATCCCTGGACCTTGTGAAAAATGGCCTCACTTGGAAACAGGATCTTTGCAGATATAATCAAATTAAGATAAGGTCCTATGGGATTAGGACTGGCCCTAAACCCAATGACTGGAATCCTTAAAAGTAGGCCACGTGAAGAAATGAACAGAGACACAGGGAAAATGCCAAGCGACAATGGGGGCACAGACTGGAGTGAGTCAGCTGCAACCCAAGGAACGCCAGAGAATGCCAGCAACCACCGCGAGCCAGGGAGAAAGGCGGGGAACAGAGTCTCACAGTCTCCAGAAGGTTTCAACTTGGCCGACACTGTGACTTTGTACTTCCAGCCCCAGTCCTGTGAGAGAATCCATTTCTGTGGTTCTAATCCACGAGTATGTGGAACTCTGTCACAGCAGCTCTATAATACTGAAAAGATAAACTGACATGTTCCTTATTCTCAGTATCTTATGATCTAGCAAATGGATAATATGCCAGTAGAAAGGAGAAACAGGTTCCGTATACAAATAAATCAGACATTCTTGTCTCATCTTACATTCCCGTGGCTCATTTTAACTGCAGTCACTGCTGCACCAAACAGCTCACGGCAAGATATAAACTCACAGGACACTGACTGCACCAGGCATCCTTTGCTTTCCGTTCCAGGATCTCTGTGACACCCCAGTGTGGGTCCCCAACATCCATGCATGTACAGCCTACGTAAGATTGAACACGAGTTGGGACTGAAGGGGAATGGGAGCTAGTACGTATAATCCTTTTCCTTAGGCAAACAATTTTACACCGCTCCTCTGCAAGTCCTGGCTTTCCAAGTTGTCTTGGTGATCAGCTTGAGAACACATACTGGCTGTACCTGTTCACTGTTTAACATCTTCTAAGCCACTACTCTTGCTCCTGGGTCACTTCACAAAGCAAGTATTTCACACAAGTCTTGTCTCAAGATTCCGACCCACAGGAGACTCAGGCACACAAACTGCTGTTGTTGTTGAGTCATTAAGTCGTGTCCAACTCTTCTGCAGTCCCATGAACTGTAGCCTGCCAGGCTCCTCTGTCCATGGGATTTCCAGGCAAGAATACTAGAGTGGGTTGCCATTTCCTTCTCCAGGAGATCTTCCCGACCCAAGGATCAAATCTGTGTCTCCTGCTTGGCAGGTGGATTCTTCACCACTGAGCCACCTGGGAAGCCCCAAGATACAAATAACTGACAATTCAAAGGCAAGTTTGGGTTCAAGAGACTGACAGAGTTTATGAGAGTCACACCTTGCTGAGACAATTGGAGGTAATTGCATAAATGTGGCCTGGAACCACATTGCGGCTAGGTAACATCACAGTGTGAGGAAGATGAGGTTCGGATAGAGTACCCACAGAAATGGTGTAACAAGACTCAAAGGTACAGCCACACTGCTTTAATGTTTCTCAGCTTCTATTCTAAACAATGTCAGAAGTAGCTAATATACCAGCATAAATCAAATGATAATAAAACCAAGACTCTAAAAATAGCTAGTGGAACATATATTTCAATATTCTTCAATGGATATCTGGTTACCATCTTAGTCATTATTATATACCATACTATAAACAAATTTGGTGTGAATTTACTCAAAAAAGTAACATTCATTCACAAAAATAAAACTTAAAAAAAAAAAACAAAACACTTCAGAATTGCATGTGTACATCTGAAAAAAGAAAAAGAACTGTATGTGCATGCCTACAGTACAGCAGTCCCACAAACATGTCCATGTCCTAATCCTGGAAAGCACGGCTAAGGGGACTCTGTGGATGTGAACCAAAAAAGTTTCTTAATATTGGGAAAATTTCCTGAATTATGTGGGGAGACCTGCTGTAATCACAAGGGTTCTTATAAGAAGCAAAGAGAAAAGTCTGAGTCAGAGGAGATGTGAAGACAGAAACAGAGGGTCAGACAGAGGTTTACTATGTTGCTTGCATAAAGATGGAGAAGAGGCCATGAACCAAGCAATGCAGCTGGACTCTAGAAGCTGGAAAAAGCAGGTAAATGGATGCACCAAACAGCCTCTGGAGAAAGCATAGCACTGCTGCTATCATGATTTTGGTCCAATGAAAACCATTTCAGACTTCTGATCCCCAAGGTTGTAAGATAATAAATTTGGGCTGTTTTAAACACTAAGTTTGTGATAATTTGTTACAAAAACAATATGAAAAATATCCTATAATCCAGTGATCCCTCTTCCAAGGATAAATTCCAGTGAAATCTCACCAGACATGAAGTGATCTCGAAATACATCCACAATTTCTTTGGCTTTATACCTTCAAACACTGGAGCTTAATCCATCTCCTCTTGTGTGGTCTAGACTAAGTGACTCACTGCTAATGAAGAGAATATGGCAGAAGTGATGGAGCATGACTTTCAAGACTATCTTGTGAAAGGCTTCCTTCCTGCTCTTTCTCTCTGGGATCACTGGGGGAAGCCAGTCGCAGTGTCATGGAGACTCTCAGGCAGGCCCTTAGAGCAGCTCATGGCAAAGAAGTGAGGCCTTCTGCCAAAAGTCAGGAGCAACAGACTATGAGTGAGCCATCTAGAAGTGAATCCTTCAGTCTAGTCAAACCTCCAGACGACTGCAGGCCTGACTAACAGCTTAACTAACTTTATGAGAGACTGTGAGCCATATAACCAATTATGACATTCCTGAATTTCTACCCCAGAGAAACTCTGAAGTATTAAGGATTTCTTGTTTAAGTCACTAAGATTCGGGGTAATTTATTATATACTGATACGTTACTAAAATAATCTATAAGAAGTTCCATACATGGATGCACACCATAGCAAAGTTTGTGGTAAAAGAGATTTGGAAAAAAAAAACCTTAAGGACCTTCCCATCTGACAGATATTACAGAACATTACATAGCAGACTTAGTACCACAAACCAGATAGATCTTAAAAACAGTATGGAGGGACTTCGCTGGCAGTCCAGTGGTTAAGACTCCACGCTTCTAATGCAGGGGACATATGTTCACTCCCTGGCAGAGAAACTAAGATTACACATGCTGTGTGCGTGCGCGTGTGCTAAGTGACTTCAGTCGTGTTCGACTCTTTGCAACTCTATGGACTGTAGCCCACTAGGCTCCTCTGTCCATGGGATTTCCCAGGCAAGAATAGTGGAGTGGGTTGCCATGCTCTCCTTCAGGGAATCTTCCCAACTCAGGGATAGAACCAACGTCTCCTGGATTGCAGGCAGATTCCTTACCAATGAGCCACCAGGGGAAGCCCCATGTTGCATGTGGTAGCACCCACCAACAAATATTTTTTTAAATAGTACTGATTACTATTTTTTAAATAGTATTAAGAAAATAAAAAAGAGTATTGAGTTAAAAATGTTAAAAAGTTATACAAATTAAAAACATAAATTTGGTACAATACTCCAAAGAAGAAAAAGTAGGAACCAAAAGGTATTTCCACATCCGTGTTCAGAGCAGCATTATTCATAAAACCAAAAGATGAAAGCAACCCAAGTGTCCATCAAAAAATGAATGGATAAACAAATGTGGTATACACACACTGGAATATTCAGTTCAGTTCAGTCGCTCAGTTGTGTCCAACTCTTTGCGACCCCATGAATTGCAGCACGCCAGGCCTCCCTGTCCATCACCAACTCCTGGAGTTCACCCAAACTCATGTCCATCGAGTCGGTGATGCCATCCAGCCAGCTCATCCTCTGTCATCCCCTTCTCCTCCTGCCCCCAATCCCTCCCAGCATCAGAGTCTTTTCCAATGAGTCAACTCTTCACATGAGGTGGCCAAAGTATTGGAGTTTCAGCTTTAGCATCAGTCCTTCCAGTGAACACCCAGGACTGATCTCCTTTAGAATGGACTGGATGGATGTCCTTGCAGTCCAAGGGACTCTCAAGAGTCTTCTCCAACACCACAGTTCAAAAGCATCAATTCTTTGGTGCTCAGCTTTCTTCACAGTCCAACTCTCACATCCATACATGACCACTGGAAAAACCATAGCCTTGACTAGATGGACATTTGTTGGCAAAGTAATGTCTCTGCTTTTGAATATGCTATCTAGGTTGGTCATAAATTTCCTTCCAAGGAGTAAGCGTCTTTTAATTTCATGGCTGCAATCACCATCTGCAGTGATTTTGGAGCCCCCCAAAATAAAGTCTGACACTGTTTTCACTGTTTCCCCATCTATTTCCCATGAAGTGATGGGACCGGATGTCATGATCTTCGTTTTCTGAATGTTGAGTTTTAAGCCCACTTTTTCACTCTCCTCTTTCACTTTCATCAAGAGGCTTTTGAGTTCCTCTTCACTTTCTGCCATAAGGGTGGTGTCACTGGAATATTATTCAGCCTCAAAAAAGGTGGAAATTCTGACAGATACGACAACATAGATGAACCCTGAAGACTTATCTTATATGAGTTTCTAAGGGAAGTCAAATTCATAGGGAAAGAAAATGGAATGGTGGTTGCCAGGAACTGGGGAGGAAGAAATGGAGAATCAGTGCTTACTCAGTGGAGTTTCAGTTTGGGAATGTTAAAAAGAACTAGAGATGAATTGTGTGATACATTCACAACAATAGTTAATGCCACAGAACTATATATACACCTAAAAATGGTTGAGCAGGTAAATTTTATGTATGTATATTTTACCACAATTAAAAAAAAGCCTCATTAACTACAAAAAAGACACAAAATGCTGAACATTTCACAAGAATTAATGCATATTTAAGAACACGTGTGAATGAGTGCCTATAAGGGGAGTGGGAATAAAGGGGTGCAAGCTTGCCTTGTCGGACTGATGATGTCATGATTTGATTTACAAAAATAATTTTCAAGAACATACCTAATACTTAACAAGTGAGATGTCATCTATACCAAAACAAGAAATGATCTGTGTAACTTTCCTTCTAAGGTTATGGAAACCAAGTACCACAAATTGTTGACTATTACAGCTAGAAGATCTAGAAATCACTTCATCTTTTACATTCAAGGCACTTAATACTTCAAAAGAAATTTAATTTCAGAATTATCTGCTATTCCAAGCAAATTTTACAAGGCATTGTGTTTCAAACAGCAAACTACCACATTCCTTGACATTAGAAGACATTTTAGATAACATAAATCTTTAAAGATTGTAGGAGTAGCCAAAGCTGTGTTTTCAATGCAGTAGCAATAATATTTCAAATAGTTCTACTGTAAGTTTCTTGGAGGTTAGTTTCCATGTCTTGTACCTTTATATTGTCTGGCATTTAGTAGGTACTTAGCTGCGCAGTCGGAAACGGCAATGGCACCCCACTCCAGTACTCTTGCCTGGAAAATCCCATGGATGGAGCCTGGTAGGCTGCAGTCCGTGGGGTCGATAAGAGTCAGACACGACTGAGCGACTCCACTTTTACTTTTCACTTTCATGCGTTGCAGGAGGAAATGGCAACCCACTCCAGTGTTCTTGCCTGGAGAATCCCAGGAACAGGGGAGCCTGGTGGGCTGCAGTCTCTGGGATGGCACAAAGTCGGACATGACTGACTCGACTTAGCAGCAGCAGCAGCAGCAACTACGTAGTGAATGTACTTCCTCAAGTCATCTTCTCTACATCATATTACCCTATCCTATCCTGTGTACTAGGTGAAATTACACTCGGAGATTGGTAGAAAAACAAAGCGGGGGAGGTCAAAATTAAAGAAAACATTTAATATAAGAAGACTGCTAAATTATGTGAGATTACTTTTAAAAATAAGAGAAATGGCAAAAATCGAAAGAGCAAGGCATGAAAGACCGCAATTAACAGCTTTGATTCACTTCACAGACATACTTAGGAATATTTAACTTCTGAACTCCTCAATAGCTCAATTCTGACCATATCAATTGTAAAAGTGTTAGATGCTCAGTTGTGTCCAACACTGACACAACCCCGTGGACTGTAGCCTGCCAGGCTCCTCTGTCCATGGAATTCTTCAGGCAAGAATACTAGAGTGCGTAGCCATTTCTTTCTCCAGGGGATTTTTCCAACCCAGGGATCAAACCCAGGTCTCCTGCATTGCAGGCAGATTCCTTACCATCTGAGCCACCCATATTAATTAACAATAATTTCAAAGACCACTAAAGCCGACAGTATAGTCTTATATTAGGTATTTCATAATAAATATAAAAGAAATCAACTTTTCGTACTTTAGCTCTTTCTTATTTAATCCCCCTAAAATCTCAATCTAATATTATTCTGTTTAGCACAAGTATTAATTTGATTAATAAGATGATCTTTAAAAAGTATGTTATGAATGTCATTATGAAAACTGCTGCATCTCCACTTGCTTAGCTACCACGTATTTTACAAATTCACGTATTTTACACCACAGCTAAAAACTCAAAACCGAGATTTCTTTTTCATTCAATGAATGATTTGTTGATTTATACTGCTTTTCAAGTAATTTCTGTTACATATTATTTTGTATGTTATGCAACAAGCGACATTATAAAATAGTTTTACAGACTTAGAACAAAACATAAGACTTACATTCTTTATGTCCTTATATACAATACATGACCTTGTATAAAGTCACAATATACGTAATTAGGAATAATTTATCATTTAAAATGAAAATCACGCTACACCGAGCTGTTTAAATAGTAAAACAAAATAATTTATATAAAAATAAGAACCATAAACTCTCAAAAACTATACCAGAGTTCAAAGATATGAATGGCATTAGCTATTAAATTTCACTTAAATTTTTCTTTAACTTATTGGAAAAATATATCAAAGGATCTTCTAGAAAATTTAGATATACTACAAAAAACATTTCACTTAAAAATTTAATATAACACCATTAATTCTAGGTACAATTTTCATCAGATTTTAAAAAGAGATTCTAAGGACTATTAACCCTGATATACATGATTAATAATTCTTAGAGCAAAAATAGTTTTAAAAATAAAGAATAAAATTGCTTATTTATCAGTGAAAACCAGGCTAGTTTTATTCAAGTTCAATTCCTTATCTTGAAAAAAAATTTCTAAAACAAAAATAAAAGGTTCTTTCAAGACTTTCTAATACATAATGAACACTACTTAAGATACATTGACCCTGGGGTGCTTTACAAAGCCACTGCCATTCTGATCAGAGAGTAGGGAGGTGTGACAAGCTGGCTACCATAAATATGCATAAAGATAAGACAGCATTTAAAACTATACTCAATCTGAAAACATGTTTTTAGACATTTAATGAAAGGAACAAAAAACAGTGCAATGAAAACACTCAATATCAAGAGTATACCTTATGAGTATTCACTAGACAGAAATATATCTAAAAGAAAAATCATGGTGCTTTAATTTGAAATATTTACCTATAGACTTTATTCAATGATATCTAAAAGTGACCAAAAAGTAATAGAAATACTTAACACAGATCTTAAATATTAAGCCTATGAAAAAATTTATCACAATAATTTTTCCCAAAGTAATTTACATTATAAAGTGATTTACTCTTGAATAACCTAATTAATAGCAGAAAGCTATGTTAACAAAGGAAAAGATCCACTGCTTCATACATAATTTATTAAGATTTCCTACAGGATTTATCTGAAGCAAAGAATTTGAACATCTCTTCTGTGATATAGAATCAAAGTGTCTGATACAGTCCACTGTCAAAACATTCATAGCCAGATATTCTTCCTACTTTTAAAAATCTAAATAATTTCTTCTATACAGGTTGTAATTATAAATTATGGCTTTTTATAAAAAGACTTCTACCAACAGCATTGCTGCAAGGGTTCTTACTCCTCTGCAGTTATCATTTCAGCCTGGGTGGGAGAAAGCATTGCTGCAGTCATTTGCAAAAAGGCACTAGGGTTGTGACTTCAAAGTAACAAAGGCACTGGTATCTTTTTGCCACCCTATTCACAGGCAGTTCACTGAGACCGTTTGCAAAGGCAGGCTCTTTGGTAACCAAAATTTCATCAATCAACCAAAGCCACCACTCAAGCTCTGCAGTACCTGCCTCCACCTCTTCCTCCTCTCCCAAGCTGCCCTTTCCACAAGGTTCACATCAGCCATCAGCAGCAGCTTTGTATCCCCTCTCTTGACTACCACTGCATGTGTCCCTGTGGCCAGGGAGGAAAAGAAGCCTTTCAATGGGCTACAGCTTTCGCCCCTGCCATGAATATGCTCCATTCTTTGTTGTCCTCTACCCGTTTCCTTAGATACTGTTATTCCACTCTACTCTGTCAACAGGCATTATAAAAACAAAACCTCTTTCTACCTTCAAAAACAGCTTTCTCACACCAGTCTCCCCTTAACACTCGTACCCCTCCCCCTTCTCCCTCTTCTGTCAAAAACCCAGGATCAGAAGCACAAGAAATCCATCTCCGGTGCTGCAGTAGGGGGAAGGTGGGGGGAGACGCCCCTGCCTTTTCGCTTGGCCTGTGGCTGCAGACCCTGTGCCAAGGTAAGGCCATCGGCTTTAGACAGTGCAAGGAAAAATCGCCTCCCCGTCGCCCCCCGCCCACTCTCAACCCAGGCAGCAAGCTGGGCCAGCGTAGCTCCAGCACCTACCCCATTTCCGAGCCCAGCAGCACCTCCATCCCGTCTCCAGTGACACCCAGGCGGGCTGCGCCAATACAGCCACATGTCGGTCACGTGTGCGCGCGCGCAGCCAATCGGCAGGTCCCCGACGGGAACGGGAGCGCCCTGGTCCGCATCCAGCGATTACACAGCGGCTCCACGCGCCTCTTTCCGACTCGCACTCTGAACTCAAAGGGCAGCAGAGCAAGGGCCCCGCCCCACCGCACGGCTCCGAGCCCAGGCCGGCACCTAGCGCCCCTGGACTCTACCTCCGGGCCACCCACTGCAGCCGACGGAAGCTGACAAGCAGAAACAGTGGGGTGGGGGAGGTACATGGGGCAGAAAAATTATTAGCACGAGATACTAGAGGTGGGTGGGTGAGTAACGAATTACATCTCATTCGATACTTGCTAAGATTTACAGCTTTGCAGCACAGAGAAAAAGAATTCTACTAAATGTATCAAAACAAATAATGTTACATTGCAAATCACCGATTTGCTAGGTAAATCACTGGAACTATGAATTAAAAACACAAGTTTCCAGAAAAGCTATGATGGCAGTACAGAAGAGTAGTTGAGACCAAAATCATGAAGTCACATAATCTGGATTAAATCTTCTGCTTCTGTGATTTACTAGCTGTGTGACTTTAGTCACTTAAAGGCTCAGTGCTTAATTTCCCCCACAAAATGGGAATAGAAACGTTGAATAGGAGTAAATATATATGAAGCAGTATTCAGAACACATCCTGACACAGTAAATGCTATGAGTCACTACTAATCTGTGACTTGAATATTTCAATGCAAATTCCACATTTCACTTTTAACCAAGTAAAGCGTGAATTATTTTTTATTAGTTAGAAGGACAAAATCCAAATTGCCAAGGATTTAAACTGGATTTAAAATCTGGTTTAAAATGTGGGGGGTGGGGGGAATCAGTTTTCATGATCTATTTCAAATTTAAAAGAATACTTAATGTTAGGTCTTTAAATGAAATATATTTATTATGATCTTAATTTTTCAAATTAATAGCAAGAAAAGCACTGAGCAAGCTATCAAACAGTGTATTTGGAGCAATTTCATTTTAATAAAAATGGTATAAATTAGAAAAGTAATGGACAAATAGCAAAATGCCCACAGATATACATAGAGTGGATATTCACAGCAGTTATCCATGGAAGGTGGATTATGGAGTAATTTCTGCTTTTCCTTTCTGCTTTTGGATACTTTTTTCTTTTGTCTCTGTATTATAATGCTTATATAGCAAATACTCCCTAAATATTTGTTGAATGAACAAATGAAACACATATTATTAGTAATTAAATATATATATAACAAATGAAAAGTTTAAATATATTTAGAAACACCTTCCCTTGATATTTGAAGTAAAAGAAACATTAATCAACTTGGTTCTGTCCTAAATATCTCTTTTGTCAAGATGACTTAGTTTTACAAAAGGCTTTCAAGACTCTCTTTACTTTAAGTGCATGATTCATTGACTAGGACTTATTTAGTCATCAACTATTTGTGACAAATTCAGAACAGATAATTCCTCATAAGGCCTAAAGCTTCTGGAAAGAAAAAGTACCCTTCTAAACACAGAATTTAAAAAGCTTTTAAAATAACTTCTTAGTACCCTAAGAAACAACTCCTGACTCTGACTATGATTCAAGCTACTATTTAGTACACCAGTTTGTAGCCAAAATATTTGTCTAAATTTTTATTACATGTGTTATAAAAGTTAGTGATTCAAGTGAAAAAATTTTACAGAAAGCTATGACCATTATACATTCATCAATCAATATAATTCAAATCACAAAGCAAGCCAATCTTAAAACTTTACATTTTACAATGTTTTCAACTGAATTTTTTCAGTAAGATTTGCAAACCAGTTTTCTCATCAATTCCACAAAAGTTTGATTTGAATTTTGTATAACAATATATTTAGCTATTTTTAAAAATTATTTATTTTTTTAATTGAAGGATAATTGCTTTACAATATTGTGTTGGTTTCTGCCATACATCAACATGAGTCAGCTATAGGTATGTTGGGGAAATCACACTGATTGAAACCACCCACCCTGGCCAGGCGCCATAGTAACCATTTGCATGAGTTGTTTTATGACAGGAGATTCTGATAAGGAATAGGAAACTAATAAGCCACCACCAACCCGAAGAGTTCGGGAAAGGCCGAAAGGAGATACCGCGTGTCAGTCCACTTCCCAGAATCCCTCTGGCTAGCATCCATCTTGGCTGAGCAACGCGTGCGCCACCAGGAAAGACTCTGAATTAGAATGATTGGCAAAAGACCACCTGGAAACTAATCCCATCACCATAAAACCCAAGACTGCAAGCCACGTGTCAGAGCAGTTAGTTCTCCTGGGTTCCCTTACCCTGCTGTTCTCCACCTGGGTGCCCTTTTCCAATAAAATCTCTTGCTTTGTCAGCACACGTGTCTCCTCAGACAATTCATTTCCGAGTGTTAGACAAGAGCCCAGTTTCGGACCCTGGAAGGGGTCCCCTTCCTGCAACAGGTATACATATGTATACCTATATGTACATAGGTATACTCCCTCTCGAGTTTCCCTCCCACCTCCCATCCCATCCCAAGCTCCCTGAATCATACAGCAGATTCCCACTGGCTATCTATTTTACACATGGTAGTGTATATGTTTCCGTATACTTAGTTATTTTTAAAACTACAATTAAAAACATATACAATCAAAATGTATTGGCACAAATATGGAAACAGTGGAGGTCACTGAAACATTAATTTGTGCTGCTGCTGCTGCTGCTAAGTCGCTTCAGTCATGTCCGACTCTGTGCGATCCCGTAGACGGCAGCCCACCAGGCTCCGCCGCCCCTGGGATTCTCCCGGCAAGAGTACTGGAGTGGGTTGCCATTTCCTTCTCCAAAATTTGTGCTACTAGGTTTATATGTATCTCAGAATAAAGCTCCTGCCATCCCTATTTATGTACAAATTTTATATTCAGGCTACATATATCTGTATGCATTAAAAATATTTTCTGATTAAAATTTACTCCAGAAATAAGTTACAAATTTCATATTCAGGCTACATGTATCTGTATGCATTAAAAATATTTTCTGATTAAAATTTACTACAGAAATAAGTTGTATATTAAGGCTATTATAAGACTACACCAATAAACAGTCACTGACTTCAAATGATCTGTGCTCATCAGGATTACCTCGTCTGTTTTTAATAAATATTCATAAGTAAATGTTGAGGGCTTCCCTGGTGGCTCAGATAGTAAGAATCTGCCAGGGGGTTGCAAAGAGTTGGATACGACTGAGTGAGAAGGCAATGGCACCCCACTCCAGTACTCTTACCTGGGAAATCCCATGGACGGAGGAGCCTGGTGGGCTGCCGTCTGTGGTAGCTAAGAGTCGGACACGACTGAGCAACTTCCCTTTCACTTTTCACTTTCATGCATTGGAGAAGGAAATGGCAACCCACTCCAGTGTTCTTGCCTGGAGAATCCCAGGGACGGGGGAGCCTGATGGGCTGCCGTCTATGGGGTCGCACAGAGTCGGACACGACTGAAGCGACTTAGCAGCAGCAGCAGAGTGACCAACACTTTCACTTTTCAAATAAATGTTATAAATACGAATGCATGCATGCATGCATGCTAAGTCACTTCAGTCGTGTCCGACTCCTAGCAACCCCATGGACTGCAGCCCACCAGGCCCCTCCGTCCATGGGCAACAATATCAGCTAGTATAAAATGAGTTAAAACCAGTGAACTATAGTTCATGTTAAAAAAACAGAAAAACCCTCTGAACCTTCTGGAACTTAAAAAAAAAAAAAAATAGAATAGAAAGAATAGGATTCTATTCTGAATAGGAATAATAGGATTCTTAGTATCTTAAACTTTGCATTCCACTTTGACATGAGCATGTTAGGCCCAGTTTAACACTTGTGATTTCAAAAACTGACAAGAATACGGGCAACAATATCAGCTAGTATAAAATGAGTTAAAACCAGTGCTCTGAATTCAGCTATTTCGACTCCTGCACTTTGTTAATACTCAACTCTCTTTACTGGAGACCTCAAATAGAATAGACTAGATTAATGCCTACAAAGAGATCAATGAAAGTTTTTTTCTTTAAAAATAATAATTATGTATTGAAAAGGCGTGTACTAGTATAGGTTCTCCAGGGGCTAAGCAATCAAATAAACCTCAAATTCATTTAACAACCTTCCAGTCTTTAGATTTGTACTGGGTTAGGGTATGACAAAAAAGCATAAGAAGAAAATAAAGTCAGTCACATTTCAAAGACCAACTGGTTCTGAAGACCAATTCTCCTCTTTTCTAGTTTTTATGGGACACGAGAAGGAGCTGAAATGCTGTACAGGCAATGGGAGTTTAGGTGGTGTATAGACCAAGTGGGAGGTACACACACAGTCCTCATATAATATATATGTGTTCTGTGTTACTTCAAAAAGCAAGTTCCAAAATTGGTCTCACTGAGCTAAAATCAAGGTGTCTGCAGGGCTTTACTTCTTTCAGGAGGCTCTAGGGAGAATGTGTTCTCTTGCCCTTTCCTGGGTCTAGAGACCAACTTCAGTCCCGGGCCAAGGGCTCTCTCCTGCATCTTCGAAACTAGCAGTGGGGGACTGCGCTCTTCTCAGGTCGCAGCTGTCACTTTGCTTCCACGGTCATTAGCCTTTTCTCTGACTCTTGCTCTTCTCTTTTACATTCTCAAGGACTTACTTGAAAGACTGTTCTTACATTGGCCCACCTCCACAATCTGACAATCAGGGTATCTCCTTAGCAACTTTATTCTATCTTCAACCTTAATTCCCTTTTGCAACATAATGCAACATATTCACAGGTTCTGGGGATTAGGAAGTGGACATCTTTAGGGAGCCATTATTCTGCCTAAACTGCACTAAAGCTTTATCTTCAACTATTCTAAAATGTGCATCCTAATACCAGTCCAATCAAACTAATCACTTGAAAGTTAAAGTGAAGTCACTCAGTCGTGTCCGACTCTTTGCGACCCCATGGACTGCAGCCTACCAGGTTCCTCCATCCATGGGATTTTTCAGGCAAGAATACTAGAGTGGGTTGCCATTTCCTTCTCCAGATCTTCCCAACCCAGGGATTGAACCCAGGTCTCCCGCATTGTAGGGCAAACGCTTTACCGTCTGAGCCACCGAACTAATCACTTAGCCAATTCTAAAATTCACCTTAAATACAGAACTTTCTGCCTTTACTATAATGTGGTACAGTAGAAGGCTCCAGCGTACACAGACTGAAGAATCAGGTTTCAAGTTCTGAATCTTTCATTTCATAGCTCTATGGACTCCGGATATCACAACTATTCTACTTGATTCTACTTGACTACTCTTTCATCAGTAAAATGAGAACAACTGTTTGGCTTATTTCACAGAGCTGTTATAAGGATCAGATGTGTAAGTATAGACAAATTTTATAAACTGTGAAACACTTTTTACACATAAAGGACTATTAATTGCTCTATTGGTCCAAATCAAGGTTCAGCTTAAACATAGATTTCCATGAAATAATCGACCATTCCACCCAGACTCAATCCACCCTCATCTTCCCTCCATTGTTCCTGCCTCTTTTATGGTACAAACATATTAGTGCCTCTGTGTACATCCCCTTTCCTAGTCCTGACTGTAAGAATTCTAGGGGAGAGCCACACCCGATTGTACCTTGAATGTCTCATGGTGTACACCATAATATGCTGTTTATTAAGTCCTATTAGTATAAGGAATGATTTGAAATTAATCTCCAAAGGGCATGCAATGCAGATCCCACAAGGAATAATAGTAATGCAAATGCTGAATAATGAATATTACTGTAAAATACAACCATCTACTTGGGGTTAAGTTTCTGAGGTTGGGTGGCTGCACAATAAAATCGCTTTAGGAGCTTGAGAAGTTTTAAAAACGTCATCAAGTCAGAATCTCTGAAGACGAGGTCCAGGCACAGGTGAGTACCGTCAGAACTGCGGAGCACCGCGCGTCACTCCAGCTTCTGCTATCAAAGCTCCTACTGCACTACAATAGGGAGACTGTTTTGAAATGTTTTTAAAGTCAGAGGGCTATACAGCCTAATGCATCTGCCTACAGAGGAAAGAAACAAACTTCTTTTTTCCTGTCAAAAAGCTTCCTAGTCATGTACTAGCAATTAACATGAGAAAAACAATAGGGACTAATATACAGAAAATGTTCCACTACAGTAAGGAATCAAAGAAATAAAAACAAAAGAATATAATTTTCCCCTATTAAGCAGAAAACGGTATTTTAAAATATTGTGGGTCAGTGAGAATACATTAAAAAAAAATAAGCAGTAGCTTTTTAAAGTCCTTCAAATGCTTATACTGGACTTTCCTGGTGGTAGAGTGAATAAGAATCTGCCTGCCAGTGCAGGGGACGTGGGTTGATCCCTGGTCTGGGAAGATTCCACAAGCTGCGGAGCAAGGAAACCCGTTCGCTACAACTACTGAGCCCACGTTCTAGAGTCCACAGGCCACAGCTACTGAAGCCTGTGTGCCTGGAGCCCATGCTCCACAACAAGAAAAGCCACCACAATGAGAAGCCCCTGCACACAGCAGAGTAGCCCCAGAGGGCTGCAACCACAGAAAGCCTACGTGCAGCAATGAAGACCCAGCACAACCAAAAATAAATGAATGAATGCATAAAAATAGAATGGTTATACTGAAGTAAGTCCAGTTAAAGAAATGATCTTACATACAATCAGATACAAATATTAATATTCAAACATACTCAGTATAGTCTCCACAAAGGAAATTTTAGAAACAAACTCAATGACTGATAACAACAGCTAGGTTGATTATACTTTTGGCACACTTAAAGATAGTTAAAGTTATGCCAAATATAAAAGGATAAAATACATAGGAATACATTTAAACCAAGGAAGCGAAAGATCTGTACAGTGAAAATTATAAGTCAGTGATGAAAGAAACTGAAGACATAAATAAAGGGAACGATATTCCAAGCTCACTGATTAGAAAAATTAACATTGTTAAAATGTCCATACTATCCAAAGTGATCTACAGATTCAACGTTAACCCTTTCAAACCTCCAATAGCATTTTTTACAGAAACAGAACAAACAATCCTAAAATGTCTATGGAACCACAAAAGACCCAAGATAGCCAAAGGAATCTTGGGGGGAAGAAAAAGCTGGAGGCATCACATGTCCTGATTTCCAACTTTATTATAAAACTATAGTGATCAAAACAGTATGGTAGTTGCAAATCAATTATGCTCCAAAAAAAAAAAAAAGACACTAATATAAAAACAGACATCAGATCAAGGAAGACAATAATGCCCAGAAATAAGCCTATGCAAATATGGTAGATTAATTTATAACAAAGGATCTAAGCATGTACAATGGTGACAAGACAGTCTCTTCAATAAACGGTGTTGGGAAAACCGGACCGCCACATGCAAAAGGATGAACTGGACCCTACCTTACAACGTGCACAAAAATCAACGAAAAATGCATTCGAAACTTATATTTAATACCAGAAACTGGAAAATTCCTAAAACATAGAGTGTAAGCTCCTTGATATCAGTCTCAGCAATGATTTTTCTTATGTGACACCAAAAAACAAAGGCAATAAAAGCAGAAACAAACAAGTAGAACAACATCAAACTGAAAAGCTTCTACACAGAGACAGAAACCATCAACAAAATGAAAAAGCAACTTATCAAATTGAAGAAAACATTTCTAACTCATATATCTAATGGGTTAATATCCAAAATATTGATTACATTTAAAAAACCACAACTAAATAGCCAAAAAACCAAACAACTGGATTAAAAAGTGGGCAGAGGAACTGAATAAACATTTTCCCAAAGAAGACATCCACAAGACCAGCAAATACATAAAAAGATGTTCAACATCACTCATCATCAGGGAAATGAAATCAAAACCAGAATGGTATCACCTCACATCTGTTCGAATGGCTATCATCAAAAGTCTGAAATAACAAATACCAAGGAGGATGTGGAGGAAAGGAAACCCTAGTGGACTGTTAGTGCGGATATAAACTGGTGCAGCCACTGTGGAAAACAGCATGGAGGTTCTTCAAGAAAATAAAATTCAACTACCATATGATTCTGCAACCCTACTGCTGGGGATGTACCCCCAAAAATGAAAGCAGGGTATGGAACAGAGTTCTGCACTCCCATGTTTACTGCAGCATATTGTTAATAACCAAGATATGGAAAAGTGTCTATCAATGGGTAAATAAATAAAAATGATGACACACACACACACACACACACACACTGGAATATTATTCAGTCATGAGAATGAAGGAAACCCTACTTATTTGGGACAACATGGATGGACCTTGAAGGCGTTATGCTCAGTGAAATATGCCAGGCAGAAAAAACAAATACTGCATGGGATCACTTATATGAGGAATCTAAATAAAAAGTCAATCTCATAGAAAAAAATAAAATTATGTCATGGAAGATAATTAGATACAATTGTATTATATAATTCATGTGACATTAAGTGAAAATGGAGAATTATCAAATTATTAACTCATAAATATTTATAACACTTATTATATTATATAATTTAATAATCATAATTAAATTTATTAATTATAAAAATAAATTATAAAATTACATATTAAAGTGAAATACATAATTTGTAATATGATACTAACTAGCCAACTAGCCTTGTCTTTTTTTTTAATGAACTATGTATGTGCACAGAGAAGACTGAAAAGAGATCACTAAAATATCAAGTGTCTTCCCTGGGTGTAGAAATTATAAAAATCGTAATTTTTCTTAATCTTATAAAATTTCTACCAACACACATTATTTTTTTATTTTTTCCTTCAAAAGTTAAGTACCTCTAAGTTGGACACAATTTGAAATCATCACATTTGAAGGAGAAAAAAATTAAGGTAGCCAAAGGCAGATCCAGGTACATATATAAATTGTGGGGGAGCCTTTCTTAAGGAAAATACAAATTAATTCAAAATCGGTAGTGCTTTGGGCTTCCCTGCTGGTTCAGAGGTTAAAGCATCTGCCTGCAATGCAGGAGACCTGGGTTCTATCCCTGGGTCGGGAAGATCCCCTGGAGAAGGAAATGGCAACCCATTCCAGTATTCTTGCCTGGAGAATCCCATGGACGGAGGAGCCTGGTGGGCTACAATCCACAGGGTCGCAAAGAGTCGGACATGACTGAGCGACTTCACTCACTTTCACTGCCAAAGGGCATAGGAACTGCAATTAAAGATTACTATTCACACACATAGAAAACTGAGGCTCAAAGAAATTTCAAAATTAATTCAGGTCCACCCACAGTGAAGTGGCAGTCTGACTCCTAAGCCAGTGTTGGTCAAACTACTTCATCCTCATAAGCACTTCATGTTAGATCATCCACCTGGATCCAAGGACAGGAGGTGCTCTATATCCTTGGATTCTACATTTAACCATTGTGGATTCAACCAGCCATGGATCAAAAATATATAGCAAAGATTTGGGGAAAGTTCCAAAAGACAAAACTTGGATTTGCCAAGCAGCCTGGCAACTACTTACATAGCACTGCCAAGGTATTATAAGAAACCTAGAGACAATTTAAAGTATAATGGGAGGGATATGTGTATGTTATATGTAAATACTATACTGTTTTATATTAATATAAAGGACTTGAGCATCTCCGGGTTTTGATATTCTCCAAGGTCCCAGAACCAACCCCTCACAGATACTAAAGGATGACTGTGTTATCTCCCAGAGCAGCTTGTTTCTCCTTCAGAGTCTCATGCTTCATAAACAGTTACGTGTTCAGTTTGCATTCCCACCAACAGTGTAAGAGGGTTCCCTTTTCTCCACACCTTCTCCAGCATTTATTGTTTGTAGACTTTTTGATAGCAGCCATTCTGACCTGTGTGAGATGGTATGCTCATTGTGGTTTTAATTTGAATTTCTCTGATAATGAGTGATGTTGAGCATCTTTTCATGTGTTTGTTAGCCATCTGTATGTCTTCTTTGGAGAAATGTCTGTTTAGTTCTTTGGCCCATTTTTTGATTGGGTCGTTTATTTTTCTGGAATTGAGCTGCAGGAGTTGCTTGTATATTTTTGAGATTAATTCTTTGTGAGTTGCTTCGTTTGCTATTATTTTCTCCCGTTCTGAAGGCTGTCTTTCACTGTTGGTGGGAATGCAAACTAGTACAGCCACTACGAAGAACAGTGTGGAGAGTTCTTAAAAACCTAGAAATAGAACTCCCATACAACCCAGCAATCCCACTGCTGGGCATACACACCAAGGAAACCAGAACTGAAAGAGACACGTGCACCCCAGTGTTCATCGCAGCACTGTTTACAATAGCCAGGACACGGAAGCAACCTAGATGTGCACCGGCAGATGAATGGATAAGAAAGCTGTGGTATGTATACACAATGGAATATTACTCAGCCATTAAAAAGAACACATTTGAATCAGGTCTAATGAGGTGGATGGAACTGGAGCCTATTATACAGAGTGAAGTTAGTCAGAAAGAAAAATACCAATACAGTATATTAATGCATATATATGGAATTTAGAAACATGGTTAACGATGACCCTATAGGTGAGACAGCGAAAGAGACACAGATGTAAAGAACAGACTTTTGGACTCTGTGGGAGAAGGGCAGGGTGGGATGATTTGAGAGAATAGCATTGAAACATGTATACTACCATACCTGAAATAGATTGCCAGTCCAGGTTCGATGCACGAGACAGGGTGCCCAGGGCCTGTGCACTGGGATGACCCTGAGGGATGGGATGGGGAGGGAAGTGGGAGGGGGGTTCAGGGTGGGGAATACATGTACACCCGTGGCTGAGTCATGTCAATGTACAGCAAAACCCACTACAACAGTGTCAAGTAATTAGCTTCCAATTAAAATAAATTAATTACCAAAAAAGTTACATGTTCAGTTATTATCATCCTAGCACCTAGCTCTGCAGCAGCAGATGCTCAATAAACATTTATTGAGTGAATACATTTTTTAAATAATAGAATAAGTGGAAACAAAAAATCTCAAACAGCTTAGACAATGTCAATTTGGAATCCATAAAAAATTCTCTTGACCCACAAATTTTTATCAATGGGTAACCACAGCTTTCTCTGGAAGATATCTAGAACAAAATCGCTTTAAATGCAAGAGACATTTCCACACTTCTATGTTCATTTAGTTAAATAACTAAAACTAAACAGTTTGGGGTTGTCTTATGGGAGTATGGCAAATCTATCAGGCAGCACTATCAAGGTAATCCTTGAAGGTGGGCGTATAAGCAAAGGCAAAAGAAATAAGAACAATGGAATAACTCAGAAATTAACTTTGTCTGAGTTAATTCTGCTTCACTGCTCTTATATGATATTAAATACGTTAAACACGTATTAGGCTAAATATGCCCTGGTGTTACAGTAGTGAATATGCTATATGACATGGTAAGAAGGACTTGGCAGATGTAACTAAAATTATTAATTAGCAGACTTTAAAACAAGGAGACAAGATTCACTGTCACTCGTTTGGCACTTTCTCTGCATGCCATATGGTAGCCTGCAACCCTAAGGAAGGAACACACTCTGAAGAATGAGCTTATACGGGGAAGATGAGCCCCAGAGCACTGTGACCCTTGCCCTAAAGTTCAGAACAATGGCAAAATTTGTTTTGGCTTTGTTTGGCTGACATTTATCCAATGATGGTATTGCAAATATCTGCTTTAGGTAAGACCAGTACAGATGCAATAAAGAACAATGTAGAGACATGAGAAAAAAGATCTTCATACAAAAAAGACCTTCACGACCCAGAAATACACGATTGTGTGATCACTCACCTAGAGCCAGACATCCTGGAATGTGAAGTCAAGTGGGCCTTAGGAAGCATCTCTATAAACAAAGCTAGTGGAGGTGATGGAATTCCAGTTGAGCTATTTCAAATCCTAAAAGATGATGCTGTGAAAGTGCTGCACTCAATATGCCAGCAAATTCGGAAAACTCAGCAGTGGCCAAAGGACTGGAAAAGGTCCCTTTTCATTCCAATCCCTAAGAAAGGCAATGCCAAAGAATGCTCAAACTACCGCACAATTGCACTCATCTCATATGCTAGTAAAGTAATGCTCAAAATTCTCCAAGCCAGGCTTCAGCAATACATGAACCGTGAACTTCCGGATGTTCAAGCTAGTTCTAGAAAAGGAAGAGGAACCAGAGATCAAATTGCCAACATCCGCTGGATCATGGAAAAAGCAAGAGAGTTCCAGAAAAACATCTATTTCTGCTTTATTGACTATGCCAAAGCCTTTGACTATGTGGATCACAACAAACTGCTG
>NW_011494836.1:1297450-1298366 GCF_000754665.1 Bison bison bison | reverse complement strand
GGGAAATAGATGGGGAAACAGTGGCTGACTTTATTTTGGGGGGCTCCAAAATCACTGCAGATGGCGATTGCAGCCATGAAATTAAAAGACGCTTACTCCTTGGAAGGAAAGTTATGACCAACCTAGATAGCACATTAAAAAGCAGAGACATTACTTTGTCAACAAAGGTCTGTCTAGTCAAGGCTGTGGTTTTTCCAGTGGTCATGTATGGATGTGAGAGTTGGACTATAAAGAAAGCTGAGCGCCGAAGAATTGATGCTTTTGAACTGTGGTGTTGGAGAAGACTCCTGAGAGTCCCTTGGACTGCAAGGAGATCCAACCAGTCCAACCTAAAGGAGATCAGTCCTGGGCGTTCACTGAAAGGACTGATGTTGAAGCTGAAACTCTGATACTTTGGCCACCTGATGCAAAGAGCTGACTCATTTGAAAAGACCCTGATGCTGGGAAAGATTGACGGCAGGAGAAGAAGGGGATGACAGAGGATGAGACCGTTGGATGGCATCACTGATTTGATGGACATGGGTTTGGGTGGACTCTGGGAGTTGGCGATAGACAGGGAGGCCTGGTGTGCTGCAGTTCATGGGGTCGCCAAGAGTCAGATACGACTGAGCGACTGAACTGAACTGAACTGAACTAAGAGACATGAGAAAGTTGCCTTGTAACTTTAAGGACTAACTCTTACAACCACAGTCAAACTCCTGTGATTCAAGCAGGCCAACTCCAGAGCACTGTGGTCCTGGACCTTTTGACATGGACTTTCCTTGAGAATGTAGGTCACTTCTGCCTTGTTTTTACATGGCTTCTGGATTAAAATCTTTGCTTGCTCAAGAAGACAAATCAGTGCCTAATACTGTGCTGGTTTGTATAGTACACTTTCAATAAAGGAGGGGAGGGTGACCTGGGGTGGGCCTAATGT
>NW_011494836.1:1292014-1297350 GCF_000754665.1 Bison bison bison | reverse complement strand
AAAGCTGGGCTTCCCTGCTGGCTCACTGGTAAAGAATTCCCCTGCTAAGGTAGGAGATGCAGGTTTGATCCCTGTGTGGGGAAGATCCCCTTGAGAAGGAAATGGCAAGCCACTTCAGTATTCTTGCCTGGGAAATCCCACAGACAGAGGAGCCTGATGGGCTACAGTCTACGGAGCTGCACAGTCAAACACAACTTATCAACTAAACAACAATTCACAGGCTTCGAAATTAAATTAGAATAAATTCCAAATCCCTTACCTCTGCTTACAAGACTCTGTATAACCTACCTCCTACTTCCATTTCCACCCTATTCCCCCACCTCCCCCCTTCTCTCCTCTTCCTAATGCCTTTGCATTGTCTGTCTTTCAGTTCGAGAACTCTGCTCCCAAATCTTCAAATGACTGCTCCACCGTTATCATTCAGCTTTGGTGTAAATGTCACATTTTCAAAGAGATCTTTCATCACCACCAAATCAACACTGGTACTGTCCTTAAACATTCTATCATATATACTGTTTTCTCCTCAAAACATTTAAGATCTAAAAGGCTCTATGCTTCTATCTGTTTGTTTAATTTCTGGTCTGCCTCATCATCATTTCCAAACTAGAATATAAATTTCATGAGGATAGGAACCTAGATTCTCATGCACTGCTGTTGCCTTCACACCTACAACAGTGTTTGGTGCACAGCAGATATCCAATAACACTGTTGAATGTATGAATGCAGATGACACAAAGAGGAGTAAGGTACCAACTTACAAATGTGCGCAAGAGAAGTTTTAACACAAGGTAATATCTGTATCAAAGGATGAGATCTGATAATTTCTGGCTAGGCAATTAAGAAGGAGTTCAGAGAGAAAGCAGCAAGAGAACTAGCCTTCAAAGAGATTGAGAAATATTTTACAGCAGTTTTATATTTTGTCTGGTAGGTTAAAAATTTTAGACATCTTCTTATTGGCAATGAAAAATATAGACGTTTCAAATAAGGAAGGATACATGATTATGGCAAGATTTACAAAAATTAACAGAACCAGTTGATATTTCTTACTCTAGAGAAGAAATAACCAGGCGTTATAGGCATATACTACTAATTTATAGTTAAAATTAATGACCAAAGGCTTTTTCAATTGAAAACATAGTAACAGGAAAAAAACACAGAATTTTACACTCTATAAGAAATTTAACTGTTTTAATTAGTCTTATTTTGAGATAATTTTGACAGCATACTTACTAATTTATGTTGTTAGTAAGACAAAAAACTAAAAAATCACCTTTGACAATCATTTTACCCAATTAACAAATATTCAAATATCTCCTGATTAGTAAAGGAAACTTTTTTCCTAAATTATTAATGTGCTCTAATCTGATAAAATTCCAGTTTCTGGCCATCCAATGTTTTAAGCTATCCTTCGTCTGGAGAAAAAAAATTTTGATTAATTTTTTAAAAACTAAATGTTTAAAGCAGAATTTTATGTTTGCCCATGTGTCTTTTTAAAATTATGTCGTTTAATGTTTTTAGCTTTGATCTTTTCTAAAAACCTAGAACAGCTATAACACTGCTCCCAAAGGTACAATTTACAATACAAACTTATAAACCTTCCTTCATAAAGATGAGATTTCAACACTAAAGAGTTCAGGGACTTAAATTACCAAAACAGCACCAAATGTTTATGGTATCACTGTGAATTCAAGAAAAAGGAGCACACAGAATGAGTTTTTAAAAAATAGCGGTTTTTCCAAAACATAATTAAAACTACCATCACCTTAACATTTAAAATAAAATACTTAGATCACTTGGCCAATCATTTATCAATTTATAACACACAAATAAGCCATCAAAATACATTTGATTTGATAATAAAAAATCCAATTTTTAAATTGACATTAAAAATAAAATCTACTGTATATGCAAGAATAAATTTATGGCCTGATAATGATGTTTATTTATTAGAAACTCAAACCAAATACTTAGGTCAAGACTTTTATTCTTAAACAGTATCCTCAAGTTCTTACCTTGGATGAGAAAACAATGACTTTTTCAATACCTTATATACTGACTGCAGATAGCATTGCCTAATTCTATATTACCATTTCCTGCTTTTTTAATATCGTCCCTCCCTCCTGCTTTATGCTGAAGTTTAGCATGTAAGGCAATGCATAGACTATAAAATTATTTCACTTCTGAATATCTGAAGATAAATGTTTTCTATTATAGGGTAAACAATCCAAATTTATTCTTAAGTAAAATGACAAAACAAAATCTACCTGGCATTACTGGACTGTGTCAATCAAATCAGAAACCTCTGGGTCACTTGGACTACTCACAACAGATCTAATATACAGATTCATTTTAAAGATTAAGAGAATGAATCACAATAAGAGTTCAACATGAACACTTAACATTATACTCTAAAAGTGAAAGAGAGAAAGGAAAATCAAGGCAAACTAATAAATTGAATTCCTTCTTTCAATATAGATTAATGTTTTTAAAACTAAAACTTTATATTTACTTCATACATCTTTTAAAAAACTCTCTTTGCCAAGTCCTGTAAGATCGGTAGAACTGTAGCTTCTACACTGCTTCTCTTCTATTAAAATAGAAAAAGCAGCACTGCTTCTATCAAAGACCATGCCCCTAACGTGGGCATGGAGTCCAGCTATTCTTGTCTTTTCAAGAAAACCATTGACTAACCCCTCTGTCTCCTGTATAGTCAGTTTCCCCTCTTCTACTGGACCATTATCGTGAACAAACGTGCTCTATTATTACACATCTTAAGAAATTCCTCGGGACTTCCCTATAGCTCAGATGGTAAAGAATCTGCCTGCAATGCAGGAGACCTGCGTTCGATTCCTGGGTCAGAAAATTCCTCTCTTGACCTCAGCTCCCCTTCACCTCCACCCTGCACCCCCCACCAACTAGATATGACCATTTCTTTGTTCTACTCACAGGAAAACTTCTTGATCTAGTGGCCTTCATTTCCTATCTCTATTTTCTCACCTTTAATTCACTCTTTAACCCACCCTATTCCTAAACAATCTCCTGAAGCTCAATTGTCAAGGTCACTAATGACTACCCAGTGGCCTAATTCCATTGCCCTCATTTTAGAACAGTAACCTCTTGGGAACATTAGGCCAGGCAGACCACTCTCTTCTACTTGAAGTAGATGTCATCTCTTGTCCTCTACGACATGTTCTCCTGGTTTTCCTCTTCCCTCTGATTTCCTCTATTGATTTGTCTCTTCAAGAGTCTTCTAGAACATGAGTGCCTGAGGACTTGTATCAGGACTGCTTTCTCTCCTCACTGTTTTCTCACCTACTCCCAAGGCTTTTAATGTCATCTAATGATGTTAAATCTCAAATTTAAATCCTAACCCTCTTCTGTGAATATCTATCTATTTTTCACTTGGATATCTGATACAGAAAATAAACAGATACTTGATTCACAAATTTCCTGTCCCTCTCCCTACCAGACTTAAATCTTCAAATTCTTACTCCTCTGAAGATTTCTCTCACAAAGAATACACGGACAGTTTTTTGTTTTTTTTTTTCTCTCTTACACTGGCAGCCTTGTTCTTCCACACTATTACAGCAGTCTAAGTATTTATGTGCTAAGTCACTTCAGTTGTGTCTGACTCTTTTGACCCTATGGACTGTAGCCCACCAGGCTCCTCTGTCCATTGGATTCTCCAGGCAAGAATACTGGAGTGGGTTGCCATGCCCTCCTCCAGGGGATCTTCCCGACCCAGGGATGGAACCTACGTATCTTACGTACCCTGCATTGGCAGGTGGGTTCTTTACCACTTGCACCTCCTTATTTCGTGAGCAGTATAGTTGGGATTCATTGTTTTCTGAATGTAAATGCCCATATACAGTCAAAGTTCTGAACGACACCTGGATCCAATGGCTACATTAAAGCAGTAACATCAACAGATAAGGCAGGCAAAATTTCAGCACCATATTAAGGCTCGAGGATGTATGCTACAATTTCTAAGAGGAAGCTAGAATACTAATTCTTTAGATATTCCCAGATTATGTGAATTTTGTTCTTATCAGGCATCAAATACAACAAAAAATAAATCACTGTGAAAACATTGGCAAACAGGCATTTTCCTGAGCAATGCATAAATAATAGAAAAGTATGCAGCATCCTGAAAGTGTTAGACTTTTTTGAATAAATTCACCTTGAGATTATCATAAACACCAAATATAAGATTGCTGATCCAATCCTTATTTAAATGGGGAGAGATACTATAGCCACTTTCAAAGACTATCCTTAATAATCTTTAAATTCTGATATTCAAGCTTTTGCATAGTGTTCTCCTATGCTGAATGGAGCTGACCTGAGTCACCAATGGCTTCCCAGGTGGCTCAGTGGTAAAGAATCCACGTGCCAATGAAGGAGATGCAGGAGACTCAAATTTGATCCCTGGGTCAGAAGATCCTCTAGAAGAGGACATGGCAACACACTCCAGTATTCTTGCCTGGAAAATCCCAAGGGCAAAGGAGCCTCCTGGGGCTCCTTTCACAGGGTCACAAAGAACTGGACATGACTGAGCACACACACGAGTGACCAACAGAACACTGCAGAAGCGTGTGACTTCTGAGGTTAGGTCACTGTCAGACACTGTAGCCTCTACCCTGGTCTCTTGGACTGCTTACTGTGGAGCCAGCCTCTGTATTATAAGGACGCTCAGGTAACCTCATGGAAAGGTCAACATTTGGGTCCCAGGATGGCCTTTCCATAAGGTTACCTGAGTGTCCTTACAATGACTACCAACTTGCCAGCCAAATGAGTGAGTGAATGACCCCGGAAGCAGATCCTCTAGCCCTACTCAGCATTTGTTGCTCATGTAGACAGAAAATAAGCAAAATACACAGATTCTTTCACCTTACTGTAATCCGTAACAGAAATTCCTCATAGCCACCCCCTTGAGTAACTAGCAAATGAGCCATCCTTGTCAGATTTTTCCCAATTATCTTTAACCATGGGACCACTTCTGTTAAAGTCCAAACCAGAAGGACTTCCAAACTGAAGGACTAGGTAATCAGATTTAAGCAGAAAGCTGTTTATCCTCTTCCAGTATCTGCTTTGTAACTTTTGAAGTAAAAAACTGTTCTGGAGTTTGAATGACAGTTATCATTATGATTTAAAATTCATAAGTATGTCATGTTCCAGAATGCTACCTTTGGACGAAAACACAAATTAGAGTTTACCACTGCTGCTGCTGCTAAGTCGCTTCAGTCATGTCCGAGTCTGTGCGACCCCAAAGATGGCAGCCCACCAGGCTCCCCCAACCCTGGGATTCTCCAGGCAAGAACACTGGAGTGGGTTGCCAT
>NW_011494836.1:1282858-1291914 GCF_000754665.1 Bison bison bison | reverse complement strand
GCTGCTGCTGCTAAGTCGCTTCAGTCATGTCCGAGTCTGTGCGACCCCAAAGATGGCAGCCCACCAGGCTCCCCCAACCCTGGGATTCTCCAGGCAAGAACACTGGAGTGGGTTGCCATTTCCTTCTCCAATGCATGAAAGGGAAAAAGTGAAAGTAAAGTTGCTCAGTCGTGTCTGACTCTTAGCGACCCCACGGACTGCAGCCTACCAGGCTCCTCCGTCCATGGGATTTTCCAGGCACGAGTACTGGAGTGGGGCGCCACTGCCTTCTCCAAGAGTTTACCACAGTAGTATATATATTTGCCCATCTAACAAGCTGTATTTGCAAAATTTGGGTTTCTGTGGACTACAGTTGGAAAAACTAAACAAGAAACTGGTCACAGTGCTTACACTGTTACCTGTGTTAACCACACAGTGGTCGCCTCTGTGGAGGGGACATGTGTAACCAAGAGATGGGTGCAAAGTCAAAGTGTGAGTTGCTCAGTTGTGTCCGATTCTTTGTGACCCCATGGACTATAGCCCACCAGGCTCCTCTGTGCAGGAAATTCTCCAGACAAGAATACTGCAGTGGGTTGCCATTCCTTTTCCAGGGTGTCTTCCCAACCCAGGGACTGAACCAGGGTCTCCTGCATAGCAGGCAGATTCTTTTCCATCTAAGCCACCAGGGAAGAGACAGGGGTAGCAGATTTATTTTCATTTCGTTTTCTCTTGCAGTTTTTGATATGTATACTGCATGCCGGTAATATCTGCTCAAGGATATAAATCTTAGTCTCTTTTCCTGACAAAACTACATTTTTTAATGTTTAAAATAAGAGAAACCTAAAACAACTTCAGTACTTATTCAAAATCATGCTCATTACTTTTTAAATTCAACGAAGTAAGACATTATCTCAGTATCTTATTAGTGCCTACATTTGAAGCAAGTTACATGTTACAATGCTAGAAACAGCCAAGATGATATGACAAGAAACAATCTGGCTTTGATAACATAAAAGCAGAATATGATTTTTTTAAACCGTGTAGGTAGATCAGCCTTAGAAAACAATAAAAGAAAACTGGTGTTGTTATATCAATCCCAGACAAACTAGACCTTAATGCAAAAAGCACTTTCAGAATAAAAGTAGAATACTTCATAACAGTAAGTCACTAAGCAGATATAACTATTACACATCCATCTACTAGGCTTCCCTGATGGCTCAGCAGGGGAAGAATCTGCTGGCAACTCATGAGACACAGGAGATGTGGGTTCGATCCCTGGGTCGAAAAGATCCCCTGGAGAAAGAAATGGCAACCCACTCCAGTATTCTTGCCTGAAAAATCCCATGGACAGGGGAGTCCGGAGGGCTACAGTCTAAAGGGTTGCAAAGAGTCAGACATGACTGAGCAACTAAGCACAATGTATACATACATTCATCTACTAGCACTGTCTCAAATAAATAAAGCAAGAGCTGAGAGAATACAAGGGGAAATATATCTACAATGGTAAATGGGATATTTTAATACACCCTTGTCTGTGTAATTGATACAAGCAAACAAAAGGTCACTTAAGATCCTGAAGATATGAAATACGGGATAAACAAGCAAGACCTAATGTAAATATATAGAACACCACATTCAATAACTGTAGAGAAAAAACAGTATACTGGGGCCACAGTGCAGATCTCAAATTTTAAAGGTCTGAAATCACTGACCTTTGAAACACTGAGATTGTTCTCTACTGACACTGTTATGTTGTTAGAGTTCTCTGATGACATTCTTATGTTGTTAGAAATAAAAAACATTCAAAAATAACTAGAAAATCTCCATGTGTTCAGAAATTGAGAAATATAATACATTCAACTTATACAAAAGTTAAAGTAGGTACCAGTGAAAATTAGAAAACATTTTAAAGTGAATTATAAAAGTACTACATATTAAAATTTGAGTAATTTAGCTAGCTAAAACAGTACTTAGAGAGAAATGCTTAGCCTTAAATGCATATATTTAAAAGGGAGAAATGCTGAAAAGTAGTAAACTACAAGAAGTTAGCAAAAGAACAAAAAAGTAAATCCCAAAAAGAGAAGGAAGGAAATAAAGAGCAGCAATCAATGCAATAGAGAACAAATATAAAAAAAGGAATCAGCAAGATTCAAAATTTGGTTCCTTTGAGTGACTACTCAATTCCCAGGGAGACTGAATGAGGAAAAACAGAAGGTAGTTTTAGCCTATAACAGACACAAAAAGATAATTCTTTACTGCAACCATTAAATGGATACTAATACTTATTATAAATAATTTTATGCTAGTAAATTTAAAAGTTTAGATGAAAAAGACAACTTCTTAGGGGGAAAACTACCAAAATAATCAACAGATAGAAAATCTGAGAAGGCTTAAAAATTAGAAATCAAAGTAGTAATTAAAAATCTTTCTACAAAGAAAATTACCAGCCCAGATGGCTTCTCGGCCAGATTCTCACAGAAATTTAACGGAACAATTCAGTCCTACTTAAACTTTTTCAGAATAGAAAATGAGGGTCAGCTCATTTTATAAGGCTAGTATGAGATAACCGTTGATTTCAAATTCTGACAAGGACAATATAGGCCACCTCACTGATACAAAACTATTAACAGACTATGAAACTGAATCCAGAAATACATAAAAAGAGTAATACTGTAAAACAAAATTAGGTTTATCTCAGAAATCAGGTTAGCTTTAAGATTTTAAATAACATATAATTCAATATATTAATATAGTGAAGGAGAAAATTCATATGGTAATAAAAAGCTGCAACAACAACAAAAAAAAAGCATTAAATTCAAAAAGAACAAAACACAAAATTCTTAGTAAACTGGGTACAGAACGGAACTTCTTTAATATGATAAAAGGTTTTCACAAAAACAAAATGAAACAAGCTTTTAGCAAACAGACTTGGAGTGAAATGCTGAAAGCTTTCTCTTGAAGACCAGGAACCGGAAGGCCGCTCTGGGACGACGGCAGCGTTGTACGTCTTTTGACCTGAGGAATAACTTCATGTGTGTTTGCAGTAACATGTTAAGTTCTTCATGTTATTTTTTATATACACCTTGAAATATATATTAAAGATAAGAAAGAAATATTTGGAAATAAAAGGCTAACCTAGCCTATCACTCAAGCTTGGCAACTCCGTAGGTCCTAACCTCTCCCCCACCACCCAGTTAGGATTACTTTCACACCAATTAACATTTATTGGGCTTACAAGACATTGTACAATGTGGCAACATGTATCATGAACCTTAAAAATGTTTACGATGAAACCTTATTTAGTAACTCCACTGCCTATCATCCTATTCTAAGGAAAAAGACAAAGAGAAAAAAAATCCACGTGTCAAGACATTCACTGCCCACATGATAATAAAACAGAAAACCTAAACTAAATAACCAACTCCAGGAAACAATTAAGAAAAATAATTTTTACAATGGGATGATACAGTCAATAAAAATAAGATTTATCAAATATTCCAAGAAATGAATATAACCTAATTTAAAAAAATTAGATATATACATATGTTTACACTGTAACGGGGGAAAAGCCCTAGGCACAAAGAAGAAAGTGAGAGACAGAGGGAAGAAGAGAGGGACGGAGGGTAATGAAAGCAGGAGGGAAGGGTTGGGAGAGACGAAAACTACACTGGTTTTCTTCACATGATCAGCTTATGAATGTCACCTGTACTTTTGCAGTTCCTGAATTTTCTTTAATGACTACAGCAAACTTTAGGAATGGGATATATAAGAACTGACAAAAGTAATCACAAACCTAAATAAAGTATCCTAAGTATTTTAAAAAGTTCCTTCAAAGGGTAACTTTAAAATTTCAACTTGTATCTCTGTACCATTTTATTCAGATAAATTATTTTTTAACATTTAAGTTGTCCTAAGTCTATCACATGCTAATTAGCACAGAGAGAACTTCTAATCGTAATTATATTTAAAATAATATAACTTAAAAATAATTAGATTTCCAAAGATACATCATCTCCAATTTTCTAGCTAGAAAGTGAAAAGTGAAAGTGAAGTTGCTCAGGAGTGTCCCGCTCTTTTGCGACCCCATGGACTGTAGCCTACGAGGCTCCTCCATCCATGGAATTTTCTAGGCACGAGTACTGGAGAGGGTTGCCATTTTCTTCTCCAGAAGATCTTCCCCACCCAGGGCTCAAAGCCAGGTCTCCCCACGTTGCAAGCAGACGCTTTTCCCGTCTGAGCCACCAGGGAAGTTCCCTTGTGGCTCAGGTGGTAAAGAATCTGCCTGCAATGTGGGAGACCTGGGTTCAATCCCTGGGTTGGGAAGATCCCCTGGAGAAAGGCTGGCTACCCACTCCAGTATTCTGACCTAGAGAATTCCATGGACTATACAGTCCATGGGGTCACAAAGGTCAGACATGACTGAGTGACTTTCTAGCTAGCTGCTGCTGCTGCTAAGTCACTTCAGTTGTGTCCAACTCTGTGTGACCCCATGGACTGCAGCCCACCAGGCTCCTCCGTCCATGGGATTTTCCAGGCAAAAGTACTGGAGTGGGGTGCCACTGCTTTCTCCGGACTTTCTAGCTAACGCCCCCATAATTCTAACCAGTTTGCTCCTTGACAGCTAAAGGAGAAAATGATCAACAAACAGGCTTCAGGCAATTATCTTTATAAAAACAAAATAATCGTTTGTCTCTTAACATAAAACTGTTAGTGGCTCCTTGGTTTTTTGAAAGCCACTTTCATCCTCAGGGCTGCTATCTCTGGTATTTTCTGACTGGTTATGAGAGATGTCACAAATAATTTTACATCAATAATAAAGTATAACTTTTTAAAGCTTATCATGAGAAATAATAATTTTATTGTTGTTGCTGCTGTTCTGTCACTAAGTGTGTCTGACTCTTTTCCGACTCCCTGAACTATAGCCTGCCAATCCATAGGATTTCCCAGGCAAGAGTACTGGAGTGGGTTGCCACTGCTTTCTCCAGGGGATCCTCCCAACCCAGGGATCAAACCCATGTCTCCTGTGTCTCCTGCTTTGGCAGGCGAATTCTTTACCAGTGAGCCACCACAGAAGCCATTCAGTATTGACTGAGCGTTTGTTAGGAGGCCAAGAACTAAAGGTATTGTGCTAATGAATGAAACAGTTGAAAATCATTAGATCACAGAGTTAAACACAACTGGCATTTCAGCATTTTAAAGCCTTGAATAGACCAACCCAACCCTACTTTGGATGACTTTCCATAACATGTTACAGAAAAACCCGAACAAACTTTGGCCAACCCAATACCTTCTCTAGGTCTCTGACTTTCTTTTAAAACACTCCAGGCTTTGCCTGCTGCCATACCTCTGGCTCGAGCTGTTCCCTTTTTTCTTCATTCATCAGCACCTGTAGAATGCTCACCGCAAGCCAGGCACTGTCCCTGACATGAGAGAAGGAAAAAGTCTTTTCTATTCTTTGTATCCTTTTGAAGTCCAGGTCAAGTTGCACTTCTTTCTCCAAGGGTTACTCACTATCTTCTCCATACTCGGAACGCTATTATTGTCCCAAACAGAAGCTCCCAATCTTCGATATAGGAAGCCATTTTCAACATCAAAGTGTTTCATGAATTCTATTCTCACTCCTCAGGTGATTTCATCTGGTCCCATGGACTGAAACACCATCTAGGTGTTTGATAATTTCCGACATTTATCTCTAGCTCTATCTCTCTCTTAAACTCCTAGCTAATATATATATACCTGTGTGTGTGTGTGTTTGTGTGTATACTCAACGTCTCCAGTTGAGTGTCTGATAGGCATTTCAAACAAAGTCACATCCACAACAAATCTGATTTAATCCTCCAAACCTGCTTCCCGCTAACCAGTACCCCTTGCCCCGCAGTTTCTATCTAGTAACATATACCACCTTTCACCCAGTTGCTCACATCAAACAACTCAGAGCCATCCTTTATTTCTATTTTCCTCACACCCCACATCAATTCCATCAATAAACTGTCATTACTTCACCTTCTAAATAGATCACAAATCCGATCACTTCTTTGGTCCTCCACCACTACCACCTTGCCCAAGCACGACATTTCCAACCTAGATTACTGTAAGTTTCCTAACTGATTTTCCTACTTGCATTCTTACCTCGATACAAATCAATTTTCCAAACAGGGCCAGAGTAATCCTCTAAAAATCAAGTCAAACCTGGATATTCCCATGCTTCACACCCTTCAGTGGTTTCCACCTCATAATAAAATCAAGTCTCTAAATGACCTCCAGGACTCTCCTTGGTCTCCCCTCCCCACACCTGCCCCCTGACCTGTCCCGGCACCTCTCCTGCCACACCCTCCTTTCTCTCACTCTGCTTCAGCCACGGCCTCCCACATGCTGTTCTTCCAACATGCCAAGGACACTTCCACGTCAGAAGCTGCTGCTTCCTCTACCCGAACAGTTTCTTCCAGATAGTTCCAGGCCTTAATCCACTTCACTCAGAAAAGGGCTTCTCAAAAAGCCTTTTCTCACCAAACTACCTGAAGTATTATACTATCCTGTTACTTTTTAATCCCCTGAATCTATCTTATTCTGCTTCAAAACCTATTAGCTTCCTGACGTGTGTGTGTGAGACTGAGTGTGCACACATGAATAGTGTCTATGTCCCTCACTGATATTTAAGCTCCGAGAAAGCATAGCTCTATCTTGTTTACCATTGTTGTTACATTATGTGCCAACAGCAGGCTTTCAAAAATACTTGTTGAAAGAACAAAAAATGGTAACTGGTTTTAGTTTTGCTGAGAAAATAATGATGGAACACTACTAGAATTCAGTAAAGCTTTCAAATGAATCCATTCTCAATCACAAGAGCATTATACACATACTTTGGTGGTAGGAGTACAACGTTCATAATTCAGGGTTCAGTAACAGGAAGGAATGGGGACTTCCTATGTTTCTCTGCTGCTGCTGCTGCTGCTGCTGCTGCTAAGTCGCTTCAGTCGTGTCCGACTCTCTGCGACCCCAGAGACGGCAGCCCACCAGGCTCCCTCGTCCCTGGGATTCTCCAGGCAAGAACACTGGAGTGGGTTGCCACTTCCTTCTCCGCCCCTTCCCATATCCTTCCTTCCTGTCTCACTCATCCATAAATGGTTACTGTGTACCACTAACTCAGAGAGTATTCTACACATTAAGAATACATAGACAATTAAGACAAATTAATGCATGAGACATATAAACATAATAACCATAGAATATGGCATGTAATAGAGTTTTGTAAAGTTGTAACATAACAGAGGAAGTAATCAACTTTTAGGGGTAGGTGCTCAGGGAAGTTTCAACAGTGATGACATTCAACAAATACTTGCAAAATCAAATAACAAAAGATATACTTCATTTTACTTTACATACAAAATGAGAGTATTGAGTTTGAAAGTGCTACAGTAATTTGCTACCATGAGATAAGCCAGCTTGAGAATGAAACCAAAACAAGAGGAATGACAGAGCAGAACAAACCACAGAAACAAAGCCAAGTCCTTGATGGTCTCAGACTGGACGAAGCCCTAGCTGACGTTCAAGGACAAGATCTAATCATGCCCTTTACTGTGTGGGCCGTCTGAATTTGGTTTTCTGTCACTTGCAATGTAAGTATACAGATGAATCTCCATGAATTCTTTCAAAACCCAAAGCATTTGTTATTTCAGTGTATAGGGGCTCTATTGGTATTTTGGAAGGGACAATTCTTGTTCTGTGGGCAAACATCACAGGACACTTGGTATATCTCATCTCTACCAGTAACTGGACCGGACCTCACAATCACTGTGACAACCAAAAAAACCAAATCCTTAGATTTCTAAATACCTCTCATCTCCAAGAACCACAAATCTATTCCCTAATATTGCTACATATATCCATTTCTCACAGTGCATGCGTAAATGCACTTAACAACCACCTTAAAAGAAGTGGAATATAACACTCAAATATACAAATTTTATATAATAATCCAATTTTAATTAGTCATTCATGACTATCTAAATGACTGATCCAGTCCTAAGTATAGCTTATATCAGCTCTTGAGATAAGCAGTGCTTTAAGTCTGCTACTACTGTCTGAAAATTCTCATTCATTTAAGCTTACTTCTCTACACAATACTATCAGTATATGTCACTGACAATGTTGGTTACCTTCCCTGTAGCCATTCATCTAATTTCTTCCTAGACTGAAATGCCAGACATTGTTTTTTCCAGTCCCCTTGCAACTAGGGCATAAGTAATAGCCTCTTGAGAAACCTATATGCAGGTCAGGAAGCAACAGTTAGAACTGGATATGAAACAACAGACTGGTTCCAAATAGGAAAAGGAGTACGTCAAGGCTGTATATCGTCACCCTGCTTATTTAACTTCTATGCAGAGTACATCATGAGAAACGCTGGACTGGAAGAAGCACAAGCTGGAATCAAGATTGCTGGGAAAAATATCAATAACTTCAGATACGCAGATGACACCACCCTTATGGCAGAAAGTGAAGAGGAACTCAAAAGCCTCTTGATGAAAGTGAAAGAGGAGAGTGAAAAAGTGGGCTTAAAGCTCAACATTCAGAAAACTAAGATCATGGCATCTGGTCCCATCCATCACTTCATGGGAACTAGATGGGGAAACAATGGAAACAGTGTCAGACTTTATTTTTGGGGGCTCCAAAATCACTGCAGATGGTGACTGCAGCCATGAAATTAAAAGACGCTTCCTCCTTGGAAGAAAAGTTATGACCAACCTAGATAGCATATTGAAAAGCAGAGACATTACTTAGCCAACAAAGGTCCATCTAGTCAAGGCTATGGTTTTTCCAGTGGTCATGTATGGATGCGAGAGTTGGACTGTGAAGAAAGCTGAGCACCAAAGAATTGATGCTTTTGAACTGTGGTGTTGGAGAAGACTCTTGAGAGTCCCTTGGACTGCAAGGAGATCCAACCAGTCCATTCTAAAGGAGATCAGTCCTGGGTGTTCTTTGGAAGGAATGATGCTAAAGCTGAAACTCCAGTACTTTGGCCACTTCATGTGAAGAGTTGACTCATTGGAAAAGACCCTGATGCTGGGAGGGATTGGAGG
>NW_011494836.1:1262472-1282758 GCF_000754665.1 Bison bison bison | reverse complement strand
AGTCCTGGGTGTTCTTTGGAAGGAATGATGCTAAAGCTGAAACTCCAGTACTTTGGCCACTTCATGTGAAGAGTTGACTCATTGGAAAAGACCCTGATGCTGGGAGGGATTGGAGGCAGGAGGAGAAGGGGACGACAGAGGATGAGATGGCTGGATGGCATCACTGACTGGATGGACATGAGTTTGAGTGAACTCCGGGAGCTGGTGATGGACAGGGAGGCCTGGCGTGCTGTGATTCATGGGGTCGCAAAGAGCCGGACACGTCTGAGCGACTGAAATGAATAAGGCCAAAATGAAATCTGATACAGGCTTTTTGTGAAAGGTTTCATCAAGAGATGAGAGGGCAAACTTCCTCCTGTTTTTGGTGGTTGTGTCAGAATGTGCTGCCTGGAGCAGAAAGAGAAACATGCAACTATGAAAGGATAAACCTGAGCGCAAAGGTCATCACACTACAGAGAAAGACGGAAAGCACTTGGATTTAATCTAGAAGGGAAGCCAGTCTGAGCATGAAACCCAAACGGGAGGACAAAGTTTAGAGGAAAACGGAAAAACAGAACCTCAGTCCTGACTAAGGACTGAGGACTAAGGGACTAAACAAAGCTAAGTTTATGAATAAACCACCCTTTAAACTAATCCTACCTATGCACTTGCCAATTACCTGAGCTAATACACTTCTGTTTTTAAATCCTATTTGCATCCTAACTGATACAGGAAACGGCTATGTTTAGGGGGAAGAGCAAAATCAAGACACTGCAGGAAATTTAAAGAAACTTTCAGAGACATAAGAGAATCAGGAACTATAAAGCTAAGAAACAAGAAATCAGATCATTTCATTCCTATAGAGTATATTTCAAAAGTGGTCTAAGAAAACCAAGGATGATTGAGATAAGGCCATTAGATTTGGTAATTAGATTGTCAAGATGACTTTTTAAAAAGCAATTTCAGTGCTGCAATGGTAAAAGAAGTCAGAGTGCAAAGGAAAGAATAATGTATACTTTTAAGAACTCCATAATGGACCAAACCCTTGGAAAGATATGTAACACGTGTTAAACTCCGTTGATTACAACTCTGTGAGGTAAGTATAACATTCTGTGCTGTGCTGAGTCACTCAGTCTTGTCCGACTCTTTGTGATGCCATGGACTATAGTCCACCAAGCTCCTCTGTCCATGGTGATTCTCCAACAAGAATACTGCATTGGGTTGCCACGCCCTCCTCGTATAACATTCTACTTTACAGATAAAGAATACAGCCTGAGCAGTAATTTGCCACAACCACACAGACAGTAATGGGTTTCAGTAGACTTTAAAATCAGATCTTTGAAGCTTAAAAGTAAATGTTCTTCCTACTATATCCCGTCATGGATCATAGCCTTGTTGCAGTAAAGGGGCTTGTGTAACTCAATGAAGCTATCAGCCATGTTGTGCAGGGCCACCCAAGACAGACGGGTCACAGTGAAGAGTTCTGACAAAACGCAGTCCACGGGAGTAGGAGACGGCACACCACTCCAGTATTCCTGCCGCAAGAACCCCACAAACAGTGTGAGGCAAAAAAAACATGACACCGGAAGATGAGCACCACCATCAAAAGGTGTCCAACATGCTCCTGGGCAAGAGTGGAGGGCAGTCGTTACAAGTTCCAGAAAGAATGCAGTGGCTGGACCAAAGTGGCTATGACGCTCAGTTGTGCGGATGTGGCTGATGGTTAAAGTCTGACGCTGTAAAGAGCAATATTGCATAAGAACCTGGAACCTTAGGTCCATGAATCAAGGCAAATTGGATGTGGTGAAGCAGATGGCAAGAATGAACATCTTACGAATCATTGAACTAATATGGATGGGAATGGGTGAATTTAATTCAGATGACCATTATATCTACGACTGTGGGCTAGAATCCCTTAGGAGAAAGGGAGTACCCCACTCCAGTACTCTTGCCTGGAAAATCCCATGAACGGAGGAGCCTCGCAGGCTGCAGTCCACTGGATCACTGAGGGTCAGACACGACTGAGCGACTTCACTTTCACTTTTCACTTTCACGCACTGGAGAAGGAAAGGGCAATCCACTCCAGTGTTCTTGCCTGGAGAATCCCAGGGACGGGGGAGCCTGGTGGGCTGCCGTCTATGGGGTTGCACAGAGTTGGACATGACTGAAGTGACTTAGCAGCAGTCCTTATAGTCAACAAGAGTTCTAAATGCAGTACTTGGGTGCAATCTCAAAAAAAAAAAAGAAAAAAAAAAAATCTCAGTTCGTTTCCAAGGCAAACTGTTCAATATTACAGTTATCTTAAGTCTATGCCCCAACCACTAATGCCAAAGAAGCTGAAGTTGAACAGTTCTATGAAGCAGAACTGCTGCAGTTCTCGAACTACACCTTCTAGAACAAACACCAAAAAAAGATGTCCTTTCCATCACAGGGGATTGGAATACAAAGTAGGAAGTCAAGAGACACCCAGAATAACAGGCAAGTTTTGCCTTGGAGTGCAAAAGCAGGGCAAAGGCTAATGGAGTTTTGTCAAAAGAACATGCTGGTCATAGCAAACACCCTTTTCCAACAACCAAGAGACAACTATACACATGGATATCACCAGATGGTCAATACCAAAATCAGATTGATTATGTTCTTTGCAGCTGAAGATGGAAAAGCTCCGCACAGTCAGCAAAAACAAGACCTGGAGCTGACTGTGGCTCAGATCATGAGCTCCTAATAGCAAAATTCAGGTCTAAAGTGAAGAATATAGGGAAAACAACTAGGTCATTTAGATATGACCTAAATTAAATCCCTTATGATTATACAGTGGAGGTGACAAATGGATTTAAGAGATGAGATCTGGTAGAGAAAGTGTCTACCAGATTCATAACACTGAAAGAGGTTCATATATTTGTATATGAGTTTATTGAAAGTGGTTCATATGTTTGTATATGAGTTTATATACAAAGTTCATCACCGTAAAGAGGTTCATAACATTGTATAGGAGGCAGTGACCACAGTACTCCGAAGAAAAAGAAATGCAAGAAGGTAAAGTGATTGTCTGAGGAGACTTTACAAAGAGCTGAGGAAAGGAGAGAAGGGAAAGGCAACGGAGAAAGCGAAAGATATACTCAACTGAATGCAGGGATCCAGAGAATAACAACGAGAGATAAGAAGTCCTTCTTAAACGAACAATGCAAAGAAACAGAGGAAACCAACACAATGGCAAAGACTAGCGATCTCTTCAAGAAAACTGGAGACATCAAGGGAACATTTCATGCAAGAATGGGCACTATAAAGGACAGAAATGGTAAGCACCTAATAGAAGGAGAAGATATTAAGAAGAGGTGGCACAAATACACAGAACAGTACACCAGTTGGTGTGGTCACTCACCTAGAGCCAGACATCCTGGAGTGTGAAATCAAGGGGCCTTAGGAAACATTACTACCAACAAAGCTAGTGGAGGTGATGGAATTCCAGTTGAGCTATTTAAAATTCTAAAAGATGATGCTGTTAAAGTGCTGCACTCAATATGTCAACAAATTTGGAAAATTCAGTAGTGGCTACAAGACTGGAAAAGGTCACAGCTTTCATTCCAATCCCAAAGAAAGGTAATGTCAAAGAAATGTTCAAACTACCATACAACTGTACTCATTTCACATGCTAACAAGCTTACGCTCAAAATCCTTAAAGGTAGGCTTCAAAAGAATGTGAACCTAGAACTTTCAGATGTACAAGCTAGGTTTTCAAAAGGCAGAGGAACCAGGGAGCAAACTGCCAACATTTGTTGGATCATAGAGAAAGCAACAGAATTTCAGAAAAACGTCTGCTTCTGCTTCATTGATTGTGCAAAAGCCTTTGAATGTGTGGATCATAACAAACTGTGGAAAATTCTTAAAGAAATAGCAGTACCAGACCATTTTACCTGCCTCCTGAGAAACCTATATGCAGGTCAAGAAGCAACAGTTAGAACCGGACATTGAACAACTGACTGGTTGCAAACTGGGAAAGAGTACAATAAAGCTGTATATTGTCACCCTACTTATTTAACTTATATACAGAGTACATCATGAGAAACGCTGGGCTGGAGGAAGCACAAGCTGGAATCAAGATTGATAGGAGAAATATCAACAAACTCAGATATGAAGATGATACCATAAGGGTATCATCTGCCTTCACTCTAAGGGCAGAAAGTGAAGAGGAACTAAAGAGCCTCTTGATAAGGGTTAAAGAAGAGCATGAAAAAGTTAGCTTGAAACTCAACATACAAGAAACTAAGATCATGGTATCTGGTCCCATCTCTTCATGGCAAATAGAAGGGAAAAAACTGGAGGCAGTGATAGATTTTATATTCTTGAGTTCCAAAATCACTGTGGATGGTGACTGCAGCCATGGAATTAAAAGACGCTTGCTCCTTGGAAGAGATTCTATGACAAACCTCAGCAGCATACTAAAAAGGAGAGACATCACTTTGCTGACAAAGGTGCATATGGTCAAAGCTATGGTCTTTCTAGTAGTCACAGACGGGTAAGAGTTGGACTATAAAGAAGACTGAGTGTCAAAGAACTGAGAATTGTCGTGCTGGAGAAGGCTCTTAAGAGTCCCGGGACTGCAAGGAGATCAACCAATCCTAAAGCAAATCAACCCTGAATATTCATTGGAAGGATTGATGCTGAAGCTGAAGCTCTAATACTTTGGCCACCTGATGCGAAAAGCCAACTCACTGAAAAAGACCCTGATGCTAGGAAAGACTGAAGACAAAAGGAGAAGGAGGTGACAGAGGATGAGATGGCTAGGTAGTGTCACCGACTCAACGAACATAAATTTGAGCAAACCCCGGGAGATAATGGAGGACAGAGGAGTCTGCCATGCTGCAGTCCATGGGGTTGAAAACAGCTGGACCCCACTGAGCAACTGAACAACTATACCAGGCTCCTAGGATTAAAGAATAAAAATACAGTGGCACAGCAGGCTCAAAATTCAGACTGGCTTCTGTGAGTTGCACGGCACACAGCACTGTGTTTGGCAGCTCTGGCAAAGATATATTTAAGCGTGTATGTAGGCTA
The DNA here is from genome assembly GCF_000754665.1 of Bison bison bison. Taxonomy (NCBI): domain Eukaryota; kingdom Metazoa; phylum Chordata; class Mammalia; order Artiodactyla; family Bovidae; genus Bison; species Bison bison. The sequence continues at coordinate 1,277,727 of NW_011494836.1, read as the reverse complement.
GAGAGAACAAGACTTAAAAAGGAGTGTTAATGGATAATTACTGAGAAAGAAAGATAGAGAGGGATATCATGGACACATCTGGAGAAGGTTGCTCTTGAAGAAAAGGAAGGAGAATTCCTTCTTTTCAGAAAAGGGTAAGTAAAGAAATGATATCAGGATAGAAACGATTATACCTCGGATGTTTGAGATTTTTCTCAGGAAAGGAAAAGATAAAGTTACTTGCTATAAAAACTTTCATGAAGTAAGACAAAAAAAACCAAAAAACAAAAACACAACCGACATTAAAGATTTGGAAGATAACAGAACACTAATTGGTATGAAAACAAACCAAAATCCTCACACAACTGTCTCCTGTATCCTTCACGGATCAAAAAGTGATGAGGCCTGTTCAGAATTGGGCACTAAAAAGATAAACTGACATAAAGTTAAGTATTCTAAGGTATCAATGACAGGCTGGTAAAAACTGACGACCATGGGACCCTGGTGACAAGGGGAGGCAAATGCAAAGAGCAGTAGGCTAATGAATTGAATGAATTGAGACACAAAGATGGCAGGGCTCCTAAAGAAGAGGTGAAGAGAGAGAAAACAGGTTCCGTAAGTGTGGAAGAGTGGATTGTTTGTGGTCAGACAGGTCTTGACACAATGCCTCAGGCAATGAGCTACTGATTAGGGCTCAGCACTATCCTTTCAGCTAAAAGCACAGAATTGAGAGACAATCACCTCTAAAGACACGCAGTCCTTGGGTGCAGGAAACCAAGAGCCTTCCCCGGTGGCCCTAGTGGTAAAGAACACACCTGCCAGTGCAGGAGACTTGAGAGGTGCGGCCCAGCCCCTGGGTCGGGAATACCCTCTGGAGGAGGAAATGGCAACCCACTCCAATACTCTTGCCTGAAGAATTCCCATGGACAGAGGAGTCTGGCTGTCCACAGGGTCGCAAAGAGACGGACATGACTGAAGCAACTCAGCACAGCAACAAACGAGTGAGTTTGCCCGTACAGGAATCAAACATTTAAAATATCTCCTCTCCTTTTAAAATGAACAATTCTATCTCCAAATTTAAGAAATTCATCAAGAGGACAAAAGTCTACAATAAAGGTTAAGGCAGATGTGTGTCAGGAGGTAGAACGAGAAGTTAAATCTGTCAGGCCAATTGTAACCCACCTGTTAAAGATTTTTAGCACAGAATTCCAATAAGGCAACAACGGTTTGTGCTTTAGTAACTCTGGAGAGCACCTAGCATGGCTTCAAAAAAAGGATATCACTCAATTTAATTTTAAAAGGTCCACCTACTGCAATCTCAATGGACAAGCTATCATTTATATTGATAATCTCATGTTTTGCCATTCTGCTGCTCTTGACACATTATCCAATTATAGGAAAAAATGGGAAAAATCAGACATGGCAACTTCCTCCACTACTACATCCCTCCTTCACTTTGCGCTTTTTACACCATTAATTCTGACTACTCTTGCCCTAGTAATTAAAGAAGAAATGACACTGGCACAACCTAAATTCTGCAGAAAATATCAAGTACAATAAGGATCGTCAAGTAGTACTAATAACAATTGAGAATCCAAGAAATTTGATAAGTTTCAAGTTTAAAAAGCGTTTTCTCCATTTTAGTCCTTTCCAAATAAAACAAAGGGCTCGGACAACACAAGATTTTGAAGCTTCAGTGGACAATTTAGGCTAACAGTGAATAAAATAATCACTAAAATCACTGATCCTTTCTTGGGCTATTACATTTCTTACCTTCATAAAGCCTTCTTTTAAAACAGGACCACTTCTCAATTCTTTCCCTGGATCTAGTATACATATGTCCCCCCGCCCCCCCACCAAAGTTTAGAGACCTAAGACTTGCTGTAGTCAGAAAAGGATTAATTTAGATGAAGAATCACTTGCCGTCACTGGCACCATTCCTCAACTTTGCAGGAGTTCGATGGTCAAATTCCCAAAACCATCCCAGTCTCCTGGGGCCTGGATTCCCCCAACAAGATGAACAAAATCCACTGGCGTCTGGATAGCAAGCTTTTCTTTGTAAGTCTATAAGCCAGGGTAAGCTTTCCAGACAGTTAAAAGACTTCTCAAGGAAGCAAGAAGGTCGAAACCAGGAAGATGGGGAGGTGACTAAAACAGGCAGACGACCCACCCACCTAACGCAAAGGAGAGACCGCTTGCAAGGGTTGACGCTTCAGCAGGAGCCAGGAAAGGTTGCGGAGGGCGGCCGGCGCCGCGACCCCCAGCCCCTGGGTGGGAATGGAGGGCATGCAAAGCCAGGGGCCAGCCGGAGGCCTGGAGCGGGGCGCGGAGAGGGGGCGGGACGTGGAGACAAGGGAGCGGCAGAGTCCGGCTGAGCACCACCAGGGTCTGAGCCACGGCGTGGCAAAGCCGAGAAAGCTTTGCCCAAAGAGGAGACACCGAAGCCTGCATCTTCACCCACCTGCCAGACGCTCGCCCCGCGGACAGAAGCACGGACGCAGCCCGGGCGCTTCCTCTCCTGCCGGACACAGCCCCTGCCGCCGCCGGAGCTCCGGGACCGGACAGCACAGGGCGGTACCGAAGCAGGCAAAGCGGCGACCGCACTCGAGCAGAGGGGGGTGTACATAGGGGTCGCTCAGGCTCGGGAAGGCAGCTCTGTGCTTGACCTTCCTCACCAGTGGCCAACGGCGCTCCCTGGGAACAGCATCCCGCCTCGGCCCGCTGCGCCCGGGCCTTCGCCCGCGGCTCCCCCCGGCAGCGGCCGGGCTTCCGGCGGCCACACCCGCCCCGCGCTACTCGGCCGCCGCCATCTTGTCGGAGGCGGGAAGACCGCACTGCGCAGGCGCGCGCCGAGGCTGCCGGCTCCCCGAGCCGCGCCGCGAGGGAATCGTAACGCGCAGGCGCGCTGCCAAGGCCGGCTTCGGCACCGCAGTCTGCTCTCTTGCACTGGTGCTGCCAGGCTTAGTGGGCCAGTCTCAAACTGTACTGCAGCCGAGTTAATAGACCCATTTGCGCACCCCACAGCCAGTCATTGAGTAAAAACCTATCTGTATGCCAGGTCCCGGGACAGGCGCTGGGGAAAGATTAGTAAAACGCGGCTCCAGCGCTAAAGGTGTTCCTAAGCTAGTGAAAAAGGACGGGAATGAACGAGTGATTTCCACAGTTCTTGTTTTTACCTGCGCGCCACCTTCGCTCTCTTGCCCCTCCGATTTTAACTGAAAACACCTCTTCGAGGAAGTCCTCGCTCACACAACTGGGCCAGTTCTAACATCTTGCGTTACCTCTTTAAGCTTTATTTCATTCAACATAAATTCAACAAGTAATATTTGAGTTTCCTTTATATTCTAGATATGATTCTGGTTATAGCGATAAGGAAAATAAACTCATGGGACTTATATTTTAGGGGAGAGTATAAAACAAACAAAAAGAACTTTTAGAAATCAACAAAATAACGTTTGATAGTGATGAGGGATGGGAAGAGAAAAAAAACCACCAGAAGTTAATGTTGGGTGAGGGGTGGTACTTAGCGATCTCTCTCCAGAGATGACACTTGATCTGAGGCCTGACTGACCACAGGGGCCAGAAGTCATGAGAATCATCTGGGCAGAGTGTTCTCGACAGAAGAACAGCAAACGCAGCAAACCTCTCATTCTTGAGGTGGGAATGAGTTCAGGTCAGTTCAGTTCAGTCGCTCAGTCGTGTCCGACTCTTTGCGACCCCATGAATCGCAGCACGCCAGGCCTCCCTGTCCATCACACCACATAAAGGACTGAAAGGATAGGTGATATGGTTGCCTGGGGAGGATATGAGGTTGGGGCAGGGGGAACAGGGGCAATTTAGGTAGGGCACTGAGCCCATGTTAAGAGCTGGATTTTTACTTCATGGTGGCCCCTCTATCTTGTTGACACTGCCAGAACTACTCCTCAAACACTTCTAGCTCCTGACTGCCTCATTGCACATGCTGATTCCACTGTCTTGAAGACACTTGCTCTTGTTCTTTACACATCTAGCTTCTCATCTTTCAGGTTTCAGTTTAAATGTCCCCTCAGAAAGGCCATCCTTCCTAAACTAAATATCCCACCTGCCCTTGCATTAGTCTGCACATTGCACCTGATCATTTCTTTTAGGGCACTGAACATATTTCTCAATTATCTATTCATTGCTTCTTCACCATTCAGTTCACTAAACTGAATTCCACCAGGGAGGGAAGATGTTTAACTTACTCCATGCCTAGCACCATGCCTGGCATGAGTGATCACTCAATATGTGTGCTGTTTTTAGGAATGTCCAGTTTGTCAGCACTTAAGGCAATGGCACCCCACTCCAGTACTCTTGCCTGGAGAGTCCCATGGACGGGGGAGCCTAGTAGGCTGCAGTCCATGGGGTCGCTGGGGGTCGGACATGGCTGAGCGACTTCACTTTCACTTTTCACTTTCATGCACTGGAGAAGGAAATGGCAACCCACTCCAGTGTTTTTGCCTGGAGAATGCCAGGGACAGGGGAGCCTGGTGGGCTGCCGTCTTTGGGGTCGCACAGAGTTGGACACGACTGAAGTGACTTAGCAGCAGCAGCAGCAAGTAGTCAGTGGTATACTACATTGTTTTACACTGGTTTTTAAACATAAATGCAAGTCATTTCCTGTTTATATACCCTTTGCTAGATTATAAATAAGAACTTTGGCAAAAGAGAGAGAGAGGAAGAGAATGAGATGAAGAGGAGGTGACGGGGTAGTGGGCAAAGATTGTATTTTGCATATATTTGCAGGACTGGGAGTGGAAGTCTTCAATTTAGTGAAGTACCTATTATATGTGTCCTGCATTCAGCTAGATACTTAATTCTCACTACAGCCTTGCTAGGTAGTTATCCTTAGTTTTATACATAGCAAACGAGAGAGATTAAGTCACTTGCCCAAGGTCCTACATTAAGAGATGGTGCCAACCATAAAGTTCATGCCCTTCCCTTCTAGAGAAACTGGATTTTGAGATGGGTTTATTTGGTGATTTGATTCTGTGTCATTCGCAGGCTTTTATTAGCCATTTCAGCCACTGCCATTTAAGAATCCCAATCATACTGCTGTTCTTGTATAGGATCTCAACAAAGGGCCTGATTTGAGATTGCTGTGATTTTTTTTTTTTTTCCTTTTGGACTAGGGCAGAGCTCATTTTACCATTTCCTTTTCATGTCTTTTTAAAATTTGTATTTTTTTAATTAATAATGTGTACACGTTTGATCAAAGGAAAAGAGATACAGAAAAATGGGGGCATTTCCTAAATGCTAGCTGCATCCCCTTGGTTAGGCTTGTTACTGTATGACTAACTCTTTCATCTAGGTCCCAAGTAGTACTTTAGACATCAAAGACAGTTCTCTGGCAAAGAGTGACATCCTCACCACAACAATCACTTATCCCATTTACTCATCAAAATTATACACCATCATTTCCCTCTAAACAGGATAGCTGGGGAAAGCTACAAGAAAGGATAGGGCCGCTATCCTGTATCCAGGGCCATTCAGTCTTTAGATGAAGGCATTCAGCTTTTTTAATATCATTAACTCATGATAGCGTACACTTGTCAATCAAACCCAGTTAGTCCATAAGCTAACCAAATAGTAGGTGGGAATACATACTTAAAAAGATTCTTCGATCTTCTACCCCACTGTAGTAGGACTCCTTCTTGGAATAAATTCTGGAATCAAGGCAATGTCTTTGGTTTCTCTGGTATGCTTTCCTCATGGTTACCATCTGTTATTGGTTGATCGTTCCCCCACTCCTCAAAAGATATGTTGAATTCCTAACCTCAAGTACTCAACAATATGAACTTATTTGCGAATAGGATAATTACACATGTAATTAAGTTCAAATGAGGTCATACTGGAGTAGGTGGACCCCTAATCCAATAACTAGTGTCCTTATAAGAAGACAGCCAAATGAAGAAAGAAACACACAGGGACAAGGCTGTTTGATGGCAAAGGCAAAGATTGGAGTCGTGCACCTGCAAGCCAAGAACACCAAAGACTGCTGGCCAGCCACCAACACTGAGAAACAGGCAAGTGAGGATTTCTCTACAGATTTCAGGGGAAATGCAGTCCTGTCAAAACCTCGCTCTCAGATGTATAGCCTCCAGAACTGTGAGACAATAAACATCCATTGTTTTAAGCTGCCCAGTTCGTGGCACTTTGTTATAGCAGCCTTAGAAACTAATACACCCCACTGTCTCTTCATATGTGTGTGTGTGTGCGTGTATGTGTGAGGACTTGAAGTAGAGGAAAGAGACTCTCAGGGCTTGAAGCAGAGGAAAGAGATGGGGATGGGCTGCCCACTATAATACTCTTTCCTGGAAGATCCCATGGGCAGAGGAGCCTGGTGGGCAACAGTTCACGGCATCACAAAGAGTCAGACATGACTTAGCATGCACACATGCATCCAAAATATCATTTCAACCTGTGGCGCTAAAATGCAGCTAGTGATGCCTTACTGGAGTGGGCTACCATGCCCTTCTCCAGGGGATCTTCCCAACCCAGGGAAAGAACCCAGGTCTCTTGCACTACAGGAGGATTCTTTACCATCTGAGCCACCAAGGAAGCTCTCAGTTCAGTTCAGTTGCTCAGTCATTCTGACTCTTTGTGACCCCATGGTCTGCAGCACACCAGGCCTCCCTGTCCATCACCAACTCCTGAAGATTACTCAAACTCATGTCCACTGAGTCGGTGATGCCATCCAACCATCTCATCCTCTGTTGTCCCCTTCTCCTTCTGCCTTCAATCTTTGCCAGCATCACGGTCTTTTCAAATGAGTCAGCTCTTCACATCAGGTGGCCAAAATACTGAAGTTTCAGCATCAGCATCAGTCCTTCCAATGAATATTCAGGTCTGATTTCCTTTAGGGTGGACTGGTTGGATCTCCTTGCAGTCCAAGGGACTCTCAAGAGTCTTCTCCAAAACCACAGTTCAAAAGCATAAATTCTTTAGCGCTCAGCTTTCTTTATAGTCCAACTCTCACATCCATACATGACTACTGGAAAAACCATAGCCTTAACTAGATGGACCTTTGCTGGCAAAGTAATGTCTCTCCTTTTTAATATGCTGTCTAGGTTGGCCATAACTTTTCTTCCAAGGAGCAAGCATCTTTTAATTTCATGGCTGCAGTCGCCATCTGCAGTGATTTCGGAGCCCCCAAAAATAAGGTCTGTAACTGTTTCTACTGTTTCCCCATCTATTTCCCATGAACTGATGGGACCAGATGCCATGTTCTTCATTTTCTGACTGTTGAGCTTTAAGTGAAATTTTTCACTCTCCTCTTTCACTTTCATCAAGAGGCTCTTTAGTTCTTCTTCACTGACCTCCTCAGTCAGTCACTCCCATCAGGAAACTTCCATAAGCCTCTTATCCTTCTCCATCATAGGGCAAGCAGAATGAAAACCACAGTCACAGGAAAGTAACCAATCTAATCACATGGACCACAGCCTTGTCTAACTCAATGAAATTATGAGCCGTGCCATGTAGGGCTACCCAAGACGGACAGGTCGTGGTGGAGAGTTCTGACAAAACATGGTCCACGGGAGAAGAGAATGGCAAACCACTTCAGTATTCTTGCCTTGAGAACCCCAGGAACAGTATGAAAAGGCAAAAAGTTAGGTTCATCTTTCAGTGAACTCCCCAGGTCAGTAGGTGCCCAATATGCTATTGGAGATCAGTGGAGAAATAACTCCAGAAAGAAGAGATGGAGTCAAAGCAAAGCCAACACCCAGTTGTAGATGTGACTGGTGATGGAAGCAAGGTCTGATGCTGTAAAGAACAATATTGCATAGGAACCTGGAATGTTAGGTCCATGAATCAAGGCAAATTGGAAGTGGTCAAACAGGAGATGGCAAGAGTGAACATCAACATTTTAAAATTAGAGAACTAAAATGAAGTGGAATGGGTGAATTTAACTCAGATGACCATGATATCTACTACTGTGGGCAAGAATCCCTTAGAAGAAAAGTCATAGTCAACAGAAGAGTCCAAAATGCAGTACTTGGGCGCAGTCTCAAAAACGACAGAATGATCTCTGTTCGTTTCCAAGGCAAACCATTCAATACCACATAATCCACACCTATGCCCTGACCAGTAATGCTGAAGAAGCTGAAGTTGAACGGTTCTATGAAGGCCTACAAGACCTTCTAGAACTAACACCCTCAAAAGCTGTCTTTTTCATTATAGGAGACTGGGATGCAAAAGTAGGAAGTCAAGAAACACCTGGACAAGCAAATTTGGCCTTGGAGTACATAATGACGCGAGACAAAGGCTAATAGAATTTTTCCAAGAGAACGCACTGGTCATAGCAAACACCCTCTTCCAACAACACGAGAGAAGACTCTACACATGGACATCACCAAATGGGCAACACCAAGATCAGATTGATTATATTCTTTGCCGCCAAAGATGGAGAATCTCTACAGAGTCAGCAAAAACAAGACCGGGAGCTGACTGTGGCTCAGATCATGAACTCCTTATTGCCAATTCAGATTTAAACTGAAGATACAGGGAAAACCACTAGACCATTCAGTTCAATTCAGTTCAGTCGCTCATTCGTATACGACTCTTTGCAACCCCATGGACTGCAGCACACCAAGGCTCCCTGTCCATCACCAAACCCAGATATTACTCAAACTCATGTCCATTGAGTCAGTGATGCCATCCAACCACCTCATTCTCTGTCATCCCCTTCTCATCTCGCCTTTAATCTTTCCCAGCATCAGGGTTTTTTCAAATGAGGCAGTTCTTCGCATCAGGTGATCAAAGTGTTGGAGTTTCAGCTTCAGCATCAGTCCTTGCAATGAACATTCAGGACTGATTTCCTTTAGGATGGTTGGTTGGATCTCCTTGCAGTCCAGGGGACTCTCAAGAGTCTTCTCCAACACCACAGTTCAAAAGCATCAATTTCTTGGCGCTCAGGGTTCTTTGTACTCCAACTCTCACATCCATACATAACTACTGGTAAAACCATAGCCTTGACTAGATGGACCTTTGATGGCAATGTAATGTCTTTGCATTTTAATATGCTATCTAGATTAGTTATAACTTTTCTTCTAAGGAGTAAGCATCTTTTAATTTCATGGCTACAGTCACCATCTGCAGTGATTTTGGAGCTCCCAAAAATAAAGTCTGTCACTGTTTCCACTGTTTCTCCATCTATTTGCCATGAAATAATGGGAATGGATGCCACGATCTTTGTTTTCTGAATGTTGAGCTTTAAGCCAACTTTTTCACTCTAATATTTCAATTTCATCAAGAGGATCTTTAGTTCCTCTTCACTTTCTGCCATAAGGGTGGTGTCATCTGCATATCTGAGGTTATTGATATTTCTCCCGGCAATCTTGATTTCAGCTTGTGCTTCATCCAGCCCAGCGTTTCTCATGATGTACTCTGCATATAAGTTAAATAAGCAGAGTGACAATATACAGCCTTGACGTAATCGTTTCCCTATTTGGAACCAGTCTGTTTTTCCATGTCCAGTTCTAACTGTTGCTTCCTGACCGGCAAATAGATTTCTCAAGAGGCAGGTCAGGTGGTCTGGTATTCCCATCTCTTGAAGAATTTTCCACAGTTTGTTGTGGTCCACACAGACAAAGGCTTTGGGATAGTCAATAAAGCAGAAATAGATGTTTCTCTGGAACTCTCTTGCTTTTTCGATGATCCAGCAGATGTTGGCAATTTGATCTCTGGTTCCTCTGCCTTTTCTAAATCCAGCTTGAATATCTGGAAGTTCATGGTTCATGTACTGCTGAAGCTTGGATTGGAGAATTTTGAGCATTACTTTGCTAGCTTGTGAGTGCAATTGTGAGGTAGTTTGAGCATTTTTGGCATTGCCTTTCTTAGGGATTGGAATGAAAACTGACCTTTTCCAGTCCTGTGGCCACTGCTGAGTTTTCCAAATTTGCTAGTATATTGGGTGAAGCACTTTCACAGCATCATCTTTTAGGATTTGAAATAGCTCAACTGGAATTCCATTATCTCCACTAGCTTTGTTTGTAGTGATGCTTTCTAAGGCCCACTTGACTTCACATTCCATGATGTCTGGCTCTAGGTGAGTGATCACACCATGGTGATTATCTGCGTCATGAAGATCTTTTTTGTACAGTCCTTCTGTGTATTTTTGCCACCTTTTCTTAATATCTTCTGCCTTTGTTAGGTCCATACCATTTCTGTCCTTTACTGTGCCCGTTTTTGCATGAAATGGTCCCTTGGTATCTGTAATTTTCTTGAAGACATCTCTAGTCTTTCCCATTCTATTGTTTTCTTCTATTTCTTTGCACTGACCATTGAGGAAGACTGTCTTATCTCTCCTTGCTATTCTTTAGAACTCTGCATTCAAATGGGTATATCTTTCCTCTTCTCCTTTGCCTTTCACTTCTCTTCTATTCACAGCTATTTGTAAGGCCTCCTCAGACAACCATTTTTCATTTTTGCATTTCTTTTTCTTGGGGATGGTCTTGCTCCCTGCCTCCTGTACAATGTTATGAACCTCCGTCCATAGTTCTTCAGGCACTCTATCAGATCTAGTACCTTAAATCTATTTCTCAGTTCCACTGTATAATCGTTAGGGATTTTATTTAGGTCATACCTGAATAGTCTAGTGGTTTTCCCTACTTTCTTCAACTTAAGACTAAATTTGGCAATACGGAGTTCGTGATCTGAGCCACAGTCAGCTCCTCGTCTTGTTTTTGCTGACTCTATAGAGATTCTCCATCTTTGGCTGCAAAGAATATAATCAATCTGATTTCGGTGTCACCCATCTGGTGATGTCCATGTGTAGAGTCTTTTCTTGTGTTGTTGGAAGAGGGTGTTTGCTATGACCAGTATGTTCTCTTGGCAAAACTCTATTAGCCTTTGCCTGCTTCATTCCATACTCCAAGTCCAAATTTGCCTGTTCCTCTGGGTGTTTCTTGCCTTCCTATGTTTGCATTCCAGTCCCCTATAGTGAAATGGACAGTTTTTTGGGATGTTATTTCTAGAAGGTCTTGTAGGCCTTCATAGAACCTTTCAACTTCAGCTTCTTCAGCATTACTGGTTGGGGCATAGATTTGCATTACCGTGATATTGAACAGTTTGCCGTGAAACGAACAGAGATCATGCCTTCGTTTTTGAGACTGTGCCCAAGTACTGCATTTTGGACTCTTTTGTTGACTATGACATTTCTTCTAAGGGATTCTTGCCCACAGTAGTAGATATCATGGTCATCTGAGTTAAATTCATCCAACCACTCCATTTTAGTTCTCTGATTCCTAAAATGTTCACTCTTGCCATCTCCTGTTTGACCACTTCCAATTTGCCTTGATTCATGGACCTAACATTCCAGGTTCCTCTGCAATATTGCTCTTTACAGCATCAGACCTTGCTTCCATCACCAGTCACATCCACAACTGGGTGTTGTTTTTGCTTTGGCTCCGTCTCTTCATTCTTTCTGGAGTTATTTCTCCACTGATCTCTGGTAGTATATTAGGCATCTACAGACCTGGGGAGTTCATCTTTCAGTCTCCTATCTTTTTGCATTTTCATACTGTTCATGGGGTTCTCAAGCCAGGAATGCTAAAGTGGTTTGCCATTCCCTTTTCTAGTGGGCAACATTTTGTCAGAACTCTCCACCATGACCCGTATCTTGAGTGGCCCTCATGGCTCATAGTTTCACTGAGTTAGACAAGGCTGTGGTCCATGTGATTAGATTGGTTAGTTTCCTGTGATTGTGGCTTTCAGTCTGTCTGCTCTCTGATGGAGAAGCATAAAAGGCTTATGAAAGCTTCCTGATGGGACAGACTGACCGAGGGGGATATTGGGTCTTGTTCTGCTGGGCAGGACCATGCTCAGTAAATCTTTAATCCAATTTTCTGTTGATGGGTGGAGCTGTGTTCCCTCCTGCTATTTATCTGGGGCCAAACTATGGTGGATGTAATGAAGATAATGGTGACCTCCCTCAAAAGGTCCCATGCATGTACTGCTACAGTCCGTGCCCCCAGCCCTGCAGCAGGCCACCACCGACCCATGCCTTCGCCAGAGACTCCTGGACACCACAGGCAAGTCTCCTGTGGGGTCGCTGTTCCTTCCTCCCTGGTCCTAGTGCACAAGGCTCTGTTGTGCCCTCCAAGAGTCTATTTCCCAGTCCTGTGTAAGTTCTGGCAGCTCTGTGGTAGGGTTAATGGTGACCTCCTCCAAGAGGGCTTATGCCATCCCCACACCCAGAGCCCCTGTCCCTGCGGCAGACCACTGCCGACCCGTACCTCCACAGGAGATGCTCAAACACAATTCTGTCCCAGTCTCTGTGGGGTCCCTGGGTCCCTGGGTCTCACAAGGTTTGTTTGAGCCCTCTGAGCGTCTCTGGTGGAAATCAGGTTTGATTCTAAATGTGAATTCGCCCCTCCTATCGTCTTGCTGGGGCGTCTCCTTTGCCCTTGGACGTGGGGTATCTCCTCACAGCCGCTCCAGCGTCTACCATCTTGCTGGGGTACCATCAGACTGTGATCGTGGGGTGTCTCCATACCACCATCCAGAGAAGCGCAGCTGCCGTGCTTGACCTTGGACGTGGGGTATCTACTCACAGCTGCTCCAGCGAAGTGTAGCCAGCACTTCTGACCTTGGACGTGTGGTATCTCCTCTCAGCAGCTTGCTGTTCCAGCTCTGTGCAGCCACTGCTTGCAGCTCCTGTGACCTAAATAAAATCCCTTATGACTATACAGTAGAAGTGAGAAATAGATTTAAGGTACTAGATCTGATAGACAGAGTGCCTGATGAAGTATGGAGGGAGGTTCATAACATTGTACAGGAGGCAGGGAGCAAGACCATCCCCAAGAAAAAGAAATGCAAAAATGAAAAATGGTTGTCTGAGGAGGCCTTACAAATAGCTGTGAATAGAAGAGAAGTGAAAGGCAAAGGAGAAGAGGAAAGATATACCCATTTGAATGCAGAGTTCTAAAGAATAGCAAGGAGAGATAAGACAGTCTTCCTCAATGGTCAGTGCAAAGAAATAGAAGAAAACAATAGAATGGGAAAGACTAGAGATGTCTTCAAGAAAATTACAGATACCAAGGGAACATTTCATGCAAAGATGGGCACAATAAAGGACGGAAATGGTATGGACCTAACAAAGGCAGAAGATATTAAGAAAAGGTGGCAAAAATACACAGAAGGACTGTACAAAAAAGATCATGATGCAGATAATCACGATGGTGTGATCACTCACCTAGAGCCAGACATCCTGGAATGCAAAGTCAAGTGGGCCTTAGGAAGCATCATGAACAAAGCTAGTGGAGGTGATGGAATTCCAGTTGAGCTATTTCAAATCCTAAAAGATGATGCTGTGAAAGTGCTGCACTCAACATGCCAGCAAATTTGGAAAACTCAGCATTGGCTGCAGGACTGGAGAAGGTCAGTTTTCATTCCAATCCCTAAGAAAGGCTAATACCGAAGAATGCTCAAACTACCACACAATTGCACTCATCTCACATGCTAGCAAAGTAATGTTCAAAATTCTCCAATCCAGGCTTCAGCAGTACATGAACCATGAACTTCCAGATGTTCAAGCTGGATTTAGAAAAGGCAGAGGAACCAGAGATCAAATAGCCAACATCCACTGGATCATGGAAAAAGCAAGAGAGTTCCAGAAAAACATCTATTTCTGCTTTATTGACTATGCCAAAGCCTTTGACTGGGTGGGCCACAATAAACTGTGGAAAATTCTTCAAGAGATGGGAATACCAGACCACCTGACCTGCCTTTTGAGAAATCTGTATGCAGGTCAGGAAGCAACAGTTAAAACTGGATATGGAACAACAGACTGGTTCCAAATAGGGAAACGAGTACATCGAAGCTGTATATTGTCACCCTGCTTATTTAACTTATATGCAGAGTACATCATGAGAAACGCTGGGCTGGATGAAGCACAAGCTGAAATCAAGGTAGCCGGGAGAAATATCAATAACTTCAGATATGCAGATGACACCACCCCTATGGCAGAAAGTGAAGAAGAACAAAAGAGCCTCTTGATGAAAGTGAAAGGGAAGTCGTACATCTGAATAAATTTGAGTATTAAATATTTAGGTAAATAGCAAAGAGATTGAACTATTTCTCCAAAGCTGAGAGGAACATTCTAGAGTGAAAACCAGAATATGTATTTCAGATATTTCAATTCTGTTTCAGCTTGGACAAGTTAAAATAGGTACTTGTTTTCTAAAATAGGTACTTATTTCCTCCTCGAACCCATTACTGGTCATTCCTTGTTGATGGTGTTCTATCCTTTAAACCCGAGTTCTCCCGTGGGCAGTGTGACAGGGTTTGCTGGACTCACACCACATCTTCCTCATCAGATACATACATGAGGGCAGAGCCCATGACTCATTCTTTGTATCTATCCCCTACAAATTTCTTGAACTGGAAGCACCCAAATAAACAAGATCAGCAAAATTTGATCATTTTAGAACTTGATGAAAACCATGAATATCCATTATACCATTCTTACTGCTTTGGTGTATAATTGGAAATTTTCATAATAAAGTTTTAAAAAAGACATCCAAGAAACTTCTGCTTCAAGATAGCTGACTAAGTACAAGTGTTTACGTCCTTGTCTCTGAATCCCAGTAAAATGTCAGCAGCAAGGCTTAATTTTCAATTAAACTAAGGAGGGTTAAACTTCCAAGGCCCCCATTTACACACGCCCTTTCCAAGGTCCTGGAAGGTGCCTTAGCAATATGTTCATGTGTTTGTATTTTTTCTCCTCTATCACAGTTCCCTTGTGTCTGGTAGTATTAGAGTGGTTGGAGTAATTTTGAGTTCCAGTTAAAGGGAAGTTGAGTTTGAGATACAAGTTGTTAGAATTGAGTGGGAGGATATTTATATGATTCACAGTCACTTCTGTGAGTAGCATTTTATTGTTAACCATTGCTGTAGAAGAATAGCTTCCAGCTATCTGCCTCCGGCCCACTGTCTGCTCTCCTAGATTGTAACATCAAGGTTCAGGGCCAGAGGCTGTGTGGCAATCTGAACACAGCCTATGTCATCTGTACCAGAAGTATGTATGGAGCCAGAAGCTAGTTTGTGGGAAATTATTCCAAATTTTATAATTCCTATAAATGAAACCTAATAGAAGCATCCCCAAATGTGACTACAATCTTAAAAAAATGACAAATTGTCAAGCTGGGGAAAGAAAGAAAACTATCAGCAATAAAAATTTTTTTGATCAACCATACTTATAAAGACTGAATGATCTGTTCAGTTGATACAAATATGATGAAACAACTGTCACATGCC
>NW_011494836.1:1257627-1262354 GCF_000754665.1 Bison bison bison | reverse complement strand
CCTGGTAGGCTGCAGTCCATGGGGTCGCTAGGAGTCGGACACGACCGAGCGACTTCACTTTCACTTTTCACTTTCATGCATTGGAGAAGGAAATGGCAACCCACTCCAGTGTTCTTGCCTGGAGAATCCCAGGGATGGGGGAGCCTGATGGGCGCCATCTATGGGGTAGCACAGAGTCAGACACGACTGAAGTAACTTAGCAGTAAAATAATAAACCTATTATGTTGTTTCTTGGATTTTGTGATGTTTGTTGATTTTATGTTAGCATTCCAAAATGTGTAATTTGTTGTGGTTCTTTTCTCATTCTAAATAAATACTTACTTTCATACTTAAATTGTATTCACATTTTATATTTTTTCTCTTACACAGAGACAGAAAAATTCATCTCCTGTAAGACATGGATCCCTGATTATAACTGGGGACTTCAACATCTCTCTCTCAGCAACTGATAGAACTAAAAATCATAAAATGAACAAAGATATAGAAGACCTAAACAGTACAATCAAATAGGATCTAAATGACATTGATAGAACACTCTACCCACAACAGCAGAATGCACGTTTTTTTTCTTCAATTACTTATAATAGACCAAATGCTAGGTCAGAAAACAAATGTTAACACATTTAAGGATTGACATAAGTATGTTCTCTGACCTTTATGGAATTGAATTAAAAAGCAATGAAAGGCAACAGGAAAATTTCCAAATACTTGGAAATTAAACACCACACTTTAAAATCATACCTTGTTTGGATTGCCTGGCAGTCTGTTGGTTAGGACTCTACTTTCACTGCCAAGGGCCTAGGTACAGTCCTTGGTTGGGGAATTAAGACCCATAAGCCACACCAAAAACAAAACAAAACAAAACACACACACACACACACACACATATATACCTTGTCAAAGAAGATACAAAGAAAATTTTAAAAAATAAACAAAAAATAAAAAACCACAGAACTGAATGTAAACAAAAATACAGCATATCAAAATTTCTGGGTTACAGCTAAAGTAGTACTAAGAAGGTAATTTACACATTAAATATCACTCAGAAAAATGTGACATATTACATTAGGAAAGTCTCATATCAATAACCTCAAGAAGTTAGAAAAAAAGAGCAGAAATCAAACATTGGAAAACAAAATAAAATAAGAAATGCAACAAAACACTAGTTAAAAGAGTGCAAAATAATAAGGGAGAAGACATAAATCGTCAATATCAGTAATGAAATGGCTTATCATTATAATTTCTATAATCTTTAATAAGGGAATATCACAAACTTATAATTCAACAACTTAGACCAATTCTACAAACTACCAAAGCTCAAACAAGATGAAATAGAGTAGTCCTATAACCATTAAAGAAATTGAACTTGTCACTGTAATTCTCTGGAAAAAGAAATGGAGAAGACTTCTCTGGTGGTCCAGTAGTTAAGAATCCGTCTGCCAATGCAGGGGACAGAGGTTTGATCCCTGGTCCAGGAAGATCCCACATGTGTGGAGCAACTAAGCCCGTGTGCCAGAACTACTGAAGCCTGTGAACCCTGGAGCCTGTGCTCTGCAACGAGAGGAACCACAGCAGCGAGGAGCCCGCACAGCACAGTGGCGAGAAGCCCCTGCTCACTGCAACTAGATTAAGCCCGGGGCCAACTGCTGTTGTTGCTGAGTCACTTCAGTCGTGTCCGACTCTGTGCGACCCCATAGACGGCAGCCCACCAGGCTCCCCCGTCCCTGGGATTCTCCAGGCAAGAACACTGGAGTGGGTTGCCATTTCCTTCTCCAACGCATGAAAGTGAAAAGTGAAAGTGAAGTCGCTCAGTCGGGTCCGACTCTTAGCGACCCCATGGACTGCAGCCCACCAGGCTCCTCGGTCCATGGGATTTTCTAGGCAAGAGTACTGGAGTGCGGTGCCATTGCCCTGGGTCAATAAGTGTTCATAAAAGGGAAGGCATCCGTGAATGTTAAGAATGGGAGAGTGTTCCATCAGTTTGTGAGAGGGAGGAAGACTGCAGTGAAGGATCACAGCAGAGGTAGTTGCTAGTACTTTCTGGAGAAGTCTAGCAACGATACAGGTTAGCTAGTCATAGTTACAAGCAGAAATGGGAAATGGAGCACTGTGGACACTAGTGTTTCCCAACCATTTTTTTTCCCCAACCATTTTTATGTCATGGCACATGTGGAAAATAATAGTATGTGTAAGGAATGGTCTTAAGAAAGTAATTCTCAGATCACCAAATTTCATGACTTTCTTTCTAAAACTGATTTACCTGAGAAGGCATCCTGTCTTATACATACTGGTTCTTTGTCAACTCCATTTTCACAATAGCTCTCCCACCACTTTACCAAAGAGAAACAAGCATTTCTCAGAGATTCATTGCCCTGAATGCCAAGCAAAAGAATAATTTAACATTAATTAATGCTCTATTAATGTCCCCAGTCTGTCTCAGTAGGACATTGATTTCTAACAAATTTTACTTTTTGTGCTAGTAATTTTTCTTTAATCAATGAGAATAATTTTAAAACACATTACCTTATGCTTATAAAAATAAAAGTATAAGAAATAATTAAATTTGTTTCTAGCAGAGAAATATGATAGAATTATTAGTGATTTTCAGACACTTCCACTTCTAGATAAGACGAAGTAACATGTACCAGGCACACCCTCAAGCATTAAACAACCCCAAGCTGGGAAAAATATATGAAGCAATGGTTTTGTCTTTTTGTTTGCTTTGAGGTGCTGAACACCTGGCAGTAGAGAACAATGAGCCCTAAAAGGCAGGAAGCAAGTACCTTAGATGTTTCTCTTGCTTGTTTGCTCTGAGGAGGCCAACTGCCACGCTGTGAGAGGCCCTATGCAGAGGTCTAGATGGCAAAGAACAGAGGAGGCTCCTGCCCAAAAGCTAGCAAAGTACTGAGGTTCTTTGTGCAACAGGTCACAAGGAAGGTAACCCCTCCAGCACTCATGTGAGTGAGCCTGGCAGTGGGTCTTCTCCCATCAAGCCTTCAGATGCTACTACAGCCCTGGCTAACAGCTTCACAGAAAGACCCTGAACCATAGTGAAAGGAAAGTTGTGCCCGACTCTTTGTGACCCTATAGACTATATAGTCCATGGAATTCTCCAGGCCAGAATACTGGAGTGCGTAGCCTTTCCCTTCTCCAGGGGATCTTCCCAACCCAGGGATCGAACCCAGGTTTCCCACATTGCAGGCAGATTCTTCACCAGCTGAGCCACAAGGGAAGCCCCCTGAGTCAACTAATTCATAAAGCACGCTCAACTTCCTGACCTATAGAAACTGTGAAATAATAGCTATTGTTTTTAGCTGCTAATCTTAGAGCAATTTGTTACACACCAATAGATAAATTCAGGAAGACCGACCCCAAAGAGATGGGATCAGTTTCATTTCTAACACTGCTGCAATTGGTCAAAGAGCAAGCTTAAAATTCTTTATCACATAACTAATGACACATTTTAATTATTTTCCTTCTATTTCTTGTACCTGTTTCAACTTTTCATTCATGATAGAATAAACTGCCCTTTTTCTAAGCTGCATCTATTCTTTAAAGTTTTCCAACTAAAGTGCTTAAATATAATAAAGTAAGCAGCCAGAGATACTTGCTTTTCCATCTAATGATAGAAAAAAAAGAAAACACTCCATCTGGGGAGAATTTGATAATTAGCCATATCCAGTTCCTGGACATCTGGCTTTCAAATGAAACTGAACATGGTAATGTCTGTTTCCCAGGGCATTCTTTTTACTGAAAATGCAACTTATTGTTTTGGTCTTTAAAAAGATAACATCAGTACACTTTAACATATCAAGTTAACAAAGATTTGTCTCAGTTCTTTTTACATATTACCATCGTGTTACATATTTATTATAGAAAATTTGAAAACTACAGAAAATTACAAGGAAAAAAAATCTCACCATTTAAGATAATTGTTCACATTTTTATGAAAATCTTTTCAGATTTGGCTTTAAAAATAAAAGGAATTTCAGAATAACAATATTTTCCGTCAACAACAAATTCTCATTAAGGGCACAATATTTTAATGGATGAAATTTAATGAAGAATGTCAAACCATTTATTCCACTGAAATTCATATCCATTTTCTCATACAGTTTAAAGTGTGGCTTATGACAATGGATATTTTAGCCCTGACAATCAGTCTGAGTAGCTCAGGAAAATATCTCATAAGGCTAGAGCAGCCCTGGCAGCATATTGAGGGTAGCGGGGCTCAGAGAAACAACACATGTCTCACCCGCTCTCCCTTCATGCTGCCTCTGCTGCTACAGAATCTGTGGAAGGGGGGAAGGGCTCGTGGCCTTGCACTTGAATCCTTAATGGACTGGAACCAACTCAAAGAAGTGCCAGAGAACTGATTGTTAAATTTCAGGAGTTTTGTGAGCTAGCTCTAAAACAAAGTCATTATTAAAAATTAAAGGATATAAGCTTTCAATTAAATAAATTCTATTCAAAGCTAAGGTCATAAATACATACAAGTCATCATTTTTAATCATTTATGTTTTGCTGGTGCCTGTGCAAAATCACTGCTGATGTTGATTGTAGCCATGAAATTAAAAGACGCTTACTCCTTGGAAGAAAAGTTACGAGCAACCCAGATAGCATATTCAAAAGCAGAGACATTACTTTGCCAACAAAGGTCCGTCTAGTCAAGACTATGGTTTTTCCAGTGGTCATGTATGGATGTGAGCGTTGGACTGTGAAGAAAG
>NW_011494836.1:1253268-1257527 GCF_000754665.1 Bison bison bison | reverse complement strand
CTTTGGCCACCTCATGTGAAGAGTTGACTCATTGGAAAAGACCCTGATGCTGGGAGGGATTGGGGGCAGGAGGAGAAGGGGACGACAGAGGATGAGATGGCTGGATGGCATCACTGACTCGATGGACAAGAGTTTGAGTAGACTCCGGGAGTTGGTGATGGACAGGGAGGCCTGGCATGCTGCGATTCATGGGGTCGCAAAGAGTCGGACACGACTGAGCAACTAAACTGAACTGAACTGTATTCCTGATGCTGTTTCTATCTACTGCATCTACATTGTGGAAATAGGGTATAATGGTGTGCTGGAGGATGTCTCTTCATCCAGTGTTTTCACCTTGGTAGTTTGAAATCCTTTAGGATGAGAGTATTTAAACCACAGAAATAGAAGAAAGCTCCAAATTTGGGCTCACATATTTTCGTTGGTTGTATAGTAACAGAGAAAATGTTAACAACGTATAATAAAAAATTTTAAATGTTGTGTCTATAACTGTTATATTGTGACCAGCACAAAGTTCAAGGAACTATTCCTCCAGTACTCAAGAACTATCAAATTAATCCAAGTCACTCAGGTCCTTGATTAATGAGTCAAGATCCAACACATATCTATGTTGTTTCACTTTCATCTCAATCATTACTGTTTATGAAAATATCAGCCAAGATTCTTGCAAAACTACATTTGTTTACTATTTACAATGGCATGTTGGCTACAGATAAGAAAGGGAAAGTCGCTCAGTCATGTTCAACTCTTTGCAACCCTATGGACTATACAGTCCATGGAATTCTCTAGGGCAGAATACTGGAGTGGGTAGCCTATCCCTTCTCCAGCAGATCTTCCCGACCCAGGAATCAAATCAGGATCTCTTGCATTGCAGGCGGATTCTTTACCAAATGAGCTACTAGGGAAGCCTACAGGATACCAAAGTTCAGCAAAAGTCAGTGAAACATTTGATGGAAATCAACTGGCTATATGGAATTGACACTAAAGAATGATGTAAATTTTATTAGTATTTGCAAACTATTTGTTCTATACCCTTTATATCAGTAGTTCAGTTCAGTTCAGTCACTCAGTCGTGTCCAACTCTTTGTGACCCCATGAATCGCAGCACGCCAGGCCTCCCTGTCCATCACCAACTCCCAGAGTTCACTCAAACTCATGTCCATCGAGTTGGTGATGCCATCCAACTATCTCATCCTCTGTTGTCCCCTTCTCCTCCTGCCCCCAATCCCTCCCAGCCATGAGTCAACTCTTCGAATGAGATGGCCAAGTATTGGAGTTTCAGCTTTAGCATCATTCCTTCCAAAGAACACCCAGGGCTGATCTTCTTCAGAATGGACTGGTTGGATCTCCTTGCAGTCCAAGGGACTCTCAAGAGTCTTCTCCAACACCACAGTTCAAAAGCATCAATTCTTTGGCGCTCAGCTTTCTTCACAGTCCAACTCTCACATCCATATGTGACCACTGGAAAAACCATAGCCTTGACTAGACAGACCTTTGTTGGCAAAGTAATGTCTCTGCTTTTCAATATGCTATCTAGGTTGGTCATAACTTTTGAGTTTAAAATAAATCTGCGTATGTGTTAATATGTGTGCTTCACAAAGCTGGCTGTTAATCATTTACTAATACACTACTGATCAGAGCAAATGCTTCCCTTTGCCCCACTCACCATAGCCTCTAGCAGATCCCTTTCAGCTACACAGACTGATAAATAGGGAAAAGAAGTGAAGGAAAAGAGCTGGTGGAAAGCAGGAAATGGAGGAAGAAAAAGAAGAGAAAGAAAGGAAAAAGAAAGTTCTCCCTGTCTTGTCTTTCATCATTAGTCAGCAGCTCTTTGCAAGATAAGAGACAAACCATTGCACAACTATTGTGGCCTGGAGTCACAAATATTCATGAGATTAGCTGGTGACCTTACTTTTAGAGAGCTAAGGAGCCAGAAGTCTCCAGCAACAGTGACGGTGCTGACGCTTGGTCAGAGGTCGTTTTAGGTTTTTTTGCTTGTTTTTCACATTAAAAAAATAAAAGTATAATTTATATACAGTAAAAGTCACCATAGAGTACAGTTCTATGAGTTTTGATAAATGCATGCAGTCACACAGTTACCACTGCAATGAAGACATAGAACATTTCCATCATCTCCCTAAATTCACCTGAGCCTGTTTGTGATCAACCCCTCTCCCCATCTCTAGCCACTTTCCTATCCTCTGGTTTTGCTTTCCAGAACGACACTGAGATGGACTCACACAGCATGTAGCCTGTTGAGGCTAGCTACTTTCACTTAACATAGTGTATTAGAGAGCAGAGTCAGGTTCACAACAAAATTAAGAGGACGGTACGAGATTTTCCATATACCCTCAAGTACTCCCTACATGAATTGCCTTGCCCATTATTAGCATCACTCATGAAAATGTTATGTGTTCATTACCAAGTATGAATCTACAGTGACACAGCACAATCACCGAAAGTTCACACTTATCTTAGGGTTCATTCTTGGTGTTGTACATTCTGTGGGTTTGGACAAATATATAGTGACATACAGCCATAATTAGAATATCAAATGGAGCATTTTCACTGACACTAAAACTCAGTGCTTTGCCTGTACCTCCACCATGGGCTGTCCTGGGGGCTTAAATGGTAAAGAATTTGCCTGTAATGTGGGAGACCTGGGTTTGACCCCTAAGTTGGGCAGATCCCCTGGAGGAGGAATTGGCTACCCACTCCAGTATTCATACCTGGAGAATTCCATGGACAGAAGAACCAAACAGGCTATACAGTCCATGGGGTTAAAAAGACTCAGACATGACTGAGTGAGTAACACACACACACACACACACACACCCCTTCACCGCTCCTCAAGAAACAATGATGTTTCTCCATAGAGCTGCCTTTTCTAGAATGTCATATAGCTAGAATTATATAGTATGAAGCTCTTCCAGATTGTCTTCTCTTACTTCAGTTCAGTTCAGTCGCTCAGTCGTGTCCGACTCTTTGCGACCCCATGAACTGCAGCACACCAAGCCTTCCTGTCCATCAGCAACTGCCGGAGTCTACCCAAACCCATGTCCATTGAGTCGATGATGCCATCCAACCATCTCATCTTTTATTTAGTTATAGGCATAATGTTTCAATCATATCTTTTAATGATTTGGTAGTTTATTTTTTTAGTGCTAAATAGTCGGAGAAGGCAATGGCAAACCACTCCAATACTTCTGCCTGGAAAATCCCGTGGATGGAGGAGCCTGGTAGGCTGAAGTCCATGGGGTCGCTACAAGTCCGACACAAATGAACGACTTCACTTTCACTTTTCACTTTCACGCATTGGAGAAGGAAATGGCAACCCACTCCAGTGTTCTTGCCTGGAGAATCCCAGGGACGGGGGAGTCTGATGGGCTGCCGTCTATGGGGTTGCACAGAGTCGAATACAACTGAGGTGACTTAGCCGTAGCAGCTGAATAGTATTCCATTATATGAATTATTACAGTTAATTTATTCATTCATTTACTGAAGTACCTCTTGGTTGCTTCCAAGTTTTGGCAACTATGAATAAAACTGCTATAAACATCTGTGTGTAGGTTTTTCCATGGATTTAAGTTTTCAACTCCGTTGAGTAAATACCAACACGATTGATGGATCGTATAGTAAGAGTATGTTTAGTTTTGTAGGAAACTGCCAAACTGCCTTCCAAAGTGGCTGTACCATTTGTATTCCCATCAAGAGTGAATGAGAGTTCCTACTGTTCTACATCCTTGCCAGAATTTGGGGTTGTCAGTGTTCCCGATTTGGTCCTTCTAATAGCTATATGGTGGCACTTGTATCTTTTGTTTTTACGTTTAGAGAATTCTTTACACATTCTGGATACAAATCTTTTAATTGATGTGCATTTTACAAATATTTTCTCCCAGTCTGTATCTTGTATTTTCACTTTAACAGTCTCTTTTGAAGAGAAGTTTAACATTTTAAGTCTAAATGATCCGTTGTTGGTTGTTTTTTTTTTTTTAATAAAATATGCTTTTGGTGCTCTATCTAAAAAAACTTGCCGGTGAAAAGACAGCCTTCAGAACGGGAGAAAATAATAGCAAATGAAGCAACTCACAAAGAATTAATCTCAAAAATATTCAAGCAGCTCCTGCAGCTCAATTCCAGAAAAATAAACGACCCAATCAAAAAATAGGCCACAGAACTAAACAGACATTTCTCCAAAGAAGACATACAGATGGCTAACAAACACATGAAAAGATGCTCAACGTCACTGATCATCAGAGACA
>NW_011494836.1:1248334-1253162 GCF_000754665.1 Bison bison bison | reverse complement strand
CTGCTGCTGCTGCTGCTGCTAAGTCGCTTCAGTCATGTCCGACTCTGTGTGACCCCATAGACGGCAGCCCACTAGGCTCCGCCGTCCCTGGGATTCTCCAGGCAAGAACACTGGAGTGGGTTGCCATTTCCTTCTCCAATGCATGAATGTGAAAAGTAAAAGTGAAGTCGCTCAGTCGTGTCCGACTCTTAGCGACCCCATGGACTGTAGCCCACCAGGCTCCTCCATCCATGGGAGTTTCCAGGCAAGAGTACTGGAGTTGGGTGCCAGGGCCTTCTCCAATCAAAAAGTCTACAAACAATAAATGCTGAAGAGGGTGTGGAGAAAAGGGAACCCTCTTACACTATTGGTGGGAATGCAAACTAGTACAGCCACTATGGAGAACAGTGTGGAGATTCCTTTAAAAACTGGAAATAGAACTGTCATATGACCCAGCAATCCCACTGCTGGGCATACACACCAAGGAAACCAGAATCGAAAGAGAAACGTGTACCCCAGTGTTCATCACAGCACTGTTTACAATAGCCAGGACATGGAAGCAACCTAGATGTCCATCAGCAGATGAATGGATAAGAAAGCTGTGGTACATATACACAATGGAGTATTACTCAGTCATTAAAAAGAATACATTTGAATCAGTTCTAATGAGGTGGATGAAACTGGAGCCTATTATACAGAGTGAAGTAAGTCAGAAAGAAAAACACATATATATGGAATTTAGAAAGATGGTAATGATGACCCTATATGCGAGACAGCAAAAGAGACACAGATGTATAGAACAGTCTTTTGGACTCTGTGGGAGAAGGCGAGGGTGGGATGATCTGAGAGAATAGCATTGAAACATGTATATTATTATATGTGAAACAGATCGCCAGTCCAGGTTCGATGCATGAGGCAGGGTGCTCAGGGCTGGTGCACTGGGACGACCCTGAGGGATGGGATGGGGAGGGAGGTGGGAGGGGGGTTCAGGATGGGGAACGCATGTACACCCATGGCTGATTCATGTGAATGTGTGGCAAAACCCACCACAATAGTGTAAAGTAATTAGCCTCCAATTAAAATAAATTAATAATTTAAAAAAATAAAAAAACTTGCCTCACTCAAGGTCACAAAATGTTTCTCCTATGAATTCTTCTAGAAGTTTTATAGTTTATAAGTTGTGTAATACATTTATGTCTACCATCTATTTTTGCATATAGGACGAGAGAAGAGTAGAGTTTCCTTTTTTGTTATTGTTATTCGACATGGATGTTGTAAATTACTCACTAGTTCCCAGGGTTTAGTAAATGCCTGAGGCAAGAAGCTTGGAGGAAGGCTCAGGTCTAGCCTAGTTCGATCTTGAACTGGAGGGAATGCGAAGGCAGGCGGATGCTAAGGAAGAGAGGCATTGTTTCCTTCCGTTCTAGTTGCAGGAATAAAAGGCTTTAAGAAAATTATTAAAGCAAGAAACGTCTTCTATAACAGGACTCTGTCTTTCCTCCTACACTAGTTCACCCTCCCCCCTTTTAATGATTTGGTAGTTTATTTCTTTTAGCACTGAATACTAAACTAACACACACACACACACACACACACACACCCCCAAGTGTTACTAATCTAGTATTCTGAGGCAGAAGAGAGATCAATTATCTTTGTCAAACCGTTTTATCCTGGGACATAGAATGGAGGCCTCTTTAAAATACAATAGCTTCATCTCTTCTTTTGTGTACAGTTTCATTTCCCAAGTAATAGGTTTTTTTTTCCTTTTAAACAGAATTTTCTTTAACCTAACCCTTTAAATTGTCCCTGCAACCAACCAGTATGTGAATACAAAGGTGAGCACATATTAATTAATTCTAAAATTGATTCCATTCATTGAATGTTTCACTTTTCTCAAATGCTTACTATAGTTTATTGTTTATGTTTCAAACCCCTTTACTGATCCATGCTGTCTCAGTAAAACATTGAGAGCATAGCATTACATTAATTTCCACAGAAAGTAATATCATAAACCCCAGATTATGGCTTTGTTACTAAATGTAGCAGATGGGAGATGGAGCTGAGAAAAACAAAGCTCCCTTCCAAACATGGTGTTTTAAAAACAGTTATTAAAACTGATAGATGAGGGAGTACAGTAGTAGCTTCAAAGCAACTTGCATAATCTTTACCTAAATTTCTTATTTACTTCTAAGAAATGTGCTTAGGGCCAAAATCTTATTTCGCAAATTAGCTCACAGGAGTTACAAACAAATGAAGTAGAACATTTTGGCAAAATCTCACCATAAGGAATTACTCAGATATATTGTTTCTATGTGTGTTACCTGTAAATCGCTATCACAAACTGGCTTTTCAGGTATTAAACAAAGAAGATGCTGGACTTGCCTTTAGTAAAAGAACAAAATGGCCCCTTTGGGTAGCAGAATTTAATGTGTTTCTCGCTGAATTTGGAGAAACATAACGCTCACCATTTGTTCCTTTTGGAGGAGGCAGAGAGTTGTAGGCAAGGAGAAGACGGGTGAAGGCTCCATTACTTAGAACCATCAGATCCTGATGCTAGAATTTAGGAAAAGCAGTCCTAGAGAGCATGGAGCTAAAACCAAGAGAACAGGCCAGATCTCGGATGAACTCTTGTCCTGGACTGTGAAACTTGCAGAGGGGAGGATGGCAGCAAGATTTAGCCTCCACTTCTGCCTCACTAGCCCCTTGACTGAAAGCCTCTAGATTTAGGGGACCAAAGACGTCTGGGTCCTTAAGGTCCCCAGGGAACCACATGGGTGGGGTTATCCCAAGCAGCATGTGAGTGAAACTACCAGAGAGATAGCTGGACAAAGTGATTCTGAAAATCAAGGCAAATAACCTAAATGATTTTGTTCAAACATATAGCAAAAAGTGATCTTTTTTGGCTTATCTTAGATAACAATAAAAATTACTTACATCATTTGGTAGGTATAGATGAGAATTAAAATACTTTTTTTGAAAAACATATATTAATGTGGTTGAAGCTGTTAGAATATAATTATCCACAGCATTTAATAAGAGCAGATGACAATGTCTAAAAGACAGACTCTGATGGCAAAATTACAAAGTGTGAAATCTACACACACCTTAATCTCAGGGGTAATAGTCAAAATGGTAACTTCCTCCAGTGGGTTGTTAGGAAGCATGTAATATTCTGTGTCAAATGGGGCTCTTTGAGGCAAGTGGCGGCTCTACTATACCCAGAATCCCACAACACCTTTCTTTAATTTTCTATCTTTAGTTTATTAAGCTGAAACTGGTGTTGAAGCAAGGTTTTTCTAATTAATATTATTCTAATCAATATCAAAAGAGTTTATAATTCATGGGCTCACAGAGCTCATGCTGATACAAATTCCATCTTGTCATTCCACTATGTACTCGAGTGATGTGAGCTTTGCACTGGGCAAAGCTTCAAAGAGTTGGCAAGAAAATGAAGGGCATGCCCCAAAGAATGTCCTGCTTCAGTCTCCACAGAGGACAAATTCTTCAGTGGAGCACACCAGCTGCCACAGGGAAGCAGAAGCACAGAGTCCCCACCAGGGAGCCTGGAACCCACACTGCACGACTTGAAGCTGCATTGGGAACTTGTGAAAGCTCGAAGAAGAACTACTATCAAGTTCTCATGGTAAAAGACAAGCAGAATCTCTTTTCATTAGAAAGAAATGTTCATATATATATATATATATATACACACACACATATATATATATAATTTAAATTTGGATTTTATTGTGAAGATAGACTAGATTTTTAAGATTAGTACTATCTTAATTTAAACATCTATAAAATGAGCTTCTTCCTTTGTACATTCAATGACTCTAGCTTATTTTCCCAAAGTATATCACATAGTCAAACATTCCCACCAGGCTAAGAATAGGAACAAGCTGTTAGTAAGAGGGAGTGCTAGATGAAAACTAGACCTGCCAAGACTGAATGATTATAAATGATCCTAAGTTTAAAAAGGCAGAGATTCCCCCCTCCCCCCATTCCACTGTGTCATATTATCTTGTAATTGTAACACAAATGCTTCTCTGATTTACAACGAAAATGGCAGAATTCCTTAGGTCTGGGGACTTAGAAATTCTCCCCTTACCTCCTCCCATAGTGGGGTCACCCACAGATGCAGCTCTCTCGCCCTCTTTTTTCCAAAGCAGATAATTGATTTTTAAAAATATCATGCTTTTCTTGTTTCTGATTAAGCACAATGAAAGTTTATTACAGAGGGCATGTTGACTGGCTATTCCTCAACTCTGGTGAAGATGGAGAGCTGGGAATAGGGCTCAACTTTGTTAGAAGCAGTTAAGGCTTGAAGAATTTCCTGAATCCAGGAGTTATGAGTCACAGAGCAGAGACACTGAATGTGCTCCTCCTGCCCTTGGAGAACTTGCAGAGACAGCACGGCATACGTTTTGGGGGAAGCAGGAGGTGCTAACAGTAGTAATGGAATCAGGAATGCAAAATATTAGTTACAGAATAACAGGCTGCTCAGTTGCTAAGGAATCCTAAAAATAGGGCTGAGTGACTGGCTGAGAGGAGTGGGGAGGAGTAGATAGTTCTGCGGGTTTCATGCAGCAGCCCAGGCCTGACAAAAGCCCTGCAGAGCTGCTGATGCAGCTGCAGTAACAGAGCAGCAATGAGCATGCGCAGCTGCTGACCACAAGCTACCTGGCAGAGGAGTTCTTGCCAGAGGCTGCACTTCTTCCCACGCAGGCCTACCTGACGGACACAGACTTCAGACTCACAGTAAGGGCTGGAGGCTCAGGTCCTGCGGAACAGAAATCCAGAGCTAGTCTGGATTTACATATCCCCAGTCCCACTCTCATCTACTTTT
>NW_011494836.1:1241423-1248234 GCF_000754665.1 Bison bison bison | reverse complement strand
ATCTACTTTTCAGACGAATTCATCAGCTTGGAAATAGTTTGGGTAACAGACTCACACCCGTCTTTCCACAGTGCGTAAAGCTGACTACTGAGGAATTGATAAAGGAATCTAAGGTTGGGTTCCCCAGGTGGTACAGTGGTAAAAAATCTGCCTCCAATGCAGGAGATGCAAGAGATGCAGGTTCAATCCCTGGGTTGGGAAGATCCCCTGGAGTAGAAAATGGCAACCCACTTCAGTATTCTCGCCTGGAAAATTCCATGGAGAGGAGCCTGGCTTCTGTCCATGGGGTTGCAAAGTATGAGGAGCAGGGTGAGAGATTTCATTTTAGAGGAAAGTAGGTTTTGTTTTCATCCTTTACAGTTGACCTTTCCAGTCTGATGATTTTGAGTCTGATGATTCCCTAAAATTTTTTAAAATAAAATATCTCACTGCATATCAAATAAATGGAGAAACTCCCTAGGGAATCTGCCTGCACATTTGTCATATCCTATAACTGATAGCCTATCAATATGGTGCTACTGTTTTTCACTAAGAGAAGTCCCATTAGAGATGGTGACTTTCAACGGTTATTTCCTGCTTGATAAAGTTAAAAATAATTCTAATGTTGCCATAAGGAAGGACTTTGCTCACCAGTTTATTTTTCTTTTTTGGTGGTAAAACATGGTGGGAATGCTGTTTGGTTGCTGTGTGGACACTGGGCACATGGCAGGGAAATGGAGAGGGTGGGGTGGGGGGACAAGTAGAGGACACCAACTGAGAAACAGAAGCCTAGCTCTCGTGCCCTGAGCAGGTGCTGCTAGAGGACACAGCAGGTTGGGTTCATGTTCTCAGAATTCCTTTGATGTCTTTGTCCCTTCTTTTAAAAAAAAAAACTGGCCCCCTTGGAAGAAAGCTCAGGGCTGTTTCCACAGCTTTCTACTTTAACCTTGATAGCAATATAATTAGTTTACGGACTTGGAGGCTCAGTTAGTGACTTTCTGTTTGTGGGGTTACACAAAGGACATCCTAACCCACAAGGAAAAAAAAAAAATCTTTCCCTAAACTTTCACTGAGATTCATTGCTTTAGTTAAGTCACTATCTTTCCCTGAAAGGCTCTGTTAAATTTAAAAACAAAAAAAAAAAGAAATCCTTGGTAGAAAGAACTATTATATTAGTATCAGACAGTATTACCTTATAATATGATGACAAGTTGATAGGGTATAGGATACAGAATAGGTGTTTATTTTTTTTCATTTTTAAAACTAAATATAATTTAGATTGAGCAAATTTCAGCCCTTTTAATATTCAGTTTTGTAAGTATTTATAAATACACACAACCATGCAACCACACCATAACCAACATGATATGGAATACTTCCATCACAGCAAAAAAAAAATTCCTCTATATCCCTTGTGTCAAACCCTTCTCCATTCCTTATAACCACTGATCTGTTTTCTGATATGATAGATTTGTCTTTTCCAGAATGTCATGTAAATGGGTACATACAGTATATAGCCTTTCAAATCTGGCTTTAGCATTTGGGAAGCCCAGGAGACTCAGCGGTAAAGAACCCATCTGCCAATGCAGGGGACCCAAGAGAGGTGGGTTCGATCCCTGGGTTGGGAAGATGCCCTGGAGAAGGGCATGGCGATCCACTCCAGTATTCTTGCCTGCCATGGACAGAGGAGCTTGGTGGGCTACTGCCGGGAGCCAGCGTGAGGAACTCCGCCCATGGCAAAGGTCATGAGGAAGGAGGCTCGGCATACGCAAAGGCGGGATCGAGCCTCAGGACTCCCCCTGGAAATTCTCAAGCATCTACCCCCAAAACCAGAGTCTGCCTACTTTACTGCTTTGTGCTCTCACCTACACCTCTGACTTTACGGGGGGCTGTCCCCCACCACCTTTCTCTGAAAGAGTTAACTTACAGCTCCAGTTGATAAAGTTCCTGGGCGTGACAAGAGTGTTTCAACCTACAAACTCCTCTGAAGGTTATTCCAGCCACATGTGATTGTTCACAGCCTCCCAACCGTGAGAGGCATGAGATGTTCTAAACTGTCTAAATACAGATTCCTTTGAGCAGTTAAAAGATTGATTAGAAATTGTATTGGTGAAGGGTTTTTCACTTCTTGGGCCAATGTTTGCTGCTAAGTTTCCATATCCCTTACCTACTGTGTCCCTGGCAGTGTATTGATTAATATAATTGGTGTATAGGAACGTAAGTAGTACCTTTAATGTTTGTAACCTTGGACCTTTGAGTTAATTCTTTTCTTGTTATAGCCCACCACACCTTTGCCCTATAGGAATGCAACTTTATCTAATGCTTTTGGAGGGTGGCGCCTGACTTTAGAATAATCACCTTTAGAGAAAAATAAGTTTTCTGAAGAAAGGGTCATAAAATGTTAACAGGTCTCTTGGCCAGAAGAGGATGTAATTCACTTAAACTTTTGCATATGATAAGTTTGCAGGAAGAAAGCCTGGCTTACTGCTGACTCTCCCCCTTCCCCCATTATCCTCTATGCACAACTTAAGGTATAAAAACTACTTTGGAAAATAAAGTGCAGGCCCTGTTCACCGAAACTTGGTCTCCCCATGTCATTCTTTCTCTCACCTTCTGGCTGAATTCCCATCTGGAATGTGGAGGCTCGTCAAGCCTACTAATTTTGCCTGGGCTTCTAAGATCTGACCGGGGAGGCCTAAGTGTCTCCTCTCCTTCAGGAGAACGGGAGGACGCCTGCGGCCTACGTAGGTGACGTAAATTCCTTATTTTGGAATTTTATTAGCTTTCCACGTAAACCAAGTTATTCAGCCTCTTTTCTCCACTGGATTTTCTCACTGAGCTATCCTTATTTAACCACTCTTTATATCTTTAATTCTATTGTATCCTGATCACCGAAGCCATCTCCCCTTCGAAACCCCTGACTCCACTGGGGCTGGACCCTGGTAAGTGAGTGTAGGTGAGAGCACAAAGCAGTAAAGTAGGCAGACTCTGGTTTTGGGGGTAGATGCTTGAGAATTTCCAGGGGGAGTCCTGAGGCTCGATCCCACCTTTGCGTATGCCGAGCCTCCTTCCTCATGACCTTTGCCATGGGTGGAGTTCCTCACGCTGGCTCCCAGCAGGCTACAGTCCATGGGGTCGCAGAATCAAACATTGCTGAAATTGTAATGTATGGTATAAAGTAAGGGTTCACTGTGTGAAGGTACCAGTTTCTGTGTATTCTTTGCCCAATTAAAGGGCTGTTATGAACTGATTGTGTCCGTCCCCCCACCCAGATTAATATGTTGAATCTCTAATGCATAATATAATTGTATTTGGAGATGAGGCCTTTAGGTTAAATTGATTATAACCTTAATTAAGGTTAAACGGGGTCATAAGGGTAGGGCTCTAACCTAACAGGGCTGGTAGCCTTGTAAGAAGAGGAAGGGATGAGTTCTCTCTGCCAGCACACACTTAGGACAGGCCATGTGAGCACAAAGAGAGAGGGCAGCCACCTGCAAGTCAATAAGAGAGTCTTTACCAGAAACTGAATCAGCTGGCACCTGAATCTTGGACTTGCCAACTTCAAGAATTGTGAGAAAATAAATTTCTGTTGTTTAAGTCACCTAGTTTGTCAAATTTTGTTACAGCAGCCTGAGCAGATGAATACAGGTGAGTTTGGGTTGTTTTTATTTATGTAATTATGAATAAAGCCATGATAAGCTACAATAGGTAATTTTAAAAACATTTATTTTGGTTGCATTGCATAGCATGTGGGGTCTTAGTTCCCTGAACAGGGATTGAAAGCTGTGCCTGCCCCTATAGTGGAAACTTGGAGCCCTAACCACTGGACAGCCAAGGGAATTTCCAGTTTTTAACATTTTACTTTAATTTTTAAAAATAGCTAAAACATTTTCTTGTGGTTCAGAATTTTGAACAGCAATACTGTAGCAAATCCAAGATAGGCTTGTTCAGCATATACAACTTTTTATACTGCAGAGCACCAATTCAGTGTATTATCAAATTTTCGTGGTTTTACCAATCTAATAGGTGAAAAATATTGTCAGTGTATTTTAATTGAATTTTTTTTCCCATATGTTTAGAAGCCATTTTGGAGAAGGCAATGGCACCCCACTCCAGTACTCTTGCCTGGCAAATCCCATGGATGGAGGAGCCTGGTGGGCTGCAGTCCATGGGGTCGCGAAGAGTTGAACACGACTGAGTGACTTCACTTTCACTTTCCACTTTCATGCATTGGAGAAGGAAATGGCAACCCACTCCAGTGTTCTTGCCTGGAGAATCCCAGGGACGGGGGAGCCTGGTGGGCTGCCATCTCTGGGGATGCACAGAATCGGACACGACTGAAGCGACTTAGCAGCAGCAGCAGCAGAAGCCATTTACATTTTCTTTTCTGGTGAATCACTAACCTCCTTTGTTCATTTTTCGATTGGTCTTTGGTTTTCCATTAGGTTAATTAGCTATGTATTTATAATATGATTTGCAAATTCCTTTTTCAAGTTTCTTTCTTTTCTTTGTTTATAGTGATTATGGTATGTACTTTAAAAATATATTTAACGTTTTTGTATTATAATTTAGAAAGGCCTTTATCATTCTGAGTATTTTCTCTTTTTATCACTATTATGTTGACTACTTTTTGGTAAACATTTAATCTTTTGATCCATTTGGAATTTATCTTGGTATAAGGGAAAGATATAGGAGTCGAGTCTCCATGGATAGCTCATGTTTCTGGGCATCTTATGACAGTTTTTGTTCCAGACTATCTTTTCAAGGATGTTTGTATCGTGATCAGCCATGTGTATGTTAATCGCTCAGTTGTGTCCAACTCTGCAAACTCATGGACTGTAGCTCATCAGGCTCCTCTGTCCATGGAATTCTCCAGGCAAGAATACTGGAGTGGGTTGACATTTCCTTCTCCAGGGGATCTTCTTCCTGAACCAAGGGTCAAACCCAGGTCTCTTGCATTGTAGGCAGATTCTTTACCATCTGAGCTACAAACCAGTTCAGCCTTAGGAGATAGAAATAGTGTCTCCATGTCAAAGGCCAGATTTGTTTGCTTTCCAGGATGATAAATATAATGTTTCCCTCTGGGTTAGATTTTCTAGCAATCCCCTTATGAGGTAGAGACTTTCCTAAACTCAGAGTTCCTCAACCGTGACCCAAACCCACTGTGTGCTTCCATCTGGACCAAACCTCTGCATTACTTAGGGAGCAAGACAAACGCAATTGTGAAGCTCATGCTTTTTGCTGTTTCATGAACACAAAAGAAAGTCTTTTGTCTCGACCTAGGAGTTTCATATCTTCTGAGAGCATCTATGAAAACCTGGTAGGCTAGCTTGCTAGCTTACGAGGAGGAGAAAACCTCAGGCTCACCACAGTTCTTGACAGGAATTGCCTCCATTTTTTTCAAATGGCTGGTTTCCTATTACTATTTTTTTTTTTTTTTGGAAGTGGGGAATAGTTACCCTTTTGCCGACTGATTCTCAGTGACAACTGTATACTGGATTTTTGTATGAGTTCAGGTTCATTTCTGAGCTCAGATTCTATTCTCAATCTGCCTATGTTTAACATCTGGCAGAATAAATTATCACTTACACTCTTCTTTCCCAGAATTTCCCTGGAACTTTCCCAATGAGTATTCTGCTTATGAAATTTAGAATCAATTTATCCAGTTTTAAAAAAATTCCTTATATTTTACTAATGACAGTGTCAAACTTATAATTTGATTTAGAGAGGATTAACATCCTTACAATGTTGAGTCTTCCTACACAGGAACAGTCTATGCCTTCTTTTCATTCAAATTTTCTTCGTATATATGAGCTCTGTTGATTTCTGTACAAGAATTTTATACCCTGCTATTTAGAGAATTTTCTTATTATCTGTCATAGTTTTTCAGTAGTCTTTCTGGATTTTCAAGTTTTACAATTATAGTAACTAAACTACAGATAATCTTATCTCTTCTTTTAGCACCTCTAAATCCCTTCTTTCTGTTTGGTCTAGTACTTTAAAAATAATGTTAGATAATAACAATGGTAGCTAATATTTGTCAAACATTTCCATGAACCTATCAATTACTTTATACCTATCAAACTATTAATACCTCATGGCAAGGAACCTTATGATTTAAGTATTATAATTATGCCTATTTACAGAAAGGGAAACTCAGCAGAGAAATATTAAATAAATTGCAAGCTTGGGATTTGAACCTTGATAGTGGTAGTTGAATACCAAAGTCCACAAACTTTACCATTTACTAAAGTACCTCTTACAACAAGTGTGGTTGAATAAGTATCCTTTGTTTGTTTCTGACTTTGATGGGAATATTTCTTGTGGTTTCCCATTAAGTATGATGTGGGCTTCAGGTTAAGGCAGATCTGCTCAATCATGCTAAGGACTGAGAATTTTTATGAAGAATAGATGTATATTTTTTGCAAGAGCTCTTCCAGCATCAATGTAGGTAATATTAGATGACTTTTCTTATAAGATCTATTAAAATGAATTCAGTTAATGGAGTTCCTAAAGTGGACTTACCCTTGCATCTCTGGAATGAAACCCACTTGACCTTGGTAATTTAGTCCTTTGATGTGCTGCTGCATTCTGTTTGATAATCTTTATGATTTCTGCATTGATTTTAATAAGTGAATAGGCACGGTTTGATAGTAGAACAAATTCTGGTGTACAGAAAGAAGGGAAAGTTTTAGTTGGAGGTCCCTTAGTGAAGATGAGGAGCACTTGGGTGATGGCATGCAGAGGAGTAGGGCAGCTGTGTGTTCTCATCAAAGGAACTGATGAGGAGATGGGGGGATTCCAAAGCAGTAAAAAAAAAAAAAAAAAAAAT
>NW_011494836.1:1232717-1241323 GCF_000754665.1 Bison bison bison | reverse complement strand
AAAGCATTAAGTAGTTACTCTACCTAGTTTATACAAGTTTCTTAAGAAATGGTTTCAAATCATTCAGAGTATGTTCCTACACCTCTAATATTCTCCTATACCTCCTATTGTATGCTTTCTATTAAAAATATTATAGTGGGCAGCAGGGAAAATCCAGCTAGGATTCTAGTCATATTATTAGTTACTAATACACAGATCATCATGTGATAACTGAATCAGCCCCAAAACACAGTGGCCATGGCCCATACCTCTCTGCTCTTTAGTGAGTTACAAAAGCGTAAGTGAGAATAACTGAGGGTCCTTGACTAGACCACAAAGGCTCATATCATCACGGAGAAAACCTGAAGAAAATGCCAGAATGAGAAAAGATGATGGAGTTGACAGATGTCCAAGTAATGCTATTAACTGCCCTTACTTCCTTTTTATAACTACTTCTGCCTAAAATAATTCGGTAGCATAAATGTTCAGGTCCTTCCTTTCACCAAGAGGAGGAGAGAGAGCTCAGTTCCCCCAAGGGAATGCTTGGCTGTTTCCCCAGGGTGGTGTTTGTTAGACAAGAGATTACGGGGTCATGTGCATCAGAATGCCCTAGGTGTTTGCCAAAGAGCAGGTGCCCACACCTTACTTGGGGTGAAACTCTGAAATATGAAGATATTAAAGTCAGATAATTCTGATGCAGACAGTCCTAGGACCTCGTTTTCAAAAACAGTTCCTTAGAGATGGTTGATGTCTCCACTTTACCCTTTGTAGAATGAAAGCAAAATCTCACATTTTAAATTTATCATGACTCAGATCCAAGTAGACAGCCTTGGATTACAGATAGCCTATGATACATTTATGCACACAATGCATATATGTACTGTGATCATTTCAGTATTTTTATGCAGAGAAAACCAGACAAGTTGAGTTTACTGAAACAAATTCATCTAAAGGTAGACAATTGACCTTCCAGGACCCATGCGCTTCTCTGCATAAAACGCTTGTATCTAATCCTAGATGTCAGGGATGCTAAGTGATTGCACATCTCTTCACACATTTTAGCATGTTGAACACTGAAGGGAAAAGTTCTGTGGGCCTCACTGTGGACCATTACAGGAAGACAGCTGTCCCTGGCTTCTGGTCAACAATCTGCAATGAAAAATTAATGTTTCAGTACTTCTGAATAGTCCACTTAATAATTTGGAAAGCAGAACCCATCTATCTGATGCTTACTAAGCATTTCTGGCTAGTAATTTGGACACATTTATTTTCTTTGACATTGCCTAATGGAGCTGTCTACTCCCCTCATGCACGTTGATAGTGACTGGCTAGAGTGTGTGCGTTCTGAACTCTGCAGTGAGGTGCGCGTGCCCCACAGGTGGAAGCAGACCGCCGTGGGCAGCCAACCTGAAAAGTTAAACCAACCAGTTCTCCAGGAGCTACTCAGTGGGCATGGTTGTTATTTTTACCTCTTAAGTTAAATCTCAGATCTTTCAGGGCTGGTCACTAGGAGTTTAAAAAAAAAGTTTTTGTTCCAGACTGTCAGTTTAAAAAAAATATTCAATCTTTAACTGAGTGGGAAAGCAAAAACAAAAAGTCAGTTAAAAGGAACACTGCGATTGCTTTACGCAGGTTTCAATTTCTGAACCTGGAGAAAGTGGTACTAGCAGAAAAATGTGACATAATTAAGACAATAGCTTGAAAACTGGAGTAAGAATCGATGATAACGATGATGGTAAAGGAGGAGGTGGGGAAGAAGGAGGAGAAAAACTTGGGAGAATTTTTGTCTATAACATTGTTAGTAACTGATTAGAAACGCACGGTCCCTAAGGAAAAGTGAAAAGGGGGCGGGTGGCACACAGCCAGAGAAAGGAAGAATCCAAGATCCGTGCTTATATTTCATCAGTCCTTAAATTCATCCAAGAAATGGCATAAATGTTGTAAAAGGAGAGGTGAAACAGTGGATTTTCATTGGTGTAATCAAGTATGTACAGGCTCCTTCTAACTACCTGAGGACAGTAATTCTAGGAGACAGGCTGCTTTCACTGTAGGGGCATGTTCGCTACTCTGATTATAAACTTTGGCACAGCAAGTCTTCCCAAACCTGTCTTTACCAATTCATGCCTCCCAGTTCAACATTTGACACTGTCAGCTTAGTTTTTCATTCCAAGAAAGGTGATAAAGTCAAATGCGACTAAAATGGCTCTTCATATTTAGGAAAACAGCTATTGGAATTTTATCCAGTTTCACAGAATTTCTGTGAATTTCAGCTATTGAAAACAGAGTAACTAAAAGTTACAGATGGATATAAATATTTCAATTATCCACTGTAATAAGTGTAGCTAATAAATATTCTTATTGCTTTGGGACTTTTATTTCAAGAAAAATTCCAAATGTTAAATGCTACATTTTAAAGTTAGGGTCCAGTTCAGTCACTCAGTCATGTCTGACTCTTTGCGACCCCATGGACTGCAGCACGCCAGGCCTCCCTGTCCATCAACAACTACTGGAGATTGCTCAAACCCATGTCCATTGAGTCAGTGATGGCATCCAACCATCTCATCCTCTGTCGTCCCCTTCTCCTTTCTCCTTCAATCTTTCCCAGCATCAGGGTCTTTTCAAATGAGTCAGCTCTTCGCATCAGGTGGCCAAAGTATTGGCGTTTCACCTTCAACATCAGTCCTTCCAATGAATACTCAGGACTGATTTCCTGTAGGATGGACTGGTTGGATGTCCTTGCAGTCCAAGGGACTCTCAAGAGTCTTCTCCAACACCACAGTTCAAAAGCATCAATTCTTCAGTGCTCAGCCTTCTTTATAGTCCAACTCTCCCATCCATACATGACTACTGGAAAAACCATAGCTTTAACTAGATGGACCTTTGTTGGCAAATTAATATCTCCACTTTTTAATATGCTGTCTAGGTTGGCCATAACGTTTCTTCCAAAAAGTAAGTGTCTTTTAATTTCATGGCTGCAGTCACCATCTGCAGTGATTTTGGAGCCCAAGAAAATAAAGTCTGACACTGTTTCCACTGTTTCTCCATCTATTTGCCATGAAGTGATGGGACCAGATGCCATGATCTTCGTTTTCTGAATGTTGAGCTTTAAGCCAACTTTTTCACTCTCATCTTTCACTTTCATCACGAGGCTCTTTAGTTCTTCTTCATTTTCTGCCATAAGGGTGGTGTCATCTGCATATCTGAGGTTATTGATATTTCTCCTGGCAATCTTGATTCCAGCTTGTGCTTCCTCCAGCCAAGCATTTCTCATGATGTACTCTGCATATAAGTTAAATAAGTACGGTGACAATACAGCCTTGACGTACTCCTTTTCCTATTTGGAACCAGTCTGCTGTTCCATGACCAGTTCTAACTGTTGCTTCCTGACCTGCATACGGATTTCTCAAGAGGCAGGTCAGGTGGTCTGGTATTCCCATCTCTTGAAGAATTTTCCATAGTTTGTTGTGATGCACACAGTCAAAGGCTTTGGCAT
Source organism: Bison bison bison (assembly GCF_000754665.1). Classification (NCBI taxonomy): domain Eukaryota; kingdom Metazoa; phylum Chordata; class Mammalia; order Artiodactyla; family Bovidae; genus Bison; species Bison bison. The sequence goes on along the minus strand of NW_011494836.1, from coordinate 1,237,851 downwards.
AGTCAATAAAGCAGAAGTAGACATTTTTCTGGAACTCTGGCTTTTTCAGTGATCCAGTGGATGTTGGCAAGTTTGATCTCTGTTTCCTCTGCCTTTTCTAAAACCAGCTTGAACATCTGGAAGTTCACGGTTCACATATTGCTGAAGCCTGGCTTGGAGAATTTTGAGCATTACTTTACTAGCATGTGAGATGAGTGCAATTGTGTGGTAGTTTGAGCATTCTTTGGCATTGCCTTTCTTTGGGATTGGAATGAAAACTGACCTTTTCAGCCCTGTGGCCACTGCTGAGTTTTCCAAATGTGCTGGCACATTGAGTGCAGCACTTTCACAGCATTGTGATTTTCTGGGTTGTGAAGATCTTTTTTTGTGCAGTTCTTCTGTGTATTCTTGCCACCTCTTAATATCTTCTGCTTCTGTTAGGTCCATACCATTTCTGTCCTTTATTGACCCCATCTTTGCATGTAATATTCCCTTGGTAGCTCTAATTTTCTTGAAGAGATCTCTAGTCTTTTCCATTCTATTGTTTTCCTCTATTTCTTTGCACTGATCGCTGAGGAAGGCTTTCTTATCTCTCCTTGCTATTCTTTGGAACCCTGCATTCAAATGGGTATATCTTTCCTTTTCTCCTTTGCTTTTTGCTTCTCTTCTATTCACAGCTATTTGTAAGGCCTCCTCAGACAACCATTTTGCTTTTTTGCATTTCTTTTTCTTGGGGGTGGTCTTGCTCCCTGTCTCCTATACAATGTCACAAACCTCCATCCATAGTTCATCTGGCACTGTATCAGATCTAGTCCCTTAAATCTATTTCTCACTTTCACAGTATAATCGTTAGGGATTTGATTTAGGTCATACATGAATGGTCTAGTTGTTTACCCTACTTTCTTCAATTAAAGTCTGAATTTGGCAATAAGTAGTTCATGATCTGAGCCACAGTCAGCTCCCGGTCAGAGATAGCACTGGTAAAGTCAGTGAATATATTTTCTTAATTTTTGACTACTTTCATTTGAGCAGTAAGAGAGTTTCCCAAGAAGAATCTCTAAATCTCTTGCTTTCAATTTGCTAAGGAAGGATTTGTTTTTGCTACTTCATGAAATTAAAAAACCCTACTGTTCTTCCCCCTTCTAGATAGAGTTCACTTTTGATATAGCATCCTCAGAATCTGCTAAAATGACTATATGACAACATGGAAAAGGAATCAGTTCAGTTCAGTTTGGTCACTCAGTCGTGTCTGACTCTTTGTGACCCCATGGACTGCAGCACGCCAGGCCTCCCTGTCCATCACCAACTCCTGGAGTTTACTCAAACTCACGTCCATTGAGTCGGTGATGCCATCCAACCATCTCATCCTCTGCCGTCCCCTTCTCCTCCCACCTTCAATCTTTCCCAGCATCAGGGTCTTTTCAAATGAGTCAGTTCTTCGCATCAGGTGGCCAAAGTACTGGAGTTTCAGCTTCAGCATCAGTCCTTTTAATGAATATTCAGGACTGATTTCCTTTAAGATGTACTGGTTGGATCTCCTTGCAGTCCAAGGGACTCTCAAGAGTCTTCTCCAAAACTACAGTTCAAAAGCATCAATTCTTCGTCACGCAGCTTTCTTTATAGTCCAACTTTCACATCCATACATGACTACATGACTATATGGAAAATGAATAGGGTATAGTAATAAGTAAAAACCAGGGTTCAAAATTGGATTCACGAAATGACTGCTTTACAATGATCTCTCTCTCTCTCTCTCTCTCTCTCTCTATATATATATATGCAGGTAAGATGATAAGAAAATGGGTGAAAATGAAGCCAAATGGTTTCTTGTGAAGTGAGATTTAGAATGAATAATTTCTAGTTTAAAATTTCCATTACCATTATTATATTGTTTGAAAAAATAACTTCTTTTACAAAGAATCAATTGACTTCTACTGTGAAAACTATAAAATGTTGTTGAAAGAAATTAAAGAAGACACAAGTAAATGAAAAGCCATCCAGTATACATCGATTGGAAGGTGTGATATTGTTAAGACATCAATACTACTCAAAGTGGTATCCCAGATTCAACACAATCTCTATCAAGATTCCAACTACATTATTTTCATAAATAGAAAAATTCATCCTAAAATTCATGTGGGATTTCAAGAGACTCCAAATAGTTAAATGATCTTGAAAAAAAAGAAAAAAGTTGGAGGTCTCACATTTCCTGATTTCAAAACTTTCTACAAAATCCCAGTAATCAAAACAGTGTGATTATTGGAATCATGACAGACATATAAACCAATGAAACAGAATATAGAACTCAGAAATAAATCCTCTCATATATAGTCAAACGATTTTCAACAAGGATGCCAAGACCAAGGATGCTGAATGGGGAAAGGACAGATTTTTCAATCAGTGGTGTTGTTAAACTAGACATCCATATGCAAAAGAATGAAACTGAACCCTTATCTTACACCGTATATAAAAATTCACTCAAAATGAATCAAAGACCTAAACATAAGAGCTAAACCCATAAAACTGTTAGAAAAAAACTGAGAAAAATTTCTATGACACAGAATTTGACAATGTGAAACTAAAAACACAAGCAGCAAAAGAAAAAATATAAATAAACTGAACTTCTTCAAAATTAAAAATATTTGTGCATCAAAGGACTCTATCAACAGAGTGAAAAGGCAACCCACAGAATGGCAGAAAATATCTGCAAATTGTGTATCTGATAAGGGATTGATATCTAAATTATATAAAGAACTATTATAATTCAACAACAACAAAATAAAGAACCTGATTTAAAAATGGGGAAAAGATTTGCACAGACACTTGTCCAAGAAAATATACAAATGGTCAGTTAAGCATATGCAAGAATGTTCAATATCATTAGTGATTAGGGAAGTGCAAAGCAAAACCACAATAAGATAATAAGTCACACTCGTTATGATGGTTATTAAAAAATGAAACAAAACAGAAAAAAATACATGTTGTGAAGGATGTAGAGAAACTGGAACCCTTGTCATTGTTTCGGGGAATGTTGAATGGTGCAGCCGCTGTGAAAAACAGTATGGCAATCCCTCAAAAAATTAAAAATAGCATTACCACATGACCTAGCAATTCCATTTCTGAGTATATACCCAAAAGAAATGAAAGCAGAGACTTGAACAGATTTTTATGTATGTTCATAGCAGCTTTATTCCCAATGTGAAAGTCACTCAGTTATGTCTGACTCTTTGCTACCCCATGGACTATAGCCTGCCAGGCTCCTCTGTCCATGGAATTCTCCAGGCAAGAATATTAGATTGGGGTGCCATTTCCTTCTCCAGGGGATCTCCCTGGATTAGGGATGGAACCAGCGTCTTCTGCATTGGTAGGTGGGTTATTTACCACTGAGCCACCAGGGAAGCCCTTATTCCTTCGCCAATGGTAGAAGCAACCCAAGTGTTCACTGATGGATGAATGGATAACAACATGTGGTAAAAAATGGAAGGGCTTCTCTGGTGGCTCAGCTGGTGAAGAATCTTCCTGCAATGCCAGAGATCTGGGTTTGATCCCTGGGTTGGGAAGATCCCCTGGAGAAGGGAAAGGCTGCCCACTCCAGTATTCTGGCCTAGAGAATTCCATGGACTTTATAGTCCATGGTGTAGTAAAGAGTTGGACACGACTGAGCGACTTTGACTTCATTCCCATACAATGGAAAATTATTCAGCCTTTAAAAAGTAAGAAATTTTGACACATGCTACAACATGGATGAACCTTGAAGATATTATGCTAAGTGAAATAAGCCAGTCACAAAAGGACAAATCTTGCAAATTTCCTCTTATGGGGTACCTACAGTAGTCAAATTTATAGAGACAGAAAATAGAATAATGGTTGCTAGGGAGTGGAGGAAAGAAGAAAAGGGAGCTTTTTTTTTTTTAAATGCATTTCTATTTTTTATAGAGTTTAAGTTTTGCAAGAGGAAAAGAGTTCTGGGGAATACCCTGGTGATTCAGGGGTTAGGACTCCAGCTTTCATTGCCAAGGGAGGACCTAGATTTAATTCCTGGTCAGGGAACTAAGATCCCGCAGGCAGTGTGGAGGGGCAAAACGAAACAAAACGAAAAGAGTTCTGGAGATGGTTGGTGGTGATGGTTGCACAGCAATAAGAAAGTGTTTATATCACTGAACTTCACACTTAATTCTGGTTAAAATGGAGGAATTAAGTAGAATGGGGACCAGTGACTTGCAGCAGCAACACCCTGACAAGATGGGTACAAGGGATGTAGAGCACTATCTACAAAGGAAAACGATACACACGCAGGAAATGCTCCAGACCAGAAGTACTGCAGGAATTCAGGGAGGGAACTGGGAGAGATGGAGTTGAAGTCAGCTTTGGAGACTGAGTAGGAGTGGATTACATGGAGCTGGCGGCATTGAACTGAGGGAACAGTTAATGAATTAGCTATTAACATGGGCACCACTGGCACCACTGACACTTGGTATCATACTGTTTCTGTTTGAGGGAGCTGTCCTGGACATTGTGGGACGGTTGGCATCATCCCGGGCCTCTACATACTGGATGACAGTATCCTCTTTCTCACCCCAGTTGGAACAATCAAAAATGACTGGTATTTGAGAAACACTGATATATGGTAAGGCCTCCCCAGACAGCCATTTTGCTTTTTTGCATTTCTTTTCCATGGGAATGGACTTGATCCCTGTCTCCTGTCCAGTGTCATGAACCTCATTCTATAGTTCATCAGGCACTCTATCTATCAGATCTAGGCCCTTAAATCTATTTCTCACTTCCACTGTATAATCATAAGGGATTTGATTTAGGTCATACCTGAATGGTCTAGTGGTTTTCCCTACTTTCTTCAATTTCAGTCTGAATTTGGCAATAAGGAGTTCATGGTCTGAGCCATAGTCAACTCCTGGTCTTGTTTTTGATGACTGTATAGAGCTTCTCCATCTTTGGCTGCAAAGAATATAATCAATCTGATTTTGGTGTTGACCCTCTGGTGATGTCCATGTGTAGAGTCTTCTCTTGTGTTGTTGGAAGAGGGTGTTTGTTATGACCAGTACATTATCTTGGCAAAACTCTATTAGTCTTTGCCCTGCTTCATTCCATATTCCAAGGCCAAATTTGCCTGTTATTCCAGATGTTTCTTGACTTCCTA
>NW_011494836.1:1231573-1232044 GCF_000754665.1 Bison bison bison | reverse complement strand
TGGGGTATCTCTTCACGGCTGCTCCAGCAAAGCGCAGCCATTGCTCCTTACCTTGGACGAGGGGTATCTCCTCACTGCCGCCCTTCCTGACCTTTAACGTGGGATAGCTCCTCTAGGCCCTCCTGCACCCACGCAGGAGGGCCTAGAGGAGGCCCTTCTTTGCTTTTCAGAGAAGTGAAAAGCAAAGGAGAAAAGGAAAGATATAAGCGTCTGCATGCAGAGTTCCAAAGAATAGCAAGAAGAGATAAGAAAGCCTTCCTCAGCGATCAATGCAAAGAAATACAGGAAAACAACAGAATGGGAAAGACTAGGGATCTCTTCAAGAAAATCAGAGATACCAAAGGAACATTTCATGCAAAGATGGGCTCGATAAAGGACAGAAATGGTATGGACCTAACAGAAGCAGAAGACATTAAGAAGAGATGGCAAGAATACACAGAAGAACTGTACAAAAAAGATCTTCACGACCCA
>NW_011494836.1:1230762-1231473 GCF_000754665.1 Bison bison bison | reverse complement strand
GTGAAAGTGCTGCACTCAATATGCCAGCAAATTTGGAAAACTCAGCAGTGGCCACAGGACTGGAAAAGGTCAGTTTTCATTCCAATCCCAAAGAAAGGCAATGCCAAAGAATGCTCAAACGACCGCACAATTGCACTCATCTCACACGCTAGTAAAGTAATGCTCAAAATTCTCCAAGCCAGGTTTCAGCAATATGTGAACCGTGAACTTCCTGATGTTCAAGCTGGTTTTAGAAAAGGCAGAGGAACCAGAGATCAAGTTGACAACATCTGCTGGATCATGGAAAAAGCAAGAGAGTTCCAGAAAAGCATCTATTTCTGCTTTATTGACTATGCCAACGCCTTTGACTGTGTGGATCACAATAAACTGTGGAAAATTCTGAAAGAGATGGGAATACCAGAGCACCTGATCTGCCTCGTGAGAAATTTGTATGCAGGTCAGGAAGGAACAGTTAGAACTGGACATGGAACAACAGAGTGGTTCCAAATAGGAAAAGGAGTTCGTCATGGCTGTATATTGTCACCCTGTTTATTTAACTTATATGCAGAGTACATCATGAGAAACACTGGACTGGAAGAAACACAAGCTGGAATCAAGATTGCCGGGAGGAATATCAATAACCTCAGATATGCAGATGACACCACCCTTATGGCCTAGAGTGAAGAGGAACTCAAAAGCCTACTGATGAAAGTGAAAGTGGAGAGTGAAAAA
>NW_011494836.1:1224897-1230185 GCF_000754665.1 Bison bison bison | reverse complement strand
GTCCATTCTAAAGGAGATCAGCCCTGGGATTTCTTTGGAAGGAATGATGCTAAAGCTGAAACTCCAGTACTTTGGCCACCTCATGCGAAGAGTTGACTCATTGGAAAAGACTCTGATGCTGGGAGGGATTGGGGGCAGGAGGAGAAGGGGACGACAGAGGATGAGATGGCTGGATGGCATCACTGACTCGATGGACGTGAGTCTGAGTGAACTCCGGGAGTTGGTGATGGACAGGGAGGCCTGGCGCGCTGCGATTCAGGGGGTTGCAAAGAGTCGGACACGACTGAGCGACTGATCTGGTCTCATATATGGAGCCTGTCTCTGAGCTAGAAAAGACAGCATTGGATCAGAACAAAAAGCCCACTCACGACAGCATCTTTCACCCATGTACTCCAAGTGACACTTTTGGCACCTGATACAAAATGGATGGTGTGTGCCTTTTTGTTCATTCCTCTTTGAATGGTTCTACCAAAAGTTTGATTTGAAACCTTTAAAAGTTGGATAGAGACAGCCTAGAAGTAGATGGACCATTTTGGAAGCTTCTGTAATAAATGAGAAAAGAGATATAAAGACCTGAACTAAGGTTATGCTACGTGAAATAGAAAAGGGATGAATGCAAGAATTTGTGTGAAGGAAGACTGTATGGAACTTGGGGGCAGAGGACAATGTATCTGGGTGAGCTGTGTTCACCCAGAAGGGCCCTGCTCTTACTGAGAAGCAGGGAAATCAAAATATATATAAGCAGAAGTCTCTAAAGAGATAACTGAGTGTTGAGTGTGAATAGTTATTGGTTATCAAATCATCTAAAGAACTTCTACAGAAAATAAGCAAGCTGAATAGGAAAGTACCTTGCAGGTAAAGAAGGCAAGCATAGTTAGACTTTCTTTAGTTTTCTTGCAAAAAGAAAAGAGAAATATAAGAGGAAGGACAAGGAGATAAGTACTACAAAATTCATTTTTCTGTTTTGTTGTGTTTGCTCTGAAATGTCAGTCTGAGATGTAAAGATGAATTCGATCTCTGATTTAGGATTCTGAAATCTGCATTTAAAGCTAAGTGTATCCCTTTAAAAAGCTCCAAGAGAATAAAAACTGTGCTTTTTATAATTCTAAACCATTTCCCCATTTTCATGGAGGAAATACACACAAAGCAAGGGCAAAATTTCAGCATGAGGGCCTCCCCCTGGTGCATAGCCTTGGACTTCGCTAAGCTGGTGAGCATCCCATTGTCATTTGAGAAAGCCAGCTGCACAGTTAGATAGAGTGAGCCTGTCTCTGCAACTCCAAGACTGTAATTATGCTAAAATGGGATCCTGCAGCAGTGAATATAAAGAGAAGCTTTGGAATATCTCTCCTACACTAAACAACTTTATGGTTGAAAGGAAGCAATTACTGAGAACAAGATGAGGCTAAGTAAAAACAGCATAACTTTCCAACTTTTCTAACTTGGTTATTGATAGAATTGTGCTGACCTCAAACAGTTTTTGCTTTTTTTCCCCTGAAGCCATAATAATTCCAGTTTTCTAGCTTTATTTTTAGATTAAATAGAAAAAAATTTTTTTTTTAAATTAACCATCTCCCTCACTCAATTTAAAGCAACTTTCTATACTGGCTTAACAGTATCAGTAAGTCTACCAAAGTCTTTAGGTTCAGTTATCCCTCCCACCAAAACCTGGAGGGACACTAGTATCCAATTAAGTCCTCTACAACTTACTTGATGCAGCAACTCTACCTTCCCAAGTTACCACTGTCCAGCTAGGAGGAAAGTTTTCTGGGGAGAGGACAGACATGAAAAGAGCAGAATATGAGGGTTCCTAATTATTTTTCTTCTCTGGTGACAGAAGTTAGCAAAAATAGGAAATTGCAGATAGAACAGGAATATGTCTGAGGCTGGAAACCATAAGTGAGTACCCCCTACAAAAGTGCATCCATCACCTTCTCACTCTGCCTCTGCTGCCTGCAGTTGAAAACGTCCACCTTGAATTCCATATCCCCTGGGTACATCAACAAGTTAAGAAACAGCAAAGGAGTGCTTGAACAGACAGACTTGGTACATACAGGTTAATTAGCTTAATAATCCTAGAACCCAAAGATCAACTTTTACCTAAATTATAGGGATAGTTACCACTCAGTGATATTTATCATGTTTCTGGAGGTCTCAGCCAAGTATAGGACAACAGGAAGAAACTGGAAGAGAAATACTGAAAAGAAAATGACAAAGGTGTCATGATCTCTTAATGACAGTGATATAAAATTTCAGGCAATCAAAGGAAAAAACAATGAGGTCTACTGAGGGGTATAAGTAAGGAGGCCAGGTATAACTATAAGCAGGTCAAATCAGTAAGTTTCTTACATATCAGCAGTAATCAATTATAAAATATAATGTAAAAAAGATTAAATAAGAGGAATTTAAAAATAAATCAGCATATGTCCATCCAGTATAATATATACAGCCATTACAAAGAAGTGGAAGTGGATCTCCATAAAATGATATGAAAGATACTCAGTAATAGGAAATAGCAAGGTCCAAATAGTATGTAAAGTGAAGTGGAAGTGTGTCCAACTCTTTGCAACCCCATGGGGGTCCATGGAATTCTCTAGGCCAGAATACTGGAGTGGGTAACCTTTCCCTTCTCCAGGGGGATCTTCCCAGCCCAGGGATTGGACCCAGGTCTCTTGCATTGCAGGCAGAGCCTTTACTAGCTGAGCCACAAGGGAAGCCCAAGAACATTGGTGTGAGTAGCCTATCCCTTCTCCAGCGGATCTTCCCTACCCAGGAATCAACCCGGGGTCTCCTGCATTGCAGGCAGATTCTTTACCAACTGAGCTATCAGGGAAGCCCCAGTATGTAAAGGATTAAAGTAAATAAAATAAAATTATATGTATATATATGTGTGTGTGTGTATATATATATAATCCATACATAAAATATGATATGTATGATTTATATGGCGATGTATATATATATGTATATATACACACATCTATGAATAATCTGAAAAAACATAAACAAATACTTTAAGGTAGTTATCTTAGGGGTGGGGGGCAGAGCTGAAATTATGGCTAATTTTCTCTTTCTATTTCTGTATTTCTCTAATATTTTCCCATGACAATTATATATCACATTTGAAATACAGAAAAAGCAACAAAGGTAAAAATTTAAGAAAAAAAATCTAGACTCTTCTTGAGTTCTCCGTTCATTAGAGCTGCGAAGTACTCTGGGTTCATCAGCTAGTCAAACACCTTCCTTTCCCTGAGAATTTGAAAGCTCATCTCCTTAAGTAAGATTGAAATTGAAGATGAAATAGCTCCAGAAATGGAATCAAATGTTCTAAGATACCCTACAAACCCCCAGTCCCGCCCAGCATCCTGGGTGCTGCTGACGATACAGGCAAAGCAAGCCAGGACCCACCTCTCAGGAGTTCCCTGCCTGCTCAGAAAATGGGGCAGAAGGGCTCCTAAGGAGACACCGGCAGTGGGGCTGGGGGAAAAAAGTTTTAAGGTTTAATTTTTAAGTGAAAGAAATTGTGTATTAATATTAGTAAATCAAAATTTATTTGAAAAGACAGCATTGGAAAATTCCCATTTCCTCTGGTGTTTAAATGAACTTTAAAAACATTTCTTTTGGTTATGTCAGTAAATCACATTTATTCTAGAAATTTAGAAAATATTAAAAAGTATGAAGAAGAAATAAAAATAATCTATACTCAGGTTTTCCAGAGGTAATCAAGATTAGTATTTTTGTATATTGATATTTCCTTTAGTCTTTTTTATCAATGCATACATATATTTAATAAAAGTAACCTTAGCTATTTTCCTCTGACAACACCTGGTGAACAGTTTTCCATGCCATCTTTGAAATATTATTATATCAAAACATAAATAATCCATAATGACACACTAATATAAACTTTTTGAGTAAGAAAAATTAGTTCCACCAGCACCAAGAATTTTTCTGTGTTATTTACTGCTGTGTCCTCAGTGCAGAGAATGGAGCCCAGTTCCTCATGGAACTCAATAAACGTTAGGGACTGACTCTCATTTGCCCAGGCAAGTGGTGCTGAAGCTTCAAGGTATATAAGAATTATCAGGGGAAGGTGGAACTCTGCTCAGTGTGATGTGGCAGCTTGGATGGGAGGGGAGTTTGGGGGAGAATGGATACATGTGAATATATGGCTTAGTCCTTTTGCTGTCCATCTGAAACTATCCCAACATTGTTAATGGGCTATACCCAATTACAAATTAAAAAGTTAAAGATTTTAAAAAATGATATAAGAGAATAAAGAATTATTAGGGAGATTCCCTGGTGGTCCAATGGGTAGGACCCAGAGCTTTCACTGCAGTGACCTCTGTTCAATACTTGGTCAGAGAACTAAGATTCCACAAGTTGCCTCCCCTGCGAGGCTAAAAGGAAAAAAGAACTATCAGGAGACTTTGTGAACTCAAAATTCCCACATCTCAGTCTGAATCAAAGATGCTGATCCAGATATGTTCAAATATCTTTATTCCACCAACTTTGGGTAAGTCCAGGAGACTCTGATGCCAGGACCACGCTCTGGGAAACACTGCCTAGGACTAAATACACAGAAGCAGATTACTGGATCAAAAACATATTTTTTAAGATAGATACTTTTTAAGACCTCTGCTTTATATTGTTAATTTACCTTACTGAAAGGTTTGGCCAATTTACCAGTGAACTACATTAAAGAAGAGTCCTCTCTGCCTTTTAATAAATAAAATTACCTATTTTGCTATTTTGCTGTCTTTTACAAACAGCATGTATTTTCAGTTTAAAAACTCATTACTGATTTGATAGGGATGAGGAAGAGGAATTAATTTCTCACTAAAAGTTTAAAAACCTCACAAAAGAACATCACAGTCATCTATATTCACACTGTCTCGTATAAACCACCCCTACCCACCTCTTGGTTATCTGTTTCTGGTCTTTGTTGTTTAAAGGGAAAAAAATCACTACTGTTTTCATTAAAATGGCATGTGCTAGTTATAAAGAACATACGTACTATGGAAAAAGTCATATATAAAGGTAAAAAAAGCCCTGGGTTGCACTATCTAGAGATAATTAGAGTTAACATTAGAAAAGCATGATTTTAGACATCTTTCTAAAATAATAAAGTGTCAGACTTTATTTTTTTGGGCTCCAAAATCACTGCAGATGGTGATTGCAGCCATGAAATTAAAAGACGCTTACTCCTTGGAAGAAAAGTTATGACCAACCTAGATAGCATATTCAAAAGCAGAGACATTACTTTGCCAACAAAGGTCCATCTAGTC
>NW_011494836.1:1196612-1224797 GCF_000754665.1 Bison bison bison | reverse complement strand
AGAAGGGGACGACAGAGGATGAGATGGCTGGATGGCATCACTGACTTGATGGACGTGAGCCTGAGTGAACTCTGGGAGTTGGTGATGGACAGGGAGGCCTGGTGTGTTGCAATTCATGGGGTCCCAAAGAATCAGACACGACTGAGTGACTGAACTGAACTGAACTGAGACATCTTTTTATGCATGTCTATAGAATCAGGTGAATAAGAGAAGAAGGAATAGAGAGCTGGTTGGCTGGATAGAGAGCAAGGGTAAACTTTCATAAAAATGGAATCATAATATAGATAACAGTTGTTACACTATCTTTGTCATTACCTGGGTTCTCTTCTGGGATTCTGTTAACTGTTCTGTGCCAGGGTTCACACTCTTCATTTGAGAGGGTATTGCACTCTTTTCAGTGGTTTGTAGGTTGGGTTTCCACAGAAGCAGAACCTGAGGGGAGGAAATGAGTAGAAGTGGTTGCATTTGGGAGGTGATCCCAAGAAGCACTGGAGAAGGCAACGGCACCCCACTCCAGTACTCCTGCCTGGAAAATCCCATGGATGGAGGAGCCTGGTGGGCTGCAGTCCATGGGGTCGCTAAGAGTTGGACACGGCTGAGCGACTTCACTTTCACTTTTCACTTTCATGCATTGGAGAAGGAAATGGCAACCCACTCCAGTGTTCTTGCCTGGAGAATCCCAGGGTCGGGGGAGCCTGGTGGGCTGCCGTCTATGGGGTCACACAGAGTTGGACACGACTGAAGCGACTTAGCAGCAGCAGCAGCCCAAGAAGCACTGGTCAAGGGAGAAAGAATGCAGGAGGGCAGGCAGGGGAAAGCAGAAAGTGGAGTTCTTACTGAGAGTTCAACAGGAACTCTGGCAGACAGCACAGAGCACACAGCAGGGTCAGCATGCACGCACTAGGGAGGAGCCCCTGGTTGTCAGTCAGCTTTGCTGGGAGGAGGCATTCACTCCCCAGCACTGCTGCCTGCTCCACAAGAGGCCATGTGCATTCTGCTGGTCAGAAATAAACAAGACACTCCGAGCTGTAGGTGCTTGCCACTGGCAACCTGAAAAGCAAACATGGTAACTATGAATGCTGAGGAGGGGTGGACAAAGCCCCTACACTGTGGTTTGGGATTTTTTCCCCCAATTCATCCTGGAGCTCGAATTGTTCATGTTTGCCAGAGAGAGTTAACACTATTGCCCCCTGCTCTATTTTATCCATTTCTCCCCATATCCATTTCCACTCATCCTCAGTCAGAAGATGAAAGACAGGTACATATGCACTCAATATATTTGTCTCCAGATTTGGGAGTGTTGGTGACACTCCTCAGGATTTGACTGACTACCTTCAGTTTCTGAGAGTGGTAGTGAGGTTAGGAGCTGGGCTTTCCCGTATATCTAGCTTCTATGCTCTGTTCTAGAAGCTGGTATCCCCTCTGCAGCCCTTTATACCTCCAGCTGCCCCATTTAAAAAATTTGCTGTACTCTAGTTTAAAAATATATCCACAGATTCTTTGATGTCCTTCCCTTAAAAGGCAGAGGTAAATTCCTTGCCCCTGGAGTGTGGGGCTAAATTGTCTTCTAATGAACAGAATATGGTGGAAGTGAAGATATGTGATTAGCCATCCTATTGTGAGCAAGCTTAGCAGCCCGATAGAGAGATCTGTAGGTCTGACTCTGTGAACAGCCAGCAAGGAACTGAAGCCTCCAGACAGCAGTGCATGAGTGAGGCTGGAGAGGGTCCTTCAACCCCAGCAAGTCTTCTCATGGAAAACCTGGAGCCAGAACCACCCAGCAAAGCCGTCTCTAGATTCTTGACTCCCCCAAACTGAAAAGGAATGTCATTTTAAGTCACTAAATTTGGGGGTGATTTGTTAAGCAGCAATAGAGAAATTATAAAATTGGTTAGATTTTCCATTTCCTAGTTAGATTCTTTTGGGTAACCTTGGGGCTGGCTATGACACTACATTTTGCTTTCCCTTTTTAAAATATGCAACTTAAATTCACCATATTACACCTCTGAAGTTAATGCTTTTGTCTTGAACATGGCATAATATGCTAAACTTTGCTTTTTACTCCTTTCTATTGCACATAAGTCATAAGGGAGCTGGGAGATCTTTCATCATTTTATTTCTTGGACGACAGTAAAGAGGGAAGGCATCCAGTCTGTCTTTTCCCTTCTCATTTTATCCATAAAGAGAACAAGATGCAGGTTAACACTTTTAGTTGACAAGAGGTACTTTAACAAGTTCTAGACAAAGGAAGCTGCCAATGCCGTCTCCAAGAACCTCTTCCCTTTCTCTATCTGCTTCCAGAGCGCCTCTTGGAGCCTCGGGATTGTCCAGTCTCTCAGGCAGCAGCACTGCTGCTGTCTTCCCTCTGGTTCAAACTGATGGGAATTGATTGCGCTTCTGGATCACAAGGCTCATAGTCTCCATTTTCTCTGTTTGAAATCTCTAAGAAATGTTTTTCTCTTATAAAGTTCACAGTGGCATTTTATTCTTAGAAACAGCAGATGAAGGACATGGAGCAAAGGGCAGAATCAGACAAACAGGGAGATTATGACTTAATGAAATTACAGTAGAGGCTTCTCAGAAACTAAATTAACAGTTACTCCACTTGAAGCAACTCTTGCAACTCAATTTTTTTTTTCTTTTTTGCAACTCAGCTTTTAAAAAATTTCTTGCAACTCAGTTTTTATAGTAACTTAAAATCACTTTAAAATCAAAATCTTCTCTTTTGAAATGTAAGAATTAGAGAATAGGGTCTCAAGCCATCCTTGATGACTTGAAAAAAAAAATCTCCATTAGAAACACGAAATCATACATACTCTATGATACGAATCATGTGAAAAGTATGTGTATATGTGGAAAAAGATTAGGAGAACTAAAGGAATGTAAACAGCTATTTCCTGTAGGCTGAGACATTATAGGTAAACTTTTTGAAACCATGAAATTGAAATCTTTCCGAAAGAAAGAAATATAACTACATATGCTTGGGTGGATTTCTGTAAACACGCCGTGCTACAGAATTTTAAAAAGTAAACTGGGCTGGGATTATGAAGGAGAGAGAATAAGACTGTTCTTTCATTCTGGCTGAAGGAAGGCGTCTGGGCTGAGACTGCACTCGTGCTGGGGAAAAACTCCTTCTGCTTCCTTCCCTTTCCAGCTTAACCTCATTTCACTATAATCTGCTTTTCTTCTCTCTCGATAGAAAATCTCCAAATTAGCTGACATTGAATTATTTTGTCTGAACAAAAATAATGATAATAAAATCTATAAAAAATGAAACCTGGTATGTATGTCCCAATTTAAAAATCAAACCAGCTTGGTGGCATCTCAGGGGCTGAGCTTGCTGTCACCTTTGGCTCTTAAGAAACGACAGCCTGCCTCCTCCTCCTCCCACATCTATAACTCTGAGTGCGGAAATGACCTAAGAGAGAGAGCAAAGCAGGCTGTGGAGCCATCTTATGACTGGAAAAATAAGTGGGCCTGCTTATTAGGTCTGTCTGTAAAACTCTGATCTGTTACACCCCATTCATTAAAAAAGGTAATAAGTACCATAGGTTGCCTTACAGATGTGCACGTGGTTAACTTTAAAAATGTGGTTATCTTCAGGAGGAATGATGATTGGAGAAGGGCCAGTTGCTGGGCAAGGTCAAACTGTTTCCATCTGCCCTGGGAGCTGCTGAGCACTGATCTTTTATGCCAGATTTGAACACTGGGGTCAGCAAGGTCTTTGTCATCTCTTGGCAAGCAGAGAGGGGGTGGAGGTGAACGTCAGTCAGACCAGAGGCAATAGATCTCTACCCAGGGGACCCAGCCCTGACCTCAGTGCTTGAGCAGAGGTGATCTCACAGAGGCTACGTTTGTTTTTCGTCTTTTTCACTTTTTTACCTATTTTTTAAAAAATCAGTCTATCCCCCTCCTTCAGGATTCCCTGGTGGCTCAGAGGTAAAGAACCCACCTGCCAATGCAGGAGATATGGCTTTGATCCCTGCATCAGGAAGATCTCCTGGAGAAGAAAATGACAACCCAGATCAGTATTCTTGCTTAGAAAACCCCATGGACAGAGGAGCCTGGCAGGCTACAGTCCATGGGGTTGCAAAGAGTTGGACGTTATTTAGTGGTTGAGCATGCACACTTCCTCCTCCAGAGTGTGAGCTCCAAGAAGGTAGGGAATGTTTGTTCATTGCCGTATCCCCAGCACGAGTATCGTAGAAAGTGGTTCGGTCAGTGACTCATGCTGGGTATGGATGACTCTGGGGAGAGAAGGAGTTGAGGGTGGGAGAGGGGGTTCAAAGTCTGGATCATAAGAGTTAGATATTTTCCAAAGATTACCAGGGCCAAGTGTCAGGAATCATAAGCAAGAGAAGCCAGGGACAGAGCTGAGGATCTTGCTAACATGTGGGTTCTGATTCAGTAGGTTTGGGGTGAGGCCTGAGACTGCATTCCTAACAAGACTCTGGATGCTGCCTTTGGTCCAGGGACCACACTTGGAAGATCAAGGTTCTAAATTCAGGTCTGCTGTTGACTCCACGGAGGAGCCTGGGTACCCTGTGATGAGTGGGAGAGAGTGAAGAGTGAAGACCTGGGTAGGGTGATGGCCACAGTGGGTCTGTGAGCAGCTCAGGGCGAGCACAGCTGGTGAGCAGCCTCAGCTCTGGCTTTTTTAGAGCCCCTGGCTTTGGGAGAAGTAAGGTCTTTCATCTTTAAAAAAATGAATA
Organism: Bison bison bison; assembly: GCF_000754665.1. NCBI lineage: Eukaryota > Metazoa > Chordata > Mammalia > Artiodactyla > Bovidae > Bison > Bison bison. Next base: position 1,220,085 of record NW_011494836.1, on the reverse strand, counting down.
AATAACCTGTGGCTCATTTTCTTACATCCCATTTCATGCTGTGACCTGACTTACTACAAAGGTCAGAATCTCTGTCTTTAAAAATGTAAGTGAAAATAATTAAAAATAAAAATTAAAAAAACAGAAAAATAAACATGGTTTCAGTCTCAAAATTTCTGGAACTCATCTCACCTATCAACCCACCTCTCTTTTCACCTTCCACTCTTTTTTCCCCCATTCTGTTATTCCTGTCATTCTCAGATTTTAATTCCAAGTTTTATGATCCTTATCTCATTAGCCCTGGATACTTGATTTCTTAGATCAACTGTCTCCCTGCTTCAGTGTCTGTGGGCATATGCTCTACCCTTCTGAAAAATTCTCGAGAAATTCCACACTAGGAATCAGACTTTCCCTACCTGCAGGCCAACCATCATCTCTGCAGCTACTTATTGTGGAAGAGACTGGCTGCTTTTCCCATGTCAGTTTCAGTAGATGAAGATTTAATGGTATGACCATGGTAGGTGGTTTTTTTGTGTGTGTGCTCTAATTTTTTTCCCAAATATTCAGTAATAAACATGGATTATTTTTATTGACAGCTTCCCTGATAGCTCAGTTGGTAAAGAATCCACCTGCAATACAGGAGAACCTGGTTTGATTCCTGGGTCGGGCAGAAGGGATATGCTACCCACTCCAGTATTCTTGGGCTTCCCTCGTGGCTCAGCTGGTAAAGAATCCACCTGATGTGGAAGAACTGGGTTCAATCCTTGGGTTGGGAAGATCCCCTGGAGAAGGGAAAGGCTGGCTACCCACTCCAGTATTCTGACCTAGAGAATTCCATGGACTGTATAGTCCACGGGGTCACAAAGGTCAGACAGGACTGACTGACTTTCAGTTTCACTTCACTTTTCACTTTTATTTACAATCTTAAAAGAGGATATTTGTTATAAACATCCTTGGCGTCTTTTATAAACCACTATGGATATACTATTTTATCTAAATGCTTTTTGAACTTACATATATTTCCTTTTTAACTTATAAGTTAAAGATTTTTATTAAAAAAAAACTTTGTAAATTGACCACCTATGATAAAAATGTAATAATGTCTTTAGTAAAGACAAATAACTAAGTTTGTCATTTTAGAAATTTGTGTTTGCTATGCTTCTTTAAAATACTGAATGTTAGTTATAATCCTCATAAAGCTTGCAAATGAACATAAAACACCTAAGTACTGGCTTACTTAAATTTTTGTGTCTCAGCGTAAGTGGTAAAATGAATTATTCCAGAGAGACTGATGTCCATCTGGCGGCCGCTCCCTGGGCAGGGCCATGTGAGGGGCTGTCTGACCTGGTGGTGGTCAGCAAGGGCGTTGGAGTCAGTGAGACCTGGGTCTGTGTCCTTACTTATCACCTTCTAAGTCACTTTATGTACAATTTTCACCATTTTGAGCTGCATTTTTCTCACTGGCAAAATGAGATAACAATAGTACCTAACTCAAAAGATGAATTGTATGATTGTTGTGAGGATTATGTAATATAGTCTACAACAGCCAGAGTGGAGGAAACTTCACAAGAGGAATGACCCAGAGGAGAAAATGAGAGGCGAGGTCCGACCTAGGTGAAGGGGCTCCGCCCTAAAAGAGTACTAGCATCTGGCTTTGAGGAGTATCGAAGGGGCCCGGTTTGGGGGAGGTACCTGCAGAGAAAGCTCTCTGAAGTCCCCCGTCCACTTTGCCCTCCTGTCTTACCTTTCCCCAGCAGCCTCGGTGGACTTCACCGGCGGCTCAGATGGTAAAGAATCTGCTTGCAATGCAGGAGACTTGGATTTGATTCCTGGGTTGGAAGATCCTCTAGAGAAGGGAATGACTACCCACTCCAGTATTCTTGCCTGGAGAATCCTGTAGCCTAGTGGGCTACAGTCCACAGGGTCGCAAAGAGTTGGACAGGACTGAGCAACTAAGCGCATCTACTTCTACAGCAGCCTCGGTGTCCTGTTCAGAGTTCATAGCTCTAGGGTTGAGATGTAGTGAGGTGACCGGGAGAAGCCCTGAACTTGAGTCAAAAGACTGAGTTGAGTTCTGGCTCTGCTGTTTACGGAGTGACCTTGGATAAGTTGCATAACCACAGAGGCTTGCAATTTCCTCAACCAGAAAAAGGGGTTAGTAAGACCTGCCCTGGGTATCTCATGAGAGTATTGTGAGAATTGAGTGGATGTGTATGAAACATCAGTTATTACATCAGTGACTTTGCTTCCTTTGCCCTTGACTTTGGATATGTCTTGAAATGAATACTTAAGTGAGTGTTTCTACTGCTAGTCTTGACCAGGACGTATAACAGGTGACTTGTGTCTATGAAGGTCATTTACATTAGGAATGTTTTAAAAGTTTACTTCATTTATTTCTTCCCTCAGGGAAATCTCTGTGCTCTGCGTGATAGAATCTTTATTCATCTTTTAAAAACTGTACATAAATACTATAATCACTTTTAAGTCACTAGTAGGAAAAACAGGTTTCTTCAAGACTCCATCATTTGCTACTAAGGGTAAAAGGTGACCTTGTCTGAAATACAGGATATAATTATTTCAGCTTCTGAAAAAATTGTTCTTTGAACAGTCCCTGCCTCTCCTTTGCACGTTCCTTTTAAAAGAATGGCAAGCTCTGGTGAGAAGGATGCCACAAAAATAGAAATGCCAATCTCTAAAGATATCAAGGCACTTTCAAAATGATAAATAATTAATTTTCACAGCATCCTTGATATGATTAATCTTATTTTAGAGATGAAGCAAGGGACACCAAAAGAATTTAGAGGACCTGCCCAAGGTTATAAGCAGCTGTGCCTGGAACAGTAGCCAGAATGCAGCTTGGGGCTTCTTCTAGCAAAAAGGTTTAGTTTAGTACACTCACTGAGCGTGATCTACTTCCTAGGTACCCTGGAGGCCTTCCCATCTAGGAGCCAACGATCTAGTGGCACACACACACACTCCCCTCACATAAAGCAAATAGAAATGAATACTATAATTAGATATCAAAATGTTATAAAAATAGAAGAGGAAAAAATTAATTATAACCATGCAGAGGGGGAATCTGGGAATGCTTTTATAGAGGAGATGGGATTGACCTGAGGCTTGGAGAATAGTCCAGCACTGATAGGAGACATAGGAGGGGGAACAAAAGGACTCCCTCCAGGCAGGCCCTCAGGTCTGAGGAAATTCCCAGGTCTGGAAAGCAAAGGACACATTCTTACAAAATGGGGAGTAGAATTGTGGTCTATGCAGAGTAGAGATCAGGTTGCCAAGGATCTTGAATTCTAAATTGAGGAGGATGGATTTTGTTAGTTACATCACCCATCAGCGGCATTTGGGTAGGGGAGATACAAAGTATCTGTTCTAACAGGAACGATGGCACCAATACAGGGAATCAATGAGAAGAAACAGCAGGCAGGAAACCAGTAGTAGGTTCTTCTAATTACCCAACAAGTATTTGTGGGATATTTTACTGTTCTTGTATACCAGTTGTAATGCTGGGCACTGGGGTTACCAATATAAAGAAGACTACCTCTGCTGCTAAAATGAACTAGTGTTTACAGAACAGGCCAAGAAATGCTGAGAGTGGTAGCAACAGGGTGCTTTGGAAGCACGGACAGGGGTATCTAAATGAAGGAAGACTGCGGCGGGGTGGGGAGGTAAATTAGAAGGTTGGGATTAACAGGTACATACTACTATACATAAAATAGGTAAACAACAGGGTCTAAATGAACTATACTCAGTATCTTGCAGTAACCTATAATGGAAAAAAATCTAAAAAGCTGTATGTGTGTCTGTGTGTATGTTTGTATAACTGAATCACTTTGCTCACTTGAAAAGTTGAAACTTTTCAACACTTGAAACCAATACAACATTGTAAATTAATGATACTTCAATTTTTAAAAACTTCAAAAAAAAAGATTCTCTAAACTCAATAACTAAATAAATAAATGAGGGAAGACTTCCTGGAGGAGGTTTCATGCTGTGCCATGCTTAGTTGCTCAGTCGTGTCCGACTCTTTGTGACCCCATGGACTGTGGCCTGCCAGGCTCCTCTATCCATGGGATTCTCTGGGCAAGAAATATGGAGTGAGTTGCCATTCTCTCCTCCAGGGGATCTTTCCAACCCAGGGATCAAACTCAGGTCTCTTGCACTGCAGGTGGATTCTCTACCAGCTTAGCTACCAGGGAAGCCCAAGAATACTGGAGTGGGTAGCCTATCCCTTCTCCAGGGGAACTTCCTGACCTAGGAATCAAACCGGGGTCTCCTGCATTGCAGGCAGATTCTTTACCAGCTGAGCTATCAGGGAAGCCCAGGTTTCACTCTAGCTAAACTAAAACACGAGTAGGGCTTGGTAGGTGAATGAGCCATGGAAACACAATTCGGTAACGGCACGTGAGAGGCACAGACCAGCATGACAGCATCAGGGAACAAGGGGCTCCATGTGACTGGGGCCGAAGTTGTGTGTGGTAGTAAGGGAGGAGAAAGCTGGGAGGTGAAGCCAGAAGGCCAGCGAGGCTGAAACATGAGAGGCTGTGTGTGCTGGTTAAGGGGATGAACTTCATCCTGTGATGAAGGACTTTTAAATAGAGGAGGGACTCTATCAGACCAGTCAAGTGTTATTAAAGTCATTCTGGTGAGAGACTTTGGGGCTTGAACTATGCCAGTGCCAGGTCGTGAAACTAGAGAGGACTTTATAATTTGGATGAAGAGTTCAGACTAGCGTACAGAATGAGATTAAAAATTCAGTTCAGTTCAGTCGCTCAGTCATGTCTGACTCTTTGTGACCCTGTGAATCGCAGCACACCGGGCCTCCCTGTCCATCACCAACTCCTGGAGTTCACTCAAACTCACATCCATCGAGTCAGTGATGCCATCCAGCCATCTCATTGTCTGTCATCCCCTTCTCCTCCTGTCCCAATCCCTCCCAGCATCAGAATCTTTTCCAATGAGTCAACTCTTCGCATGAGGTGGCCAAAGTATTGGAGTTTCAGCTTTAGCATCATTCCTTCCAAAGAACACCCAGGACTGATCTCCTTTAGAATGGACTGGTTGGATCTCCTTGCAGTCCAAGGGACTCTCAAAAGAGTCTTCTCCAACACCACAGTTCAAAAGCATCAATTCTTTGGTGCTCAGCTTTCTTCACAGTCCAACTCTCACATCCATACATGACCACTGGAAAAACCATAGCCTTGACTAGATGGACCTTTGAGTATGGAATTAAGAGATAAAAACTACTGTATATGAAATAGATAAGCAACAAGGATTTACTATAGAACACAGGGAACTATATTTAATATTTTATAATATAATAACCTATAAGAAATACATAATGAATAACCTATAGGTTACATTACAATAACCTATAATGAAAAATAATCTGAATCAATAATCAGAATATATATATAATTGAATCATTTTGCTGTATATCTAAAACTAACACAATATTGTAAATCAATTATAATTCAACTAAAAAGGGAAAGAAGGTAAGGTAAACGGCTGAATTATGGATGGATATCAAGGCCTCTGGGATTTTGAAGAGAGTAATGCGAAATCTGGCATATAGTGGCAGGCAGGGCTCCAGGAAGGGGTGAGGCCTGCGTGGAGGATGGTGTTCCGAGTGAGAACTACAGGACGAGGGGAAGAGGCAAGGTCAGCTTCCACAACCATGAGGAGAAAGGGTTGCATCCGTGGGGAGAAAGGGCTCCAGAAAGGGCTGCATTATTTTATCATATGGATGGTAGGTAGACTGGTAGGGCTGGCATATGAAAGGAGAAAAGCTCGAAGAAACAAGCAAGAAAGAGACACGGAAACCTTTGAACACAGGCGTGATCTAATACAAATAATATAACTTGAGGGAGTTTGGGGTGGTAGACTTTTGAAGGTACCTGGGGTGACTTGGGAGATGGAGAGCATCTCTGATTATCCTGATTAATCTGGCTGCCCAGTGCGAATCCTTTCAATTCTCTAATTATATGATCATATATTCTCAGGGGATAGCCATGAAATAAATCTCCCCACCCCCAATAACAATCTTAGAGTATTAGCCATCACTGGCTAGTCTGAACTGAAGAGCTGCTGGGAAAAAAAGGACTACTTCTGGAAAGCTAACTTCCTAAGGCGTAGAGCACTAAACTTCAGTGAAGAAAGGTCCTATACATCTCAGTGAATTTTCCTGGGACCAGTCTGTGTATTCCTGATGAATTACTATGTACAGAGGCCAACGGTGTGGCAACTTTAAACCCGAGTGATTAAAGCAAGTCTCGACAGCCAAACAAAGCTAAAGGCTACGTGAAACAGCAGCAATCTGACATAAATCACAGCAATTTTTTTTTTTTGGATCTGTCCAAATTAAACTTAAAAGCTAATTAAACTTAAAAGCTTTTGCACAGCAAAGGAAACCATCAACAAATGAAAAGATAGCCTACTGAATAGGAGAAAATATTTGCAAATGATATGACTGATAAGGGTCATAACCAACCAATAACCAACATATATAAACAGCTCATACAACTCAACATCCAAAAAATACCATGAACCTGATTAAAAAATAGGCAGAAAACCGAATAGAAATTTTTCCAAAGAAGAAATGCAGATGGCCAATAGTCACATGAAAAGATGTTCAACATTGCTAATCATCAGGGAAATACAAGACAGAACCACAAGGAAGTATCACTTCATACCTGTCAGAGTGGCCATTATCAAAAAGTCTAAACTGGAAGGGTGAGACTGTAAATTGGTGGAGGGACTGTGGCTCAGAAAACTGACAACAGAGTTGCCATATGATCCACTTTGGACATATATTCGGATAAAACTATAACTGGAAAGGATACATGCATCCTTACATTCACAGCAGCACTACTTACAGTTGCCAAGACATGAAAACAACCTCAGTGTCCATCAACAGGCAGATAGGTAAAGCAGGTACAGCTCACACACACACACACACACACACACACACACAATGAAATACTCGCTTGCTTGCTTGCTCAGTCATGTCAGACTCTGCGACCCCATGGACTGTAGCCCACCAGGCTCCTCTGTCCATGGATTCTCCAGGCAAGAATGCTGGAGTGGGTTGCCCTGCCCTCCTCCAGGGGATCTTCCTGACCCAGGGACTGTACCCACATGTCTTTATGTCTCCTGAATTGGCTGGCAGGTTCTTTACCACTAGCACTGCCTGGGAAGCCCCATACAATGAAATACTCAGCCATAAAAAAGAACTAAATTGTGTCATTTGCAGCAACATGAATGGACTTGAAGGGCATTATAGTAATTGAAATAAGTCAGACAAAGGAAAATAAATATTGTATGGTGTCGCTTGTATGTGGAACCTAAAAAAAACACAATAATAAAATGAATGTACCAAGAAAGAAGCAGCTCACAGCAATAGGGAACAGACTGGTGGTTACCAGTGGGAAGGTAGGAGGGGCAACAGAAGGGTGAGAGAGTGGGCAAGATAAAGTATTGGGTGTAAGATAGGCTCAAGGATGTACTGCATAATATGAGGAACACAGCCAATATTTTGTAATAACTGTAAATGGAAAGTAACCTTTAAAACTATAGAAATTAAAAAAAGAATTTAAAAAAGCACTAAGTAAGAGAAAGATAGGAAGTCAAGAAGATCATTTAGAAATTGACTAAGTGAATGGATCTGAGACCTAGGAAAGGTAGGCCTATCGCGGTAAGATTCTTAAATCATGTCTAAGACTTGAAGAAAGACTAATACATCAGTTATGGGCTGAACTGTGTCCCCTCAGTCATATGTTAATGTCCTAATCCCCGGCACCTCAGAATTCAATCCCTAGCATGGGAGGAGAAGGGGACAACAGAGGATGAGATGGTTGGGTGGCATCACTGACTCAATGGACAGGAGCTTGAGCAAACTCCGGGAGAGAGTGAAGGACAGGGAAGCCTGGCGTGCTGCAGTCCATGAGGCTGCAAAGAGTTGGGCATGACTTGGAACAACGACAGCAAGGTAAAACAAGGTCATTAAGGTGGGCCCTTGTCCAATATGACTGGTGTCCTTAAAAGAAGAGGTTAGGACGCAGATGCACACAGAAGGAAGGCCACACGAACACAAGGATGAAGATGGCCATCTACAAGGTGAGGAGAGGCCTCAGAACGAAGCCAGCTCGGCTGACAGCTTGTGCTTGTACTTCTAACCTCCAGAGTGGTTTACATTTTTGCTGTGCAAGTCATCCAGTCCTAGAAAATTAATACAGTGCTCTATAAAACTCATACAATCATTTTTTCAGGGCTAGAAGATCTCAAGGACTTGGATCAGATCTAGAAGTTCAGCAGCTTGGAAACTGAGGTAGGAAGAGAGAGACCAAAGCAGACGGGGGCACACAGGTCTAAGGATCTGAGTGAGATGTCTCCTAAGCCAGACAAAGCATTTAGTTTCTGCCTCGAGTCATCTGCTGATTTTTAAAAGTAGCTTGGTTGCACTTGGGATGCCTGGCCTAAGGGTGTGAGCCTTTTGTGACTAATGCTGATGAAAGATACGAGAGAAGGTGATAGTTTTACATCCTCAAATTATCCCACTTCTGAGCAGCATTCAGAAGAGTGGACCACCCTTCCTTCGTGAAACTCTCTCCCCTCTTGGATTCTGTGATATCATAGTCTCTTCTATTTCTGCTGGCTACTTTTGAATTTCATTTGCTGCCCTTTTGCCCCCTTTGTTGTTGCTCAGTCGCTCAGTCACGTCTGATTCTTTGCCACCCCAGGGACTGGAGCACACCAGGCTTCCCTGTACTTCACTATCTCCCAGAGCTTGCTCAAACTCATGGCCACTGAGTTGGTAATGGCATCCAACCATCTCATCTCTGTCGTCCCCTTCTGCTCCTGCCTTCAGTCTCTCCCAGGATCAGGGTCTTTTCAAATTCTAAATAGAGTTCCTCGGAGCTTCACTGTGAATCCTCTTGTCTTGTCTGCCTATCTAGTCCCTTGGTTTAAGCACTGTGCATAAACAGATGATCCCAGATCTACATTGCTGGCCACTCCCTTGAGCTCCTGACTCATATAAACAAATGCACAATTGATGTTTTCTCCCTGGATGTCACACAGACATCTTAGACTTTGTGAGTACTAGATTACACTCAGTTTTCCTGCTCAATCTTGTTCCTTCACCATCCTTCCATTCTCAGTTGCACATTACCACCATCCACTCAGTAACCCAAGCAAAGGCATCCTTGATCCCTTCCTTTCTCCAACCCAACCCATCAGCAAGTGCAGATCATTCTACTTTTAAAACACACCCCAGGACTTCCCTGGGATGTGGTACAGTGGATAAGAACCTGCCTGCAAATGCAGGGGACAGGGGTTTGACCCCTGGTCTGGGAATATTCCACATGCTATGTGGGGCAACTAAGCCCATGCACCGCAACTACCGAGGGCTGCACCTTCGAGAGCCTGCACAGTCAGCTCCTGAGGTCTGTGTGCCTCCAGCCCGTGCTTTGGAACAAGAGAAGCCACTGCAGTGAGAAGCCCATGCACCAAAACGAAGAGTAGCCCCCGCTTGCTGCCACAAAAGAAAGCCTGTGAGCATCAATAAAGACCCAGTGCAACCAAACCCTCCCCCCCCAAAACCGTATTCCAACCTGTCTGCATCTCTTTTTTTGGCTGTGCTGGCTCTTTGTTGCTGTGTGAGGGCTTTCTCGAGTTGTGGTGAGTGGGGGCCGTTCTCCAGATGAGGTGCGTGGGCTTCTCTCTTTGCAGAGCACAGGCTCCCTGGCCTGTGGGCTCAGTAGTTGTGGCTCCCAAACTCTAGATCACGGGTTCAGGAGTTGAGGCACTTGGGCTTAGCTGCCTTGCAGCATGCATGATCTTCTCAGGCTAGGGATTGAACCTGTGATTCCTGCAATGGTAGCTGGATTCTTCTTCACTGGACCACCAGGGAAGTCCTGTCTGTATCTTTTTTATCACCTCTGCCGACATTACAGTGCGTGTGTGCATGCGTGCTAAATCACTTTAGTTGTATCTGACTCTCTACAACCTTGTGGACTGTAGCCCACCTGTGGACAGGTCCTTCTGTCCATGAGGATTCTCCAGGCAAGAATACTAGAGTGAGTTGACCTGGATCCTCCTCCAGGGGATCTCCCCAACCCAGGGATCAAACCTGTGTCTCTTATGTCTCCTGCATTGGCAGGCAGGTTCTTTACCATTAGTGCCACCTGGGATGTCTAACATTATACTACAAGAAAATATCTTCTGTTGTCTGGGCTACTGTTCTAGCCTCCTGCTTTGTTCAGCTACTACAACCCAGAACCATGGAGCCATAGAGTAAAACATTCTCAGCTCTGCATAGCCTGCTCCACCCTACAATTCTAGCCTCACCCTGCTTCACTCTCCTCTTTGCCCACTCCCTTTAAGACCCTCTTCCAGCTCCTCTAATGTGTGTATATTCTAGATTTGAGTTTCTTTGAAATGACTTAGGGGCAAACTGGAAGTGGGGGGCAGATCAGGGATCTGAAAGGAGTGACGGCATGAGAAGAATAAGAAAAGAAGAAGCAAAAACGCAGAGCGCCTTTTTTGGAGGTTGCTGTTCTAAGTAACATGTCTCTCTTCTGCTGAGAAGAATACAGAATGCCTCCCAGTGATGTTCACTTAAAGGAGGGGAAGCTGGGACATGTGTGTATCAGCTTGTGTCCCCACTGCTGAGGGCTGCCTGGTGAGGGGTGGGAATGGGGCAGCAGTAATATCCTGGCGTTTCTAGGCTGCACTTGTGCCATTGTCAGAGAAAGGAGAAAGATGCTCAGAGGCTTGGGGTGGGTGGCTGTCTGATGGATGCAAGTTTGAGCTGTCAGGGGAGTGTCCATCATAGCTGTGGTTGAAACAGAGGAGGGCTGAGACTATGTAACGTGGGGCACCAGAAGTCTCCTCCTCCAAACTCTGTCTTGCATTGGTGACTCTGTGCATGCGGTTCCCTACACTGGCCTCCTTCTCCTCCCTCTTCTGTGAGTCCTGGATCCCTTCCATAGCCTTTGGTCTCAGTTTAAATTTCACTTCTTCAGAGTTGCCTTCCCTGACCTCCCAGTCTAGGTTATACTTGCTTTGGTAGTCTCTCTCATAGCGTCTTCAGTGCCCCTGCCAGGACTGGTGATTCTGTATTTGTGTGTTTCACATTGAATTGGTCTTTCACACAGAAGGTACCTCTGATAGAGCTGTTCATCTCTGTACACCGAGGCCCTGGCAGTATACCCGGCCCACAGTAGGTACATAACTGACGAATGAAGAAAAATGATAAAGCTAAACCTGTAGCCCAGAAACCTGTCTCAAGTCTTTCTTTTGGCAGCAAAGCCAAGGAGCCTGGTTCTCCATCAAGCCTGCATTGCTGCTGGAAGAGCTCAGGCTTCCCAGGCAACAGTTGGATAATAATGGGGGGAAATTTAAGGACAACAGAGAAACAGGGAAGGATACAACCAAAACTTGTAGAGCCTCCATGCCGGGTCAAGTCCTGCCTGGGTGAAGGGGATACAAAATTTGTGAAGACAAAGAACCTGCTCTCACAGTGTGGTCATGGGGGGTCACAGAAAAACGTAAATGGCAAAATAATCGGAAGACAGTAAAGCAAGAGGCAAATGTAAGGCCACATCATGGTGAAAGATGAAACTAGATGCTTCTAAGGAGCCTTCCAGTCTGTGAATCAAAGGCATTCATAATCAAGTAGGGCCAGGGCCAGGGTATTGGGAGGATCTATGGGAAATTCTTGAACTGTTTAAACTCAAGGGGTCCCTGAAAATAGTTTTGCTTACAACTCTTCAGGGCTGCCCAGCACTTTGGAAGCAGGTTTCAGATAGAGTACAGCTGTACCTTTCCCAAGCTGGGGGCAGAATGTTGGTTCCATGCTGCTTTCTCTGTGGTTAATGAGTAGCCATGTAAGATTAAATGGGGTGTACTCTCTTTAGTCTAAACTTTCATGATTTAATACATTTTTTTTATGGCACTTGCAAAAAAAAAAAGAGGGATAACATTGAATAAAATTTTACATAATGTATCTCTAAACTTGCAACTCAAAAAGTACATTTTTACATTAGAGATACTCTGTGGCAACATTTGCTTTAAGTATGTATCTACTAGTACAGGAGGAGAGTGGTAGAAAGACCCTGAGAATTGAACTCCTTCATCACAGTCCCAAGTCTCTTCTGAAACCACTTTTCCTAAACTACGTCTCAGTGTAGTCGCTCTATTCATGCCCAAAGTGTTCAGAAGCTCTCGGGAATCCAGAGAGAACATTCTGCAGGAGTGGCAGGGCATGACGGACAGTGAAGGAGCCAGGCTCTGGGAACCGGGAGACCTGGTCTCCAGTCCAGGCTCTGCAGCCACCTGGCTGAGCAGACTCTGCCCCTCTGGGCTCAATTTTTCCCGCTGTGAAGTGTGGCCTGGCTTTTCAGATCTAAATGCACAGGAGAAACACGAGAGGCAGGACACTGTGCTTGAGTCTTAGAGCCAGACTATCTAAATTCAAACGTGCAAATCAAAGCCACTTACTAGCTGTGTGACTGTGGGCAAATTACTTATCTTTGGGCCTATTTTGTCATCTTTAAATGAAGTAATGATAGTTTCTGTTATAGGACAGTTATGAGGATTAACTGACTTTCTGTACACGAAGAACACCAAGTAAGAACTATGTAAGTTTTTGCTAATATTGCTCATTGTAGCACTGTTTGTAATGGAAAACTCTATTTTCCGTTACAAAGAGTAGGGAACCAGTTACATAGACCATAAAATAAGAATGAGGCACAGCTCTGCATGTTCTTATTGAAGATCTCCAAGTTGCTGGTTAATTAAAAGAGCAAGGCACAAACCAGGGAAGAGCCTACTGCCATGTGTGTGACTTTATCTTTAAAGAGAACACATAGATTTGGGTTGGTATGTGTATCACTTCAGTCGCTCAGTCGTGTCTGACTCTTTGCGACCCCACGGACAGTAGCACAACAGGCCTCCCTGTCCATCACCAACTCCCAGAGTTCACCCAAACTCATGTCCATTGAGTTGGTGATGCAATCCAACCATCTCATCCTCTGTTGTCCCCTTCTCCTCCCGCATGCAATCTTTCCCAGCATCAGGGTCTTTTCCAATGAGTCAGTTCTTCACACCAGGTGGGCAAAGTATTGGATCTTCAGCTTCAGCATCAGTCCTTCCAATGAATACTCAGGACTGCTCTCCTCTGGGATGGACTGGTTGGATCTCCTTGCAGTCCAAGGGACTCTCAAGAGTCTTCTCCAACACCACAGTTCAAAAGCATCAATTCTTTGGTGCTCAGCTTTCTTGATAGTCCAACTCTCACACATACATGACTACTGGAAAAACCATAGCTTTGATTAGATGGGCCTTTGCTGGCAAAGTAATGTCTGTGGTTTTTAATATGCTGTCTAGTTTGGTCATAGCTTTTCTTCCAAGGAACAAGCGTCTTTTAATTTCATGGCTGCAGTCACCATCTGCAGTGATTTTGGAGCCCCTCAAAATAAAGTCTGTCACTGTTTCCATTGTTTGCTCATCTATTTGCCATGAGGTGATGGGACCAGGTGCCATGATCTTAGTTTTCTGAATGTTGAGTTTTAAGCCAACTTTTTCACTCTCTTCTTTCACTTTCATCAAGAAGCTCTTCAGTTCTTCTTCTCTTTCTGCCACAAGGGTGGTGTCATCTGTGTCATCTGCGTATCGGGCTTCCCTGGTGGTTCAGAGGTTAAAGCATCTGCCTGCTGACAGTCTGTTGTTCCGTGTCCTATTCTAACTGTTGCTTCTTCATCTGCATACAGATTTCTCAGGAGGCAGGTCAGGTGGTCTGGTAATCCCATCTCTAAGAATTTGCCATAGTTTGTTGTGATCCACACAGTCAAAGGCTTTGGCATAGTCAATAAAGCAGAAGTAGACGTTTTTCTGGAACTCTCTTGCTTTTCCAATGATTCAACGGATGTTGGCAATTTGATCTCTGTTTCCTCTGCCTTTTCTAAATCCAGCTTGAACATCTGGAAGTTCATGGTTCATGTACTATTGAAGCCTGGCTTAGAAAGAATTTCTAAAAGGTCATAGAGAAACTCTTAACAGTAGTTATACCTCAGGAGGAGATGGGTGGGGACAGGTTAAGAGAGATTTAACTTTCTATTTGTGCTCTTCTACTTGAATTTGTTGCTGTGGGTGGGAGCGTATTTTTCAAGAAATACGCTAGTTAAAAACAAAACAAAAAATGATAATGCTTGCTTTCGGAAGACTATTTTGAGAAATAGATGTGAGATAATTTATCTAAGAACATGGTGAAAATTGGAAAATGCCACATCAGTGTAATGCCTTACTAAAATAAGAGTGTTTGGGGCTTCCCAGGCAGCCCAGTGGTTAAGAATCTACTTGGCAATGCAGGGGACACCGGCTTAATCCCGGTTCCTGGTTGCCTGCTGTGGAGCTACTAAGCCTGTGAGCCATAACTCCTGAGCCCCTGCACCCCGAGCCCTGCTCTGCAACTAGAGGAGCCGCCACAGTGAGAAGCCCCCGCACCACAACCAAAGTGGTCCGTGCTCACCACAGCTCGATAAAGCCTGTGAGCAGCAACAAAGACCTAGCACAATCAAAAATAAAAATACATTTTAAAAATAAGAGTGTTTTGACAACCTAGAGGGGTGGCTTGGGGTGGGAGGTGAGAGGGAGGTTCAAGAGGGAGGGGACACATGTATACCTATGGGTGGTTCATGTTGTTGTATGGCAGAAACCAACACAATATTGTAAAGCAATTATCTTTCAATTAAAAGTAAATAAAAAAAATTTAAATGAGTGTTTGGTTTTCATGATCTAGAGGTTTGAAATGTACATGGTTGCTGAAGTAAATCAGTATGGCTTTAGAGTATTTGCCTAACAATGGTAAGGTTAACAATAGTATCTACTGAAGCTGCTGCTGCTGCTGCTAAGTCGCTTCAGTCGTGTCTGACTCTGTGCGACCCCATAGATGGCAGCCCACCAGGCTCCCCCATCCCTGGGATTCTCCAGGCAAGAACACTGGAGTGGGTTGCCATTTCCTTCTCCAATGCATGAAAGTGAAAAGTGAAAGGGAAGTCGCTCAGTCGTGTCTGACTCTTAGTGACCCCATGGACTACAGCCCACCAGGCTCCTCTATCCATGGGATTTTCCAGGCATGAGTACTGGAGTGGGGTGCCATCGATTGAAGCTAGGAAGTAGTACTGGAGTATTAGCGGCTCAGTTTGGTCTTCCCTGGTAGCTCAGATGGTAAAGAATCTGTCCACAATGTGGGAGATCCTGGTTCAGTCCCTGGGTTGAGAAGATCCCCTGGGGGATGGAATGGCAACCCACTCCAGTATTCTGGACTGGAAAGTCCCATGGACAGAGGAGTCTGGCTGGCTACAATCCATAGGAGTCCCAAAGAGCTGGACACAACTGAGCAACTCACATTTTCGGAGTAATTTTAGTAACACTGGTGGTTCCACAAAAATTAAAATTTCTCTTCTGGAAACTAATTTAATTTTTCCATTTAAATAAAGGGTAAGGATCCCTCTGGAGAAGGCAATGGCACCCCACTCCAGTACTCTTGCCTGGGAAATCCCATGGACAGAGGAGCCTGGTGGGCTGCAGTCCATGGGGTCACACAGAGTTGGATAAGACTGAAGTGACTTCACTTTCACTTTCCACTTTCATGTGTTGGAGAAGGAAATGTCAACCCACTCCAGTGTTCTTGCCTGGAGAATCCCAGGGATGGCAGAGCCTGGTGAGCTGCTGTCTCTGGGGTTGAACAGAGTTGGACATGACTGAAGCGACTTAGCAGCAGCAGCAGCAAGGATCCCTCTCCAAGCCCCAAGACTTCTTCTTTTTTTTTTTTTTTGCTTTGGAGTTCTAATTATTTGGCAGCTTTGGGGAAAAAAATGTTAAATTCCCCAATATTTTAAGTATTTTCAACCTTCCTCCCAAGAGGTATAACCATTAAGAAAATGTTCCCAAATTAGACCCCCTACATCTTTCATTAGCTATCCCATTGGTGGGATATCTAAATGGAAACTTAGAAGAAAAAAAAAGCAGTAAGAAATGAAAGTGGTGGTTTAGTCACTCAGTCGTATCCAACTCTTGAGACCCCATGGACTGTAGCCCACCAGGCTCTTCTGTCCATGGCATTCTCCAGGCAAGAATACTGGAGTGGGTTGCCATTTCCTTCTCCAGGGGATCTTCCTGACCCAGGAATCGAACCCAGGTCTCCTGCATTGCAGGCAGATTCTTTACTGAATGAGCTGTGAAGGAAGCCCCAAGAAATGAAAAGTAAGGTTAATTTCAAAGGTGAGGATTATATGTATTGGTTTTGAAACCAGGCCCAGAGAAGAAAAACCAGCTGGGGATGAAAATGATGACAAACTCTTGCTTCCCTCTCATTTCCCACAAACTGGAAATTTTAAGAAAACACAGAGTTCCTGCCTTGTGACTCGATTGTGGAGAAGGAGGTTCTCTAATTGTGTGAAAGTTTGATTCCACACTTCATACACAAAACTGATCCACAAGACTTCTCTGCCCTGGCATTTGAGCCTGGCAGGGTGCCTGCTCTCAAGGGACTGGCCCCTTGGCAGCAGTCCTCCCGTCGTGGCTGAGAATGCAGCACCTCTGTGGGCTTTCTCTTCCCGGTGCAGTTCTGAAAGCAGGATCTTTCTCAGCACATTCCCCATCTCTCAGCTCTTCTGGTCTGTGGTTTCTAAGCACCCCCTAGGGTCCCTGACAACTCAGTTTCCATCTCTACAGTCACCGATCTCCGACTAGAAAGCTGCAGTGCGGGTTTGTGGACATTGCTGGTCTTATCCACGAGCAGTTTTTTAAATTTAATTGGAGGCTAATTACTTTACATTACTGTGGTGGTTTCTGCCATACATTCACATGAATCAGCCATGGGTGTACATGTGTTCCCCTTCCTGACCCTCCCTCCCACCTCCCTTCCCACCCAGAGCAGTTTCCAGTCTCGGGGGCATCCACTGAGAGACAGGCTGGAGGGCTGCTTGTTCCCTCCTCCTCCCCACCTCCTGGACAAGGAGACATGGGCCTAGGTGACTCCATTTTCCTCCCCACTGAACCGTCTAAACTGGACTGCAAAGAGCTGCTTTCCCCCAGCAGGGGACTCTACCTGTCATTCTGATTTCTTAGGCTTGCCTGGAAAGCAAAGTGCGGAAATGCTGACAGTGTATCCACATTTCCCATTTCTCTTAGACAAGCTCTCTTGCAAGCAGTGGCTGGTGGGTGCAGGGACTCTGGCCCCCTAGCTGCTCTGGGCAGCCTCCCACCTCCTCTCCCTGCAAAGCCCCAACCATTTCCGCCTGCTATGTCACGGAAACCTCTCTCTCTCAAGAGTTGGAGAGAAAACTTGAGATGCTTGAAGAAGAGTTATAAAGCATTCCTTCTCCAGTGACACAGAAATTCAACCACAGGAACCTGCCGGTGTTGGGAAGGGGGCTGTAAGAGAGGAGAGCACTTGGAAGGAGGCTGTCCATCTAGGCACAAACGACTTCCCTGGAAAGACAAGGCAGAGCCATCAAAGAAATGCCCGAAGACCAAGAGTGGAAACAAAGAAACCTCGCCCTGGAAAAACAACTGGCCATTGGGCTCTGATTTTCATGGGCTTCTTCATGACCCTGTGACCCAATGACCCCTGCCCCAGCCCCCCCAGCCCAGAGCAGACATTTCTGCAGCCTGGATACCTGGGCAAGGAGACTGCCAGTGAGACGTAACAGGCAGCAGGGGACAATAGTCTGACATTTAGCTCTGTTGTCCACGTTTGGGGTGCAAATTGTGAACCAGATTCAAAAATATATAACAAGGTCCACGTTTAGGCCTTGTGGTCACTGAGATTATGATAGCTGATACTTTATAGGGCTTTCCAGCACCTGACACTTTATGTTTGTTAAGTAAGTCATTAGATCATTAAAATAACCATTGGAAGTGGATGATTTCATTATCATCCTCATTTTATAGTTGCAGAAACTAAGACTTGGAAAGATTAAACAGCTCATGTAGGATCACATATGGTGAACTGTACCGAAGTGTAACTCAAACCCAATTTCTACACTTGGAACCACTATGTTGCTCGCCTTTCCCAGGACTACTGCTGGTATAGGAATATCTAAGGTTTCTAACTTTTGTTCTAAGGGATAGACATATGAGTAGTTTGGAGCAAAAGAGACTACTCCTAGCTTGATTGGTTCTTTTGGGCTGTTGATGAAAAGAACCTAATATATGGAAGAGTTGAGATGAATTTTAGTTTTGATCTGGAAATAAAATGAATAGAGGAAAGCCAGAAAATACTGAGCAGGAAAGGAAGACAGAAAGGAGACAAAAGGGGAAGGTCAAGTAGGCTTCATCCATTCATTCAATAAACAAGTGTCTCCGACATGTTAGGCAACATGCCAGACACTAGGAACCAGTGGTTAGCGAAAAAAGAAGACAAAATTTTTGTCACTGGGGAACTTGTAGTTTAATGCGGGAGAGTGACCTTTATCAAACAATCATATACGTAAATTTCACATGACAACCCCATTTTAGTGCTGTAAAGGAAAATGTCTTGAGGCACAAAACGGTATAATAGGGGAAAATGGTATATAGCCTCGTCTATCTCCTGATTGAACTGCGTAGAGCAAAGGTTTAATACATTGCCCCTTTCAGGGGAAAGGTAGAGTTGATTCTGATGTTCGTGAATGAATAAATCTTGCAGACATGATAGCATATCTGTTTTTCATTAGAGGAGCTTGAAAAGAGAACTACAATGGGCATGAATTTTTGCCTTTCAACCCTCCCCAGTCTGTTCTAGTTTTAACTTTACTTCTCCTGGTTCGGTGCCCCTTTCCTTGCACTGCGCACCCTAAATCACTTTCCTTTCTCTTCAGTAACAGGTTCTCACTGGGCAACTGTCTACTGAAGCACTCATTTGTCAATGATGTCAAAGAGCGGCAGCTCTTCCTTAGCTTCACAAAACCACATGGCAGCCAGTTGACTAACCTCAAGTTCCCTTCAACCTTTGGCTTCCCCAGGAGGTTTACCTGAAACCAAGGCTCCAATATTCTCCATTGTTTCATTTATGAATACTGATTTGGCTTGCCGGTCTTAACTACATGTGGGATCCAGTTCCCCGACCAGAGATCGAACCCAGGTCCCCTACATTGGGGCATGCAGTCTTAGCCACTGGACCACCTGGGAAGTCCTCTCCATTGCTTACTAAACTCATTTTCTCTTTAAAATTATCTATAGACTGATCAGCATTATCTTTTTCACTGTATACAGAATATATAATTTCTTACAGAAAGAAAAGTATACAGTAAATCCTATTTCTTCTATTCTCCCTTCACTCTGTATAGGAAACATTGGAACAGTGGAAATTCTAAGATAATGATGTAAAACAACTAATTATATGACAATTGGAATATCTGATATCATACTGAATTTGTGTGTCCAAGGTAACATTGATTTTCAAACTATTTTGTTAGAACAAAAAAATTGATTAGTTTATAGAACTTTGGCCATTAGGAGTTATATTTAGTTGACAACTGAGAGCATGATTGCTATTTTTACCACTATTATGCTGTCACTGCTCTTTGCCAAGGATATTCTTTGGGTAGATGTTGAATGGAGTCCAAAGTGGTGGGTCATTGCCTCCTGACATGGACTTCTTATGTTTGGATTTGGGGATTTACAGCCTCCGTGGGAGTCAGCAGACACCAGGGGAAAAACACACATACTGAAAATATATTTCCATTTTCCCCTATACACAACCAGGGCATAAAAATAGACACCAGAAGCTGAGGCCACATGTCCATTCTTTCCTTGCAGAACATACTGGGAGCTCTAGCATGAAGAAACCTCCTCACTACAGGGAGCCGAACCCAGTGCCTCTCCAAACCCAAAAGGGCATTAAATACCTTGTTTTTAAAAGGACACTTTTCCCTCCTTTCTAGAAATGTTTCCCAGCTGGAGGTGGGCTGTGAGACTCTTTTTAGAATATCCTGCTGGAGGCACTTGAACGGCACTCTCGGTGACTGTCCTGACCCCTTTCAACCTGAGCTTTCACTTTGGGTCACTGCCTCATCCTGCTTTAGCATCTTCTAGGAATAGTCTTATAGGGATTTCATTATAATGTCAAGTGGAAACCACTGCTCAGATAGAAAGTGATGCTTTCCTAAGCGTATAAGCAGAGTAAGTAGCACGCCTTCTGTCTCTCCTTCAGGCACCGTCATCAGGCAGCACTATGCACCTTTCTGGGGCAAGGGCTGGGGCAGCTATGTTATTGGCTGTTCAGTTGCTCAGTCATGTCCAACTCTTTGCGACCCCATAGATTGAAGCATGCCAGGCTTCCCCGTCCTTCACTATGTCCTGGAGCTTGCTCAAACACATGTTCATCGAGTTGATGATGCCATCCAACCATCTCATTCTCTGTTACCCTCTTCTCCTCCTACCCTCAATCTTGCCCAGCATCAGGGTCTTCTCCAGTGAGTCAGCTCTCTGCAGCAGGTGGCCAAAGTACTGGAGCTTCAGCTTCAGCTTCAGCGCTTCCAATGAAAATTCAGGGGCATCTATAGTGGGAAGCAAAAGAGTTCTGGACTCTGTCATACTGGAGCACACTATCTACCAGGGAAGAGAGAGACGGATCAAAATGAGCTCACAAATAGATGAATACAACTGTGAGAAACATTGAATGAAAGGCAGGGAGCCAGGAGAGTAGAGGTGGGCCGGGCAGGTCCATGGTGAGCTCAGACCCATGGACATCACTCTTTTGTGCCTTGCTCTTAGCTGGCCCCTGCTTTTGTCCACGTAGCCTGCTCTGGAACATGGACACATTTGAGGGGCAGGGCCTTCATGTGGAGTAACTCATCCACATAGGCTGGTATAAGTCTTTGTTTAGCAAGTGGTGGACGATGCCTGACCAGCCTCTTGTATCTTATGGAAACAGAGCCTGGACGCTTAAAATAAGAGAAGTGTTCTGACACATCTTTCTTGGCAGCATTTAAACGATTTCAACAGAGGATTTGACTAGAAAGTAGAACTAAGAGTCATTTCACTTAACAGAGATTTTAACCACATCATCTCATCTGGTCCACATGCCTGGCCCAGAGGTAGATATTCTTTTTATCATGCCCATTTTTCAGGTGGGGGAGTAGGCAGGATTGGTGTTTCAGCTATTCATCCCTTCACTTCCTTTACTGTAAAACTTAATACACTTTATTGTCATGACTTGATTGCATGCTTCCCTCACAAGACCTTAAGCTTTATTTATGAAGGCAGCTATAATCACCCCTATATCCTAAGAACTTAGCAAGTACTGTACATTGAAATAATTGTTTGTTGAAAGGATAAACAAGTGAATAAATGAACTGTTACACAGAAAATCTGTGTCCTGGAGGAAGAAAAAGACATTGAACTAATTTTCCAGTGGGATGTAACCAAACAAGATGACTTTGTCCCAGATGGGCTGGAATTCAAGACAATAAACTTAAGTATCAACCCAATTTTTCTCATGCCTGAACTGAAAATCTGTAAAAGACATGTAAAAACACACAACATTTATCTTAAGCCTCTCCCACAAAATTACTACCTCCGCCTCTGACTGTTGTCAGCCTTGCTGCCAAGAGACACAAGGAGAACTCCCTCCCCCACTTCAATTTCCTGCTCTGCTTCATGTCAAGATAATCTGAGTATGGCTGTTTTACATTTTGGAGCTGAAACCGGAAGTTCTGTGTGGCTGTTTTAGAAACATGACTTCAACAGGATGGAGGTAAAGTCAGAACAGTGTTAGCTGCACTGTGCCCCTACCCACCTCCCTTCTCCTTCCTCTTTCGAAAGAAAGAGGACTCCCTCCACGCTTTGATATCCAGTTGCTATGTATAACTCATAGCCTGCTGGTCAGCACTGCCCTCCCCTTGCTTTTCCATTGGCAGGGGAAAGGCATTTAGGCCAGAAGAATGAGCAAATAGCAAGACTTCAGGGGTCATTTGGTTATACGAATTAAACCGGGGGATGGGTGTCTCTGGATTTCACACTGAATCAAGTCTTCACCATTCTAGGCTTTTTGCTCCTGGCTCCAAATCTGAGCAGTGGTGATTTGAGAGTCAGACCCACAGCACAACTGCTGTGGCTGATACTGCGATGTCCCAGCCGTTCCGCTACCACCTCTGTGATCACTGTTCTGAGGTGTTGAGTTTCCCACCCTAACAACTGTTCAAAGAACTTCGCTTGAGTCAATTGTGTGAAACCATTTCCTTGTTGCTAAGAAAGAGAGGATTTGGGGGTAGGGCTGGATATGACATACTAAATTAATGGTGCATTAAACAGAGTGAGGTTGGTGCTCTAGGTCTCATTTGGAGCACCTCCCCCCCCCCCACCCCCCGCAACATTGTCTCTGTTTGAATGGGAGAGTTATCAAGACAAGGCTAATGAAGTAGAGAGCCACAAAGATTTTTCTAAGTCCTTAATAATCTTATTTTAAATAATGAATACTTACAGGAAAAAAAATTGGGGTTAACATAGAAGAGGTTGTGAATTTATTTCTTCAAAGAAAAAACTAGCAAAACAAATACATGAATATTTTAAATGTATCTTCTTCAGATTATCCACTATAAAAAATCAACTTATACCGGAAGTGATCAAAATACTGTAAGTGGATTCAGAAATAAAATTATAGTCACTGAGCCTCTGAATAGACCAGGAATCAGGAGAGCAGCTGCTAACCTCACAGTAACTACTTATGTAACTGTAGGCAAGTAACTTCCCTCCTTTAAACCTCATTTTCCTCATTTGTAAAATGACAGGGCTGGGTTGGATAACTGGTGCTATTTAGAGCAATACAATTCTCTGGTTCACAGAAATATTGTAAATATCTAAAGGAAGCCAGTGAAGCAAAGTTGGCTTCTGAGCTGTCACTTAGAAGGAATTCTTAAACCACAGACCAGTAAGTAGCAATTTCAGTGAAACAATCTGTAACTGAATTTAAATGACATTAAAAAAAAAGTCAAATCCTACGGGAGTATGTCTGAGAATGTTGAAATGCATTGGCTATCTCAACATGACTTTTTAGTAGTTGTAACATTAATAATATCATTATAATATTAAAAAGAAAGATAACTCTAGTAGCATTACTGTACCACAAATAAAACATGAAACAATACGACCCATATTATTAGTCAATGTGGATTCTGCTTTTTTCTAATGCCATTGCAAAATGTGTCATCAGGAAAAGAACATCTGCTTGAAAGACCTCCGGAAGAACTAAGGCAATTGGAATGTTGGAAACTGTGTCTCTAAGGATTCAGAAGGCAAGGCTTTTCTATAATTTTATAAAAAGAGTATTTCCCAGGTGAGGTCCCTGGTGTGCCTCAGAATCACCTGGGCTGTGAAAGTGTACATCCTCAGGCCCCATGAAGATGTATGGAATTAGAACTCTGGAAGCTGAACATTTTAACAAACGCCTCATATGCAGGAGACGAACCAGAGGTCTAGAAATGGACTTGGGTGGTGG
>NW_011494836.1:1188156-1196512 GCF_000754665.1 Bison bison bison | reverse complement strand
AGAAGGAAGAGACTCATCCAGGTTTCTACAAATGAGAAAAGATGTTTTATATGAACTTCTGAGAATCCAATCAGGAATAAAACTCATTAGATCCCTGTAGAACAGAAGAGACCCCAGGCCTGGGCACCGGCATGGGGCCTGGTTGGTGAGGGTGGAGGAGGACAGCGTTAAGAGCACAGGCTTGCAAGAGGGACAGGTCTGGGCTTGGGGTCCTGCTTCTGCTTCACTCTGGGCAAGAATGCAAGCTGGAATATCAGGACAGGCACTTACTTTTGTTACAACTATCCCAGCACCACATGATAGGATCTCAATAGTTATTTATGAAATGTTTGTACTAGCTTCCTATTTCTGCTGTAAAAAATGACCACGAACTTAGTGGCTTAAAATAAGAGAAATTATTCCCTTACAACGCTAGGGGTCAGAAATCTAAAATGGGTCAGCAGGGCTACATCTGTTTTGGAGATTCGAGGGGAGAATCTGTTTCCTTGTTTTCCTGGCCCTAGCTCAGATAGTAAAGAATCCACCTGCAATGCAGAAGACCTGGGTTTGATCCCTAGGTCGGGAAGATCCCCTGGAGGAGGGCATGGCAACCCACTCCAGTATTCTTATCTGGAGAATCCCATAGGCAGAGGAACCTGGTGGGCTACAGTCCATGGAGTCACAAAGAGTCGGACATGACTGAGCGACCAACAAACACAGTGGCAGCCACTGAACGATGGAGTTCAAGGACACACTGCTGAAGTGTGGCTCCAGAGACCAGGAAGCCCTGGCAGAGTGAACACAACTTCCTCTCCAGTCCCTTTAAGCTGGAGCCTAGAAATCCAACGTCTGAGTTCAGCCACCACCTGCCCTCTTGACAGGTTGCCTGTGTGCCAGTAGAAAGTCACAGGAATATGGTCTCAGGTTCACTTCCATACTCCAAATCAAATCAAAGTGCATGCAGTCACCAGCACCAATGAGGCATCCAGAACTCTGGCATCAGGAGAGTCTGGAAAATGTAGATTTCAGTTTTCTAGCCTCTGCTGTGGGGAAGCACAGACAATGAGATTGAATGCATGGTGAGCAGCATTCAATCAGCCGTATCCACGTCAACCATATCCAAGCCAGTGTCTCTCCAGTACCTTGTTATTTGCTGTTTGAAATATGTCCCTTAGAAGGAATATCCCCTCCTATGGTGTGCTGCACTGTAGAGCTCGAGAAACATTCTAAAACCCTTTCAATAAGAGCATCTAGATCACAGATATTCTTCTCTGTATTTAAAAAAACTTCTTTGGAGAAATCCCCAACTTTCTTTTCTCAAAGCGTAATAGATTATGCAATATACTTTTTAACTAAACATTTTAAAATATGTAAATTTTTTAAATTAATTTATTTATTTTAATTGGAGGCTAATTACTTTACAATATTGTGGTGGTTTCTGCCATACATTAACATGAATCAGCCATGGGTGTACATGTGTTCCCCATCCTGAACCCCCCTCCCACCTCCCTCCCCATCCCATCCCCCAGGGTCATCCCAATGCACCAGCCCTGAGAGCCTTGTCTCATGCATAGAACCTAGACTGGCGATTCATTTCACATATGATAATACACATGTTTCAATGCTATTCTCTCAAATCATCCCACCCTCGCCTTCTCCCACAGAATTTGAAACACTGAAAAGCTAATATGGTGGGCTAGGAATTGTGAACCACAGTTTTAAAACAGGTCTTAAACACAGTAGGTGCTCCGTGAATGTGTTTCCTTTCCTAAACAGGGGTTGGCCAATCGGCAGATTTCTCATGTTAGAACTGACTCTGATGAATCAGTTAACATGCATACAGCTAATTTAAATTGTGAGACTTAGTTCTCAAATCAGGATCTGGTGGGGGTTAAACTACGATCAAATATGCACCTTGTATTAAGCGGGTTCTCAATAAAGATTCTTTCTCTGTCCTTCTATCCCATATAGTTTCTGCCCAGCAGAGCCAAAGATGGAGGGACCCCTTGGTTTGGGGCTGTCCCAAACACATTTAGCCATATTTCAACCCCAAAGAACCACCAACCTTACTATGTCACATGGTTTTGGCCACATTAGCCTCTTTTGGTATAACTTTGAACATGTATAAACCCTGTATAATAATCTATCTAATGGTGCATGTGGTGTTCAGT
Organism: Bison bison bison; assembly: GCF_000754665.1. Taxonomy (NCBI): domain Eukaryota; kingdom Metazoa; phylum Chordata; class Mammalia; order Artiodactyla; family Bovidae; genus Bison; species Bison bison. The sequence goes on along the minus strand of NW_011494836.1, from coordinate 1,194,362 downwards.
CACTCAGTCGTGTCTGACTCTTTGCAACACCATGGACTGTAGCCCGTCAGGTTCCTCTGTTCGTGGAGAATGGGATCTTCTTCAGGGGATCTTCCTGACCCAGGGATCAAATCCGGGTCTCCTGCATTGCAGGCAGATTCATTACCAACTGAGCCACCAGAGAAGCCCCGACTAACACACTATCATAATCTTGTGTGCTGTGTGCTCAGTCATGTCTGACTCTTTGCGACCCATGGACTGTAGCCCACCAGGCTCCTCTGTCCACAGGATTCTCCAGGAAGAATACTGGAGTGGGTTGCCATTTCCTTCTCCATCATAATCTTGGGACGTATCAAAACAAAATAAAACAACAACACAAGAGCAAACCATATGGGGTCCCTTGTCTTTGTTTTTCAAGGGAAGAAGGATCTGTTTTGACCTACAACACTGGAATTATATGATGTGAATTGGAAAATGACTATGCTGAAACCAAAATGGCTTTTTGGGCACCTAAACACATTAAAAAACATCAATTCAGTAACCCATGTCAAGCAAAGCAGGTTTTTATTTTTGGATTAAGAATATTACATTCTTAAACTAAGTCTTCCATTACACTAAACTTACATAGATGGATGTCACCTTTAATACTACATAAAGTATAATTTCTATTTAATCATGTCCATTGCTTCATTGATTTAAACAGGTAAAGATGTCTTCTTAACCTCACACGTTGGGAAGACCTTAAACTGAACACAAAGCGCTGGGTTTTCAGCGCGAAGTGAAGCGCAAGTTGAGAGCACTGGACAGACTGCCGGAGCCCACAGAGCACCCTGGGCTGCTTGGGCGGCGATGCGAACGGCCTCCATGGCTTCCTCAGAGTGGTGTGCTTGGGATTGGAAAGTCCTAGCAAATCTGGCTCTGTGCCAAGCAATTGAGGGGCACATTTTTTCCTGTGAATCGAATGAAACACCCCTCAGCACACCCACCCATGGAAGGCCCCAGGAACAGCTGGGTGGAATTAAATGGCATTTATCCCTGTATTGGTTATGGCCACAAGCCAGGAATTCTATACCCAAGACGCACGCAGCCTGCAGCACACATGAGCAGCGGTATTGATTGTGACTGGAGCTCCGCTCTCACTGTGGACAGGATGTGAATGATTAATTTTTCTATTAAAGAATTCCTGAAGGATATGAAGGAACTATTTATTTATTTATTTTTTGCTGTGGGCCTGGTTTTCTTGATACCTATGTAGTTCCCATGGGTCTACCCGAGAAAGGGGAGAAATGCACAATAATGCCATAGATTCAGATGACTCACACAACTAATCTGGTCAGAAATATCCTCAAGGATCTGGTCTTAGATTCATTAAGTAATTAGCTAGTGATTTCATGTGACATTTTGAGCACTGGACTTACAGTCAGGACTCCATATTATAAAAATATATTTTCCCTCATATTAATCTATATGTTCTTCTTATAGAGACTAAATGAGCTGTGATAGCTGAGAATTTTTTAGAAAAAACAAACAAACAAAACTACTTAGAGGTAGAGACCAGACAGTCTTATCAGATGAAAAACATGCTACAAAACTATAGTAAGTTAAATGTTGTGATCCAGGGTAAGAAGAGATTTTCAGGTGAATAGAACATAATAGATATGACAGGGACTTCTCTGGTGGTCGAGTGACTAAGACTCTGTGCTCCCAATGCAGGGTCCTGGGTTCAATCCTTGATCAGATCCCAAATGCCACAAGTTAAGACCTGGTGCATTAGTTTATATGTATCTCCTGCCTCTTTGGCTAATTCGTGTTGTTGTATGGCAAAGATGAATACACCATTGTAAAGCAATTATCCTCCAAATTAAAAAAAAAAAAAAAAGAGCTGATGCAGCCTAACAAATAAAGTAAGTAAATAAATAAATATTTTAAAAATTCCCATACGGCCTATGGGAATTCAGTATATAATAAATATTGTAATTCAAATCGGTGAAGAAGGTATAGATTGTACAGGAGGTTAAACTGGGACATTTGGGGAAAAGGAATCTTTCAAGACTGAACCAGGAAGAAATAGAAATTATGAACAACCCAATTACAAGCACTGAAATTGAAGCTGTGATAAAAAATCTCTCAAAAAACAAAAGCCCTGGACCAGATGGCTTCACAGGAGAATTCTATTAAACATTTAGAAAAGAGCTAACGCCTATCCTTCTAAAGCTCTTTCAAAAAATTGCAGAGGAAGGAACACTTCTAAACTAATTCTATGAGGCCACCATCACCCTGATACCAAAACCAGACAAAGATAACACACAAAAAGAAAACTACAGGCCAATATCACTGATGAACATAGATGCAGAAATCCTCAACAAAATTTTATCAAACAGAATTCAGCAACACATCAGAAAGCTCATACGTCCTGATCAAGCTGGGTTTATTCCAGAGATGCAAGGATTCTTCAATATATTCAAATCAATCAATGGAATACACCATATTAACAAATTGAAAGATAAAAACCATATGATAATCTCAACAGATACAGAAAAAGTCTTTGACAAAATATGATTAAAACTTCAAAAAATGGGCATAGAAGGAACCTACCTCAATATAGTAAAGGTCATATATGATAAGCCTACAGCAAACATTCTTCTCAATGGTGAAAAACTGAAAGCATTCCCCTAAGACCAGGAACAAGACAAGGGTGTCCACTTTTGCCACTACTATTCAACATAGTTCTGGAAGTTCTAGCTATAGCAATCAGAGAAGAAAAAGAAATAAAAGGAATCCAGATTGGAAAACAAGAAGTAAAGCTCTCACTGTTTGCAGATGACATGATACTGTACATAGAAATCCCTAAAAATTGTATCAGAAAATTACTAGAGCTAATCAGTGAATTTAGAAAAGTTGTAGGATACAAAATCAATACATAGAAATCACTTGCATTTCTATATACTAACAATGAAAAATCAGAAAGCGCAATTAAGGAATCAATCCCATTCACCATGGCAACAAAAAGAATTAAATATCTGGGAATAAACTGACCTAAGGAGATGAAAGAACTGTACACAGAAAATTATAAGACACTAATGAAAGAAATCAAAGATGACATAAACAGATAGAGGGATATTCCATGTTCCTGAGTAGGAAGAATCAATATTGTGAAAACTATACTACCAAATGCAATCTACAGATTCAATGCAATCCCTATTAAATTACCAATGGCATTTTTCACAAAACTAGAGGAAAAAAATTTCACAATTCATATGAGAATACAAAAGACCCCAAATAGCCAAAGCAGTCTTGAGAAAGAAGAATGGAGCTGAAGGAATCAAGCTTCCTGACTTCAGGTTTTACTACAAAGCTACAGTGATCAAGACAGTATGGTACTGGCACAAAAATAGAAATATAGACCAATGAAACAAGATAGAAAGCCCAGAAATAAACCCATGCACCTCTGGGTACCTTATTTTTGACAAAGGAGGCAAGAATATACAATGGGACAAAGAGCCTCTTCAATAAATGGTGCTGGGAAAACTGGACAGCTACATGTAAAAGAATGAAATTAGAACACTTTCTAACACCTACACAAAGATAAACTCAAAATGGATTAAAGACCTAAGTGTAAGACCAGAAACTATGAAACTCTTAGAGGAGAACATAGGTAACAAACAACCCAATCAAAAAGTGGAAAAAAGACCTAAACAGACATTTCTCCAAAGAAGACATACAGATGGGTAACAAACACATGGAAAGATGTTCAACATCACCCATTATGAGAGAAAGGCAAATTTAAACTACAATGAGATATCACCTCACACCAGCAAGAATGGCCCTCATCAAAAAGTCTACAAACAATAAATGCTGGAGAGGGTGTGGAGAAAAGGGAACGCTCTTGCACTGTTGGTGGGAATGTAAACTGATACAGCCACTGTGGAAGACGGTATGGAGATTCCTTATGACCCAGCAATTCCACTCCTACACGTATACCCTGAGAAAACCAAAACTGAAAAAGACACATGTATCCCATTGTTCACTGCAGCACTGTTTACAAAAGACAGAACGTGGAAGCAACCTAGATGTCCATCGACAGATGAATGGATAAAGAAGTTGTGGCACATATACACAATGGAATATTATTAGCCATAAAAAGGGGCGCCTTTGAGTCAGTTCTAATGATGTGGATGAACTTAGAACATATTATACAGAGAGAAGTAAGTTAGAAAGAGAAAGATAAATATCATATTCTAATGCATATACATGGAATCTAGAAAAATGGTACTGAAGAATTTATTTACAGGGCAACAGTGGAGAAACAGACATAGAGAACAGACTTATGGACCTGGGGAGAGGGGAGGAGAGGGTGAGAGGTATGGAGAGAGTATCATGGAAACTTACATTACCATATGTAAAATAGATAGCCAGCAGGATTTTGCTGTATGGCTCAGGAAACTCAAACAGGGGCTCTGTATCAACCTAGAGGGGTGGGATGGGGAGGAAGATGGGAAGGAGGCTCAAAAGGTAGGGGATATGTGTATACCTACAGCTGATTCATGTTGAGGTTTGACAGAAAACAACAAAATTCTGTAAAGCAATTATCCTTCAATACAAAACAAGTAAATTTTTTCAAAAAAGAGCTGATGCAGCCTAACAAATAAAATAAATAAATAAATATTTCAAAAATTCCCATATGGCCTATGGGAATTCAGTATATAACAAATATTGTAATTCAAATCAGTGGAGAAGGTATAGATTGTACAGGAGGTTAAATTGAGACATTTGGGGGGAAAATTAATTACAATGCTACTTTTTAGGATATACCAGCTCTCTCCCACTCTTGTCAAATCTGGATGGATTAAAGATTTAAACATTTAAAGATATGTAAGAGACTAAAAGCATATACAGGAGAACTTCTGTGTGTGTAAGAGAGAGGCATGTGGAAGTAGAGAAGCCTTTCTAAATCCTGGAGTCATACTAGAAAAGATGGCTTCATCTGACTCCATGAAATTAGAATAGACAGTTCATAAAAAAAAAAAATTCCTATATACATATAAAAATATACTCAACTTCATAATTAAGGAAATGATTAAGAATAAAGAGAATACTTTTTTGTTTATCAGGCAACTCTTGGAAGTTTCAAATAATATTGGTGAAAGAATGAGGAAAGGAGTATTTTCATATACTCATTGAAAGTGTACATGATATAACTTGTGAAGTCAATATGACACTATCAATCAAATTTACAAAAACACATAACATTTCCTTAACAACTGTGCTTTGATATTATGGCAAAAAAATGACAAGATGTTTATTGCAGCATAGCTTGTACCAACGATTGTTAATATAATAGAGACAATCTAACTGTGTAAGGGAAATAAGCTAAATTAAGATGCATCCTTGTGATGATGCAATGCTATCTAACCATTAAAAAAGCCATGAAAAATTATAAAATACATAAATAAGTGGAAAAAACGCATGCTATATAAAAATGTTTAAAACATAATAAATAAAAACACGATCACAGGTATACATTTTTTCAAAAATGTTATATAGCTAATATAAAAGTAGGCATATGCATATGACATTTTTTTCTGAAGTGAAAACTGTTAACAGTGATTATCTTTAGGGAGAAGATCCAGGGAAGGCTGTGTGTGTTTGTGTGTGTTTGTGGCAGAGGCGGGCGGGGGCAGTAAGAGTGGGAGTAGACATGAGGAGGAATTAGTAGGAATTCACCATGAAATGGTTGATTTGAGCTAAATTATGATTTGTCTTGAATCCCAAGTTAAAGATTTGGAACTGAAACTGTATGCAGTGGTAAACAATTACAGATGTTTAATAAATTAAAAAAAAAACTTTGAGCACATACATTACCATAGCTCAAAACTGAAAGCAAAATAAATGCTACATAATGAAAACGTCTCACCCTCTCAGTGTGCGTCTCCCCAGTACAGGGAACCACTGTTATTTTTCTAGTATTTCCTTCAGAGTTTCTTTACATTTTTATAATCAAATATCACGTTGAATGCTTTTGATATATTAGTGATGGTTACTTTTCTTTTTATACAGAACTGGAGTATTACAAGTACTGATCAACATCTTGCTTCCCCATCCCCCAACTTTACGTTTGGGAGAATTTCCTGTATCCCTACATACAGATATGTATCCTCATTTTTTTTTTTTTAATGGTGATCCTCCGTTTTGACATATTTATTCATGTATTTCTGGCAGGGCTGGGT
>NW_011494836.1:1182876-1188056 GCF_000754665.1 Bison bison bison | reverse complement strand
CTTCTCACTGCAGGGCTGCTCTGTTGCAGGGCACGGGCTCTAAGGCTGGCAGCTTCAGCAGTGATGCTCACGGGCTCAGCAGCTGCAGCTGCTGAGCTCTAAAGCACAGGCTCAAAAGTTGCGGCACACGGGCTTCGTTGCTCCGTGGCCCGCGGGATCTTCCTTGATCAGGGATAGAACCTGTGTCTCCTGCGTTGGCAGGTGGATTCTTTACCACTGAGCCACCAGGGAAGCCTCAGTATACTCACCTTTTTGTACAGATGTATAATCCATTGTAAGGATCACCAAAGCTTATTTAATTGGTTCACTTTGGTTGGCTGGATTGTCCCTAAAAAAAATTTTATACCCAAAAGAATAATCTTCAAAATTTTCAAATTTAAGTAAACAGGGACATCAACATTTTAGGAGAGATACTGGCTATGAACTAACCAATTGGGTTTTATGTGTATGTTCCAGTTAAATATTAGCCCTGAAAAATCTTTTTGCATATATCAAATATATCTGTAGACTGTGGAATCTATAGAATCCACAGATGTAGTCTCAGAAACAGAATTGCTGGACTAACTGCCAAACTGTCCTTCATAGGAGTTATGCCAATTTATATTCTCACTGGATCTTTCTTTTCATACAACCTTGTCAACAGAGAGTTATCAGACTTTTGCCAATCAGATAGCCGAAAAATAATATTTCAGGATAGTTTTAATTTTCATGTTTTTTAATATGAATGAGGTGAAACTGAACAACTTTTTATATGTGTAAGGGACATTTGTGGGCTTTTTTTTCTAGTGGAAAATTGTTTATCTCCTTTGCCTATCATCCTATGTTATTCTATAGGCTGATATCTTTTATTTTTTTCTTGATTTGTAGGAGGTCTGATGCAATAGGGAGATGAACTTATTGTTCAGGATTCGAGTTACAATCTCTGCCCCTCAGTTAACCAATTATCTTTTGACTTTACTTCTGATGTTTTCATTCCATACTGATTCTTTTTCCCTTTACAACTTTTTGATTTTAAGTCAAAATTAGAAAGCCTTCTCCTACTCCAAGATTGTAATAGAGCTCTCCAATGTGTTCATTTAATAGCAGTAAATTTTTCACATTTAATTCTATGATCTACTTGGAATTTCTCCTGCTGCCAGCTGGGAGGTATGAATCTAACTATGTTTTCAAACTGTGGTGCTGGAGAAGAGTCTCGAGAGTCCCTTGGACTTCAAGGAGATGAAACTAGTCAATCCTAAAGGAAACCAACCTTAAATATTCATTGGAAGGACTGACGCTAAGCTGAAGCTTCAATACTTTGGCCACCTGACACGAAGAGCTGACTCACTGGAAAAGACCCTGATGCTGGGAAAGATTGAGGGCAGGAGGAGAAGGGGACAACAGAGGATGAGATGGTTGGATGGCATCACTGGCTCAATGGACATGAGTTTGAGCAAACTCAGGGAGATAGTGAAGGACAGGAAAGCCTGACATGCTGTAGTCCATGGGGTCACCAGGAGTCAGACATGACTGACCGACTGAACAACAACAAATATAGTTTCACTAAAGATTTCTGCAGTTTGTCTTACACAACATCATGGCCATTTCCTGTACTCATGAATAATTTGCCTGATACAAATTTTGTGATGTATTTTCTACCCAGTGTCTCTCCACTCATAATTGACATTTGTAACAGACTGCCCAGCTGATGGGAACAGGCAATGGCACCCCACTCCAGTACTCTTGCCTGGAAAACCCCATGGACGGAGAAGCCTGGTAGGCTGCAGTCCATGGGGTCGCTAAGAGTTGGACACGACTGAGCGACTTCCCTTTCATATTTCACTTTCCACTTTCATGCATTCGGGAAGGAAATGGCAGCCCACTCCAGTGTTCTTGCTTGGAGAACCCAGGGACGGGGGAACCTGGTGGGCTGCTGTCTATGGGGTCACACAGAGTCGGACACGACTGAAGCGACTTAGCAGCAGCAGCAGCAGCCTAGCTGATAGCTCTTGCCTCCATTTTCCTTGCCACAGGCCCTAACTTTGCTTGGACAACTAGCCCGCCATGATATGTTAGGGTCATTAACCTAAGCCTGCTGTTCTTCTTCTCTGGGACTGGCTTCAGTGGTGGCATGTGACCTCTTTCTAGTCAATGAGATGTGGGAAAGGTCTGCTGGAAGGCTTCTGAGAAAATTTTCTTCTATTTTAAACTGAGACCAAGAGGGAAAAAAACAATCCCTCTTCCTCCACTGTGTTTACTTGAGAGTCCCTGGAGAAGGGCATGGCAACCCACTCCAATATTCCTGCCTGGAGAATTCCATGGACAGAGGAGCCTGGAAGGCTACAATCCATAGGATCCCAAAGAGTTGGACATGACTGAAGCAACTTAGCATGCATGCCGGGAAGTGGGACAGCCACCTTCTCCTGTGAGAGGAGCCTGTCAAAGATGAAGATGCCTGCTGTGTTTAGCTGAGCAGGACAATAAAAAGAATCTGAATCCTGGTTGCTGTCATCGAGATGTTGAATTAACCACTCTGCAGCCACTCTTCCTTTGGACTTCTTGTTAGATGAACATAGTTTCTCTTCATTGTTTAGTAGTGAGCAGTGAGTTGTCTTCTAATTGGAGCATCCTAATCCAGCGGTCCGCAAGTGTTGCACATACCATGAAATCCACATCACACAAACACTAAGCACCCTTGACGAAAGTCCCTGTGTCTTCAGGTTTGTTGCTCAGCCTCGCATATTAATGTTTCTAACGTGTCTTCTGGGCAAGCTCAGTGCAATGCTACCACAACAGAGTTTTGACCAGAACATTCATGAAATTGAAAAAATACCGAAAACTGGAACAACAGGTGTATAAAAACCCACATTATATTAAGTTTAAACATTTGACTTATATTCCAAGCAGAATGTTTTATAATTTTACTTTCCTGTATTTAATGGAGCAAAATATCAGCAATGTATTCACAATCTATATCTCAAAAAAATTTTACAAACATTAAACTGTTTATATAGAGGTGCGCCTTATTCCTTTTGCCTTGGGCTTCAGCATGGCTTGGCCTGGCATTGTTGAATCCAGTTATTATTTAAAATTGTGCTAGGTTCATTATTTATTTTTGCATTAATCTTGATTTTTTAAAATACTGCATAAGAATAGTATTTTTCTTGATTATTGAGTCTTTTGGTGCTGCCTTAATTTTTGCACCTGAGAACCTCCCTCACCTTCTTCCAGTCCCAGGCCCTGTGGTCGCCATGTCTCTAGGGCAGGGCATCATGGGCAAAGTTTCTAGATGGTGCGGCCTAACTCTCTGCTGTCCAACTTTTGGGATTTACAGCCTCTCAGTTCTAAAGGTGAGATCGTTTCCCAGAAACATTCTGGGTTCCCTCCTTCTATTTTTCTCCTTGCCTTACTCAGCATCTACATGTTTGGAAAAAAGCCTCCTGCATCCTACACCCACCCCCTCTCCCACCCCACCTCTCAAAAAAATCTCTGCTGAATAAAGCCTAACAGCACTTGTGTGTGTGGAACCTTGAATTATGATTTAGAAATGCGAAAGCCAGTTGTTTATTTTGGATCAAGTCAGCAGATTGTCAGACCCAAGGCAATATATGTAAAATGCTCTTTGGAAGTTAAATTTATTTTTTTACAACAGCAAGTGTTTTTATCTTTTCTAACCCATAGGCAACTGAAGTATTTTCTGCATTCAGGCTGGGACAGGAGACATTTTCAGATAAATTACCTCTTACTACACTCTGGAGACATCGTTCATGCTGCTTCATCGGAACTTGCAAGGAGAGGCTATTTGGCAGATTCTTAAAGTGGACAGAAAAGGAAATTGAAAGCGTTTTTCCTAATATAGTAGTCATTGAGATAAAAGGTTTGCGCAAAGCAATTTTTACATTTAGGCCCTAGATACTTTTTTAAGATGGGATTCAAATTGATTGCTAAGTACTGTGGCAGAAATAAATAATCGAAATCAGGGGGAAAATGTCAATTTCTCACTTAACAGCATTTTGGCATGTCTGTTTAGCAGGAGGCTTAAAATGTGGCTGCTCTGCTGTGCAGCTTGTGTAGATATGAGAGAGCCCATGGCTTAGCTGAGACTTTGAGCTCCAGTATCTTCATCTTCTTGCTGCTGCTGTCAGACGACAGCTTATTAGTATTTAAATCAGCTCATAAATATTTCCTGGAAATTCACAGTTGCTTAAGCTTCCCACTCTTCATTTCCAGCTCCCCTTCTTTAGTCTTAGTTCAAGCCTTTGTTTCTTGGGCTGATAATATTACAGGAGAGTGGATGTCATTACGTATTCATCTTCTGATATACGCAGATGACAAAGGAAGGGCAGAAGACCTCTTAGAGAAAAAGATGAGAAACACAGAAAAGATGCAGAAGGAAATCTTACTCCATTTCCTTTGTACAAATACAATTATCTAATGATGGGCCAAGGAAGTCTGTACAAAATAAGAACAGCCCCAAAGCATATGTCAGTGCAATTTGACCTGAATGAATGTTTCTGTCAAATACTCTTGAAAAGCTTTGAAACACAGATGAAACTTTCCCCTGGGGTCAGGCCCTGGATGCTCCCACTGGGGAGATGGTTGCATGGTTACAAAACCTCTTCTGTTCAATATAAGAGCTGTATTTCTAATTATAAAACAATGATGACAGAGAATGACCAGTTCCATCATGATATTCTGTATAGTTCTTAGTATTCTGCCAGAGTTCAACCCTAATACCCATATATAATCCCAGTTCTTTGAAATGAGTATGAATAAAATTTAAACAATAATAAATGTATCATATTTCATTGAATTTAAAGGGTCATGACATCTAAGTGCCATAATCGTATATATCCCTGAGAAAGAAAAAAGTGCTACTGATTAAAGTTCAGTTCAGTTCAGTCGCTCAGTCGGGTCCGACTCTTTGCGACCCCATGAATCGCAGCATGCCAGGCCTCCCTGTCCAACACCAAGTCCCGGAGTTCACTCAGACTCAGGTCCATCAAGTCAGTGATGCCATCCAGCCATCTCATCCTCTGTCGTCCCCTCTCCTCCTGTCCCCAATCCCTCCCAGCATCAGAGTCCTTTCCAATGAGTCAACTCTTCTCATGAGGTGGCCAAAGTATTGGAGTTTCAGCTTAAGCATCATTCCTTCCAAAGAAATCCCAGGGCCGATCTCCTTCAGAATGGACTGGTTGGAT
>NW_011494836.1:1181558-1182628 GCF_000754665.1 Bison bison bison | reverse complement strand
CAATCTGATTTCGGTGTTGACCATCTGGTGATGTCCATGTATAGAGTCTTCTCTTGTGTTGTTGGAAGAGGGTGTTTGCTATGACCAGTGCATTCTCTTGGCAAAACTCTATTAGTCTGCCCTGCTTCATTCCATATTCCAAGGCCAAATTTGTCTGTTACCCCAGGTGTTTCTTGATTTCCTACTTTTGCATTCCAGTCCCCTATAATGAAAAGGACATCTTTTTTGGGTGTTAGTTCTAAAAGGTCTTGTAGGTCTTCATAGAACCATTCAACTTCAGGGTCTTCAGCATTACTGGTTGGGGCATAGACTTGGATTACTGTGATATTGAATGGTTTGCCTCGGAAACAAACAGAGATCATTCTGTCGTTTTTGAGATTGCATCCAAGTACTGCATTTCGGACTCTTTTGTTGACCATCATGGCTACTCCATTTCTTCTGAGGGATTCCTTCCCGCAGTAGTAGATATAATGGTCATCTGAGTTAAATTCACCCATTCCAGTCCATTTTAGTTAGTTGATTCCTAGAATGTTGGCGTTCACTCTTGCCATCTCTTGTTTGACCACTTCCAATTTGCCTTGATTCATGGACCTGACATTCCAGGTTCCTATGCAATATTGCTCTTTACAGCATTGGACCTTGCTTCTATCACCAGTCACATCCACAGCTGGGTATTCTTTTTGCTTTGGGTCCATCCCTTCATTCTTTCTGGAGTTATTTCTCCACTGATCTCTAGTAGCATATTGGGCACCTACTGACCTGGGGAGTTCCTCTTTCAGTATCCTATCATTTTGCCTTTTCGTACTGTTCATGGGGTTCTCAAGGCAAGAATATTGAAGTGGTTTGCCATTCCCTTCTCCAGTGGACCACATTCTGTCAGATCTCTCCACCATGACCCGCCCGTCTTGGATTGCCCCACGGGCATGGCTTAGTTTCATGGAGTTAGACAAGGCTGTGGTCCTAGTGTGATTAGATTGACTAGTTTTCTGTGAGTATGGTTTCAGTGTGTCTGCCCTCTGATGCCGTCTTGTCAACACCTACCGTCTTACTCAGGTTTCTCTTACCTTGGG
>NW_011494836.1:1180228-1181458 GCF_000754665.1 Bison bison bison | reverse complement strand
GTAGCAGTCTGTTGTTCCATGTCCAGTTCTAACTGTTGCTTCCTGACCTGCATACAAATTTCTCAAGAGGCAGATCAGGTGGTCTGGTATTCCCATCTCTTTCAGAATTTTCCACAGTTTATTGTGATCCACACAGTCAAAGGCTTTGGCTAGTCAATAAAGCAGAAATAGATGTTTTTCTGGAACTTTTTCCATGATCCAGCGGATGTTGGCAATTTGATCTCTGGTTCCTCTGCCTTTTCTAAAACCAGCTTGAACATCAGGAAGTTCACGGTTCACGTATTGCTGAAGCCTGGCTTGGAGAATTTTGAGCATTACTTTACTAGCATGTGAGATGAGTGCAATTGTGTGGTAGTTTGAGCATTCTTTGGCATTGCCTTTCTTTGCGAGTGGAATGAAAACTGACCTTTTCCAGTCCTGTGTCTACTGCTGAGTTTTCCAAATTTGCTGGTATATTGAGTTCAACACTTTCACAGCATCATCTTTCAGGATTTGGAATAGCTCAACTGGAATTCTATCACCTCCACTAGCTTTGTTCGTAGTGATGCTTCCTAGGGCCCACTTGACTTCACATTCCAGGATGTCTGGCTCTAGGTCAGTGATCACACCATCGTGATTATCTGGGTCGTGAAGATCTTTTTTGTACAGTTCTTCTGTGTATTCTTGCCACCTCTTCTTAATATCTTCGGCTTCTGTTAGGTCCACACCATTTCTGTCCTCTATCGAGCCCATCTTTGCATGAAATATTCCCTTGGTATCTCTAATTTTCTTGAAGAGATCTCTAGTCTTTCCCATTCTGTTGTTTTCCTCTGTTTATTTACATTGATTGCTGAGGAAGGCTTTCTTATCTCTTCTTGCTATTCTTTGGAACTCTGCATTCAAATGCTTATATCTTTCCTTTTCTCCTTTGCTTTTCACTTGTCTTCTTTTCACAGCTATTTGTAAGGCTTCCCCAGACAGTCATTTTGCTTTTTTCCATTTCTTTTCCATGGGAATGGTCTTGCTCCCTGTCTCCTGTACAATGTCATGAACCTCAGTCCATAGTTCATCAGGCACTCTATCTATCAGATCTAGGCCCTTAAATCTATTTCTCACTTGCACTGTATAATCATAAGGCATTTGATTTAGGTCATACCTGAATGGTCTAGTGGTTTTCCCTACTTTCTTCAATTTCAGTCTGAATTTGGTAATAAGGAGTTCATGATCTGAGCCACAGTCAGCTCCTGGTCT
>NW_011494836.1:1179844-1180128 GCF_000754665.1 Bison bison bison | reverse complement strand
TCCAGTGGACCACATTCTGTCAGACCTCTCCACCATGACCCGCCCGTCTTGGATGGCCCCATGGGCATGGCTTAGTTTCATTGAGTTAGACAAGGCTGTGGTCCTAGCGTGATTAGATTGACTAGTTTTCTGTGAGTATGGTTTCAGTGTGTCTGCCCTCTGATGCCGTCTTGCAACACCTACCGTCTTACTCAGGTTTCTCTTACCTTGGGCGTGGGGTATCTCTTCACGGCTGCTCCAGCAAAGCGCAGCCATTGCTCCTTACCTTGGACAAGGGGTATCTC
>NW_011494836.1:1166890-1179416 GCF_000754665.1 Bison bison bison | reverse complement strand
CACGCCAAGTGCGCCGGTAGCAATTGTTTTTTTCCACACCTCTGAAATGAGGATGTACTATTGATTGTAAGTACATCCTCATTTCAGAGGTGTGAAAAAAAATGAACCAATGAAATATGTCTATTTTAAAAACAGCTTTTTCTGAAATAATAAAGATCATTTGGCAGCTGTATTACTTGAAAGAATGTTGATACTAATGTTAATCTCTTTAGCAGGAATATATAGTCTAAGAAGCAACGACCTTTCCAAAATCACATACCTGAGAGACGTGAGCAGCACAGAGAGGTAAAGCTCTTAGGAGAGGCCCTGTGAGTCAGGGCAGGTTACACTGATGGGGTCTTGTCATGGACGGTCTCGTGGCATTCAGTCCTGTTCTCCAAAAGTCTCCTACTGATAAACTCCAGACAAAAACAGAGATCTGCCAGGCCCAGGCAATTAAGATTTCATTTTGGGCTACAAAGCATCCAATCCTATTAAATATAGCCTATAGACAACTTAACCTGTGATTCAAGACCCCACAAAATCTGATCTGAAACTATTTTTTAAAAGTTTTTCCCCCTCCAACTTTTCTATATGTAAGCCCGTACTTTCACCAAATTAAATTATTGAATTTTCTTAAACACATGGTGTATTATCTCAGTTCCCTGTCTCCTCATACCAGAGTTTCTCCAGCCTGGCTCGACTGACACTGAGGCCTGGATTATTCTTTCCTCTGGAGGGCTGTCGTGTGCATGACAGGATTGTCAACAGCATCTCTGGCTGCTGTCCACTAGATGCCAATCACACTTCTTCCCAGCAACCAAAAATGTCTTCAGACATTGCTGAATGTCTCTGGGAGTAGGAAGACAAAATCACCACTGATTAACAACCTCTGCCTATATCATGCAGGAATAGGGAAAGAAAGAATGCAGACTTTGGTCTTAGATGTTCATGAGCTAGAGGACATTTGAATTTGGTAGCCACTCCTCACCCATTCTCTCTTTCTAACAGTATCCCATTTTCTTTTGCGGAAATAACCTTTCCCCACTGTATGTTGACTTGATGGGTCTCTAAATCTTGGAGACAGTGTCTTGCCCACCACCTCCAATTGGTGGACATGTGGAACTGAGCTTGGTCAATCTAGCACTTTCTCTTAGGACATGGACCATCTTGAGCAGAGTGAAGGCAAAGATGCTAGAAAATGTTGGTTCAAACTGACTCCTAAGTGAGGGGGTTGAAAATCCCTTCTCTCTTTATATCTGTCCTAACTCCTGTTAGGACAGGAGTTTCTTCCTGATTTGGGTTTCTAGATTTCCATCCTCTTTTTATCCCTCTAATAAGTGACATTTTTTGGTTAAATATGCCAGAGCTGTATTCTGATGCTTATCTGTGAAGGTGCCCAATTGAGACACTGCTATTGATTAGCTCTGTGTCTTGAACCAGTCTCTTAACATCTCCAAACCTGTGTTTCTCTTCTGCAAATTGAATGTAAAAGCTTTCAAATTTGCAAAAGATGTCTTCCCCATAATCTCTGCCTCTCTAAATCTAGGTTCTTTCTTCAGTTCTGGCAATGAATGAGATATTGCCTCTGCCCCTGTGGGCTCAGTTTCTTCTTCTGACAAAATTAATGCAGGACCCAGACAATACAACAAAGCAGATAAGCCATTCTGAGTAGGAACGGTTCTAGTAGGTCATCAGTATTGGCTGAAATGGGCCTTTACCCTGGGCGCGCCTGCACGCCACTCCCCCTGTGCTCACTCCTTGCTAATGGCCTCCCTCCCTCTAGAGGGAAGAGAAGGCTCTTGTTGAGGAGCTTTACACACTCATTATTCTGCAGCCCCAGCCAGCTGAGGCTGCTGAAGTGTCTGAGATTCTGCAGTACTGCTAGGTTAGCAGCAGGAGCAAATCAGAGAATTCAGGGTCAGCATTTTCTGTTTCTTTTCTGACAAACAAGGTCAGGTACTTCTTTGAGCACTCCAGTTCCAATGGCTGGGAAACACAAAGAGACAAAGAGGGGAAGGTTTTCCAGAAAGGCCAGTGGTTAGGCACAAGGTGGGTTTAAGTTTTCAGCTTTTGTTGTGGGAGAAGAAAGTTCTCCTCATCCCAGGCCTCGCCTTTTCAGAGCAGAGGAAAAAGAATACAGGGTGAGAGCCTCTTTTGTACTCCTGTGCTTCCTGCGCTCAAGTGCCAGGTGCGGACCTGGGTCCCAGGGGAGTCAGATCATCATTTTCTGTTACGGCCATTGATCCCGATTTTTACTGCTTATCGCTACTGCCAACTCTGAGCCTTGAAACAGATGAAAGAGAAGGATGCACAGGCCACTGAAAGGGATAGATGCTCTGGATTTCAGAGCATGCAAGAAAGCAGAGGTTTTTGCCAGATGAGAACCTCAGCTGAGGGGCTGTGCGTTCCTTTGTCTCTCCCCTAGCAACCCCTGGCCAGATAAGCCCTTTAAACTGGAGGCAGCCTGTGTCCCCAAACGTCTCTCTGTGTGCCTTAATATTTTTAATTCTCCAGGTGTACATATTACAGTCTTTCCTTGTTACTAATTGCAGAATTATTGCTATTTCGGCTAATGAAGCAGGAGGATAAGGTATACTAGACAGAGCTGGGTGAGCTGAAATCCTAGGCCCTGGGAAAAAACCATCCCTGTTGGGCTGCCTCTCTTTTGTTAAGTTGGGAAGCATTAAACACTCTGTTGTTTGAGCATTGGCTCCTTTTAAAAATGTTTAATGAAATATGAAACGCTCTCCTTGGGCAGAAGAAAAGGGAGACTTCATTCCAGACCCCAGGTTTTCTGTGGGACAGCTTTACCTGGAGGCTCCACTGTTCCCTGGAAATCAGCATGTCCGGAGATGGACTCGTTCAGATACACACTGCTATATTTATAATAGGGGGGCAATAAGGACCTACTATATAGCACAGGGAACTCTGCTCAGTGTTCTGTGACGACCTAAATGGGACAAGAATTTGAGGATAGATACGTGTATATGTATAGCTTTGCTGTATACCTGAAACTAACACACTGTAAATCAACTCTGCTGCTGCTGCTGCTAAGTCGCTTCAGTCGTGTCTGACTCTGTGCGACCCCATAGACGGCAGCCTACAGGCTTCCCCGTCCTTGGGATTCTCCAGGAAAGAACACTGGAGTGGGTTGCCATTTCCTTCTCCAATGCATGAAAGTGCAAAATCAACTATGCTCCAATATAAAATGAAAACATTTTTAAAATACAGAGAAAAAAGAAAAAATGAGGAACTGGGAATAAATCAATGTTTATCAAAAAATGGGTTCCTATCCTTCACCCACAGACTTCTTTTCACATGTCCCCTCTCTCGGTGAATGGCACCAGCATCCCCATGGTGGTTTATCCAGACACCTGGAATCGACCTACACCCCCCACCCCACCCTGCTCACATTCCACAGGTCAGTAAGGACTGCCTGTCTCTCAAAATCATCAACTGCTCCTTATCCCTTCTCAGTTCAGTGGCTCAGTCATGTCCGACTCTTTGTGACCCCATGAACCGCGGCACACCAGGCTTCCCTGACAATCACCAACTCCTGGAGTTTACTCAAACTCATGTCCATAGACACGATGGTGATGCCATCCAACCATCTCACCCTCTGTTGTCCCCTTCTCCTCCCACCTTCAATCTTTCCCAGCATCAGGGTCTTTTCAAATGAGTCAGTTCTTTGCATCAGGTGGCCAAAGTATTGGAGTTTCAGCTTCAGCATCAGTCCTTCCAATGAATATTCAGGACTGATTTCCTTTAGGATGGACTGGTTGGATCTCCTTTCAGTCCAAGGGACTCTCAAGAATCTTCTCAAACACCACAGTTCAAAAGCATCAATTCTTCAGTGCTCAGCCTTCTTTATAGTCCAACTATATCCCTCCTGCCCCAGCCTTATTTCAGGATTTGTCATTTCTCACCTGGGCTCTGATAACAGACTTTCTTTGACTGGTATTTAGTTCTCCATCTGCTTTCTTTCATTCTACCCTTCAAATGGCTGCACAAGTCACCTTTCTAAAACACGAACTCTTTCATTGCTCTCCCCTGTCTAATGTCTCTGTTTTGCAGTGAGTAATCCACTTCCTTGGCATCGAATATCAGTGGATTCTGGATGTCTTTTCAGACTCACATTCTGCCATTTCTTTCGTACCAAGCACTCTGATCATGTCAAACTCCTTGAAGTTTCCTAACTGGTCCCTGACACTTCACACCTTCATCCCTACGTGCATGCTCTCCATTCGTTCATTCCATAAACATTTACTAAGCACTCACTAGAAATACGCCAGCTGTGCTTCAAATTTCCAGAGATACAGTAGTGAGCAAGACAGGCAAAGTCAAGTCTCTATTGTCTTGGGATACCCAGTGAGAGGAAAAGGCAACCAGTGTCAGATAATATAGGAAAACTCAGTGTTCCTTTCTATTACGCTTTATCCTCAAATTCCAGGCTCCTCCACAATGTAAGGACTATTTTTAGGACTTTGGTGTGTATCTATAACATTTTGATGCATTTTCATATATACAAATGTATACACAGAAATATAGAATTAATTCACATGTAAAATATCCTGGAACTTTCTTATTTTATCCAACAATATGTCTGAAAGGTATTCCATGTCAGAATAAACAAATCTCTGTTTTAGCCACATAGTATTTTAGCATGAAGGATGTATTTCTTTTGACAGGATCATGATATTTTCTTAGGAAGCCACCTCCTGTACTGTTTGTCCATCGTCTAGTAAGCTCCTCTTCTCCATCCAGACAAACCTAGACAGCATATTACAGCATATTAAAAAGCAGAGACATTACTTTACCAACAAAGGCCCATCTAGTCAAAGCTATGGTTTTTTCCAGTAGTCATGTATGGATGTGAGAGTTGGACTATAAAAAATGCTGAGCGCTGAAGAATTAATGCTTTTGAACTGTGGTGTTGGAGAAGACTCTTGAGAGTCCGTTGGACTGCAAGGAGATCCAACCAGTCCCTCCTAAAGGAAATCAGTCCTGAATATTCATTGGAAGGACTGATGCTGACGTTGAAACTCTAATACTTTGGCGACCTGATGCCAAGAGCTGACTCATTGGAAAAGACCCTGATGCTGGCAAAGATTGAAGGCAGGAGGAGAAGGGGATGACAGAGGATGAGATGGTTGGATGGCATCACCGATGTGATGGGCATGAGTTTGAGTAAGTTCTGGGAGTTGGTGATGGTCAGGGAGGGCTGGCGTGCTGCAGTCATGGGGTTGCAAAGAGTCAGACATGACCGAGCAACTGAACTGAACTCCATCTAGAAGCCAGACTAAGATTCATATGGGCCAATTAGCATCACAGGAAAGGTGCCCCTATGTGGGCCAATCAACATCATCCCCAAGACTTTTGCTGTTTGCTAAGAGAATGGTACCCAGGCCTTCCCTTGCCTTTGTGTCTACAACCTGTGAGCCTGAGACATTCCAGGAGCCACTGTTATTACTTTCAGCAGTCTTCTCCAGAGAGTACCCTGGGGCCTGATTTCATCTATAATCCAATTCTATGTGTTTCCCATATTTTAAGGATACTTTACAATTGCTGGCTCACAGAGAGCGTCACATTTTGCTTCTCAGGTTGGTTTTAGATTTTTTAAAAATAAATCTTATTGCTTCTCTTATTTGGTAACTGGCACCCCCGCGCCTGCTCACATGCTCAATCATGTCTGACTCGTTAAGACCCCACAGACTGAAGTCCACCAGGCTCCTCTGTCTGTGGGGTTTCTCAGGCAAGAATACTGCAGTGGGTTGCCATTTCCTCCTCCTGGGAATCCTCCCAAAACCTGCGTCTCCTGTGTCTCCTGGATTTGCAGGCAGTTTCTTTACTGCTTGAGCCATTAGAGAAGCATTGCCTGTAGTTATCTATGTACTTATCTTTCTCTGGACTGGACTCCTTTCAGATAAACAACAACTAATTATTATCAATATTAAACAAAATATTAATTAATTAATCATTAATATTAAGCAAAAACTAATGACCATCTGGCTGGCATTTGGTTGTCATTGATAAATGTTTGTTGAATCACCTATAAACAAACAGTGACCTTGCATTCACCTTTCCTGGATGGTTCCAGAGACTCTAGCACTTTAATGTACAGGATTTGTGTATGACCTTGTGATCAATTATCATTCAGCAAATATTTACTTCTTCCACCAGGATTCCATGAAAACAGTATACTTCCCCTCCCTTGGCTTCTGCTTCAGTCGCTTCTTTTGGCCAGTGGGATATGCAGTGGAGGCTTGGCGCGCCACCTCATCTCCCGCTTTTTGCCACAAGAGCCTGCCTCACGTAGACGCTGGTTCAAGGAGGAGAGACACATGCAGCAGGTCTGGACGCAGCCCACAGCCTGGAGCCTAGCTAATCTGTTCTCCAGCTTCCCTGTGGATACACGAGTAGGAGCAGATGTTTACTCTTGTCTGCCACGGAGATTTCAGTGGTTCGTGATGCAGTATCATTGTGGCAATAGCCCACGGAAACACATCTGCCTCAGAACCAAACGAGTGCGCCACAGCTATGTTTAAAATGGATAACCAACAAGGAACCACTGTACAAAACAGAGAACTCTGCTCAGGGTGATGCGCCAGCCTGGATGGGAGGGGAGGTTGGAGGAGAATGGATACATGTACATGCACGGCTGAGTCCTTTCACTGTTCACCTGAGACCATCACAACATTGTCAATCAGCTACAGCCCAATACAAAATAGAAAGTTTAAAAATAAAGAAATAAATAAAATGAGAACAACAACCAAAGCACTAGACAAGTGCTTCTTATGAATGAGATTTTTGAGCCCCACCCTAGACCTAATAACTTAGCATCTTGTTCTTATAAATCTGATTTTACCAAGATCTCCAGGAGATGCGCATGCTTACTACTGGGTTAGAGCATTTATCATCATGCTATTTTTGTCAACGTGGAAAGAGCAGTAGGTTTGCACCCACAGAGTTGCTACATTGGCCTACAAAAAAAAAAAAGAAAGAAAGAAAGAAAAAAACTGTTCTGAGAAATCTGGAACTGTAAAGAAACCAGGAAACAAAATTTCTCACTGAATCATTTCATTAAAGGGGTGAGAACTCAGAAACTTAAAGGCTTCTTGAGGTGATTTATAAACATGCTATTTCTCAAAAAGCTATCTTTTCACACAGGTACCCAGTTAATATCCCCTGTTTCAATCTGAATAAGTTAAAACTAACCGGCCTGCAGAACATTAATAACAACCCAATAGTAAGTCAACATGTACTTACAGCAAGCTCTTCCTAAAAACATCAAGCACTTTGGAAGACAATGGAAAAATCCAATATGCCAAAGACCCAGCTTAGTTAGGCATGATCCCTTCGTATGCAGAGATGGGCAGTTTTAAGAAAAATAAGTGACACAGTCCTTGTCTTCCAAACACTGTCATGGTTTGACTGCTATCATTTCTTTAGGCAGCCAATCATCTTTCTCCCCATTTGTTCTCTTTGGAACCCTTGATCCCTGTCTCATGGAGAGTACTTTTTTAGAAGCAAGATAAAACATTCTCTCTGTTCAACCCTGCATTCACCCTGGCACTCTCAGCCCAGGTTTCTTCTGCAGTGTACTGCCTGCCTGGAAGTCCCACCACTCAGCAACTATGCAGTGACCAAGCTGCTAAATTCAGCTTCTGCATTCAATGTCCTAGTCCTACCCAGCCAGGAGCATGAATTATGAACAAGAAATTTCATAAAGGACCTTTCAGGTCATGAGATCCACGGCTTGAGAAAGCATTTTCAGTAGCAGATAGAATGAGAAGGTGGAAATCTGCAGGGAATCTCGCTCTGTGATTAACATGCCAGAGAAGCAAGCATTGATTTGTGTTATTTGCTCATCTGAAGTTCATCTGCTAACCTCAGGGAATGGTGACTCAAGTGACCTTCGGTCACTGACAACACAGAGCCCACACTGTACTTATTTTTCTCCTAACAATACAACAGCATGTACCTAGCAAACAGTCCTGTGCTTTTCCTCATATTACTCATCCTAACGGGGTTTTGCCGTCCGAGACGTTACTTCTAAAACAGACAGCTAAGCTCATATCATGATGTCATCCTTATTGTCTTATATGGACAGCTCTTAATGGCATCAAACTTTGTGAAGTGCATGGTGTATTTCTGTTAATAGAATAAGAATTGTGCATTTGATGTGTTGTTTTCTACCTAGAGCGCCCTTAAAAAAATGCTTCACAACCATTACTCAGTGCCACAGCAACAGAGAGCTTGTGGGCTGAACGTCTCTGTAACTGTAGCTCTTGGATCAATTGGTATTACTTGGCAGTTCTGTTTTCGTTACCGAGAAGTCCCATGACTGAGCATTCAAGAACTGCCAACAGTGATCCAAATGGCATGGTTTAAGGGAACTTGCATTCACTGCTGGATCTGCTCCTGGACTGGAGTCACTGCTGGATCTGCTGCTGGATTGGAATCAGTGCTGGATCTGCTGCTGGATTGGAATCACTGCTGGATCTGCTCCTGGACTGGAATCATTGCTGCCATTTGTCCTCTGAGGCAGATGCTATCGGTATCCCACCCAAATCCTCTTTTTCTAGGCTGAAGCTCCCAACCCACTCCATTTGCTGCGGGTGTTGGCTGTTCAAAGCAGCTCACAGCTGCCTCTGTCTTTGGGTACCTTCCCTTAGCTAGTGGGCACTCCCTTGTCCACAGAAGCTGAAGGTTATAGCCACCACCCACCTGGGGAGGATGGCCTGTGACCCGTGACTGACTCAGTGGTACACAAGTCCAACCCCGTGCCTCAGGCAGAACAAGCTGAGGTACAAGTCATGTTCCAGAGTTCCCTATGAGATAAGACGAAGGCTAGACTTCTCCTGAAACCACACCTTTCCCTAACAATCTCCCCTCCCCAGTTCTGCTTCCCTCACTCCCTTACAGATTTTTCCCAAGATTGCTCTCTCACTCTGTCAACAAATTGCTTACCCAAGAATCCCAATCTTGATCCCAAGGAGCCTGTCCTAAGATATCTTTCCAAACAAAGTGAGAGATATCTTCCTTAATCATATATTGCTATTGAGAACAAGGTATTCAAAACTCTTCAGATGCACTTAAAATGCCACTTGAAATATAAGAAGTTGCCAACTGGTCAGATGCAGTTACAACAGACATAGATCTGGATACAATGTACACAGACAGATGTCTTCATTTGAATTTGAATGGAAATATACTAAAATCCAGCTGAGTTGCAAATAGGAACTCATCATTCATGCAACAGTTACAGTTATTAACCATTGGAAAATTCACCTCTGATAATGGGTTGGAAAAGGATGCAAGTCACATGTCATGCTCACACATTTAGGTAATAACAGTAACAACAGAATTTTCACAAATAAGTGGCTAAATAATAAAAGTAATAAAAAAGTTGGTATTTATTCATCCCAGGTAGGGAACTAGGTATTTTATCCAAATGCCTTGTTATTTTCACTACATAACTATGAATACCCAGTGAGCATAGCGAGAACCCCTTCAAGAGTGACTCATCAAAGGCCTTTGTCTCTATAGCTGCAAAATAGAAGCCTGTGGGAAACTGCTACGATGGCTGGAGCATCTTCCTCTAAATGATCAGTCCTTGCCTTTTTGAAACAATTAAGGTAATCATCAGTTCCATCTTCTAAAGGCCCTTCTCCTTCTCATCCCAAGCATCTTTAGTCTCTTTCTTTTATATTTCAATTAACGTGCCACCTGTTCACTAGAAGCTGTGCTTTTAGCTGAGCTACTAAAAGCAAGAAAGCATTAATCAAACATTAGCACTTTTTTGAAGTCAAGTACAATCTAGAAGTGACAGACAGTGGAATCTTGACACGTAATTACCTCTACCCTTTTTGGGGGGGAACTCATTTGCCTAGGATAGTTACACTCTTCGAAAGTGTGCTAGTCGCTCAGCTGTGTCTGACTACTTGCAACCCCATGGACTGTAACCTGCAAGGCTCCTCTGTCCATGGGATTTTCCAGGGAAGAATACTGAAGTGAGGAGCCATTCCCTTCTCCTGGGGATCTTCCTGACCCAGGGATTGAATCTGTGTCTCCTGTTGACGATTGAGCCACCAGGGAAGCCCATTTACACTCTTTAGCAAGTTTTCTTCTTTCCATGGCTGGAATTCTGAGTTTTTAGGTATATAATTGAGCTTCCTTTGAGACATTGAGGGCAGGAAGAAATGTATTTACTAATTGGTTACATGTTTCAGAGAGAGACATGTGCATACTCTGTCTTAAGAATGTCAGGTTGCTGGTAATGAACTCTTGCAGGCAGGGAGTTGGCAGGGCCTGTGTGTCTGGGCACCGTCCCATCTCAGATGCTGCTTGGAAACCTCTTCTCTAACAGAAGCAATGTCCTTCCTGTCAAACGAGAGTCCCTCTGTGTGTGCTGGGATTACTGTCTCAAGGATGATGGACTAGTCTTTTCCCTTTTTCTTCAACATTCTCTCCCCTGGGGTAATCAGATCAGAGTACAGGATTATGAACTTCATGGGACTTCCCCTGATGGTCTAGTGATTAAGAATCCTCCTTGAAATGCAGGGGACATGGGTTCAATCCCTGGTTGGGGAAAAGATCCCACATGCCATGGAGTGACTAAGCCCACGCATAGTAACTATTGAGTCCCTGTGCTCTGGAGCCTATGCTGAAGCCTGTGTGCCATGACTGGAGAATCCATGCACAGCAATGGAAGCTCCCCTGTGCCCCAACTAAGACCTGACACGGGCAGATAAAGAAATGACCTTTTTTTTAAGCAAAAAAAAAAAAAAAAAGATTACTCATCTTAAAACACACACATTCCCCTTCCTTGATTCCAAATCACCCACTGGTTGATTTCATGCCTGCCCTTCCAGTGAAATAGCGATGTTCACTCTTGCCATCTACTGTTTGACCACTTCCAATTTGCTTTGATTCATGGACCTAACATTCCAGGTTTCTATGCAATATTGCTCTTCACAGCAATGGACCTTGCTTCTATCAGCAGTTACACTCCCAACTGGGTGTTGTTGTTGCTTTGACTCCATCTCTTCATTCTCCTTTTCATTCTAGGGCTTTCCTGGAGGCTCAGATGATAAAGCGTCTGCCTATAACGTGGGAGACCCAGGTTTGACCCCTGGGTTGAGAAGATCCTCTGGAGAAGGAAATGGCAAGCCATTCCAGTATTCTTGCCTGGAAAATCCCATGGACAGAGGAGCCTGGCAGGCTACAGTTCATGGGGTCGCAAAGAGTCAAACATGATTGAGTGACTTCATTTTTTCACTTTCTTCATTCTTTCTGGAGTTATTTCTCCACTGATCTCCAGTAGCATACTGGGCACCTACTGACCTGGGGAGTTCATCTTTCGGTGTCCTAACTTTTTGCCTTTTCATACTGATCATGGGATTCTCAAGGCAAGCATACTGAAGTGGTTTGCCATTCCCTTCTCCAGTGGACCATGTTTTGTCAGAACTCTCCACCATGATCCGTCCATCTTGGGTGGCCCTACATGGCATGGCTCATAGTTTCATTGAGTTAGACAAGGCTGTGGTTCATGTGATCAGATTGGTTAGTTTTCTGTGATTGTGGTTTTCAGTCTATCTGCTCTCTGATGGAGAAGGATAAGAGGCTTATGGAAGCTTCTAATGGGAGAGACTGACTGAGGGAGAAACTGGGTCTTGTTCTGAGGGGCAGGGCCAGGACCAGTAAATCTTTAATCCTGATCTGCCTCTTGAGACATTTGTATGCAGGTCAGGAAGCAACAGTTAGAACTGGACATGGAACAACAGACTGGTTCCAAAAAGGAAAAGGAGTTCGTCAAGGCTGTATATTGTCACCCTGCTTATTTTACTTATATGCAGAGTACATCATGAGAAACGCTGGACTGGAAGAAACACAAGCTGGAATCAAGATTGCCAGGAGAAATCTCAATAACCTCAGATATGCAGATGACACCACCCTTATGGCAGAAAGTGAAGAGGAACTCAAAAGCCTCTTGATGAAACTGAAAGTGGAGAGTGAAAAAGTTGGCTTAAAGCTCAACATTCAGAAAACGAAGATCATGGCATCCGGTCCCACCACTCCATGGGGAATAGATGGGGAAACAGTGGAAACAGTGTCAGACTTTATTTTTCTGGGCTCCAAAATCACTACAGATGGTGACTGCAGCCATGAAATTAAAAGACACTTACTCCTTGGAAGGAAAGTTATGACCAACCTAGATAGCATACTCAAAAGCAGAGACATTACTTTGCCAACAAAGGTTCGTCTAGTTAAGGCTATGGTTTTTCCTGTGGTCATGTATGGATGCGAGAGTTGGACTGTGAAGAAGGCTGAGCACCGAAGAATTGATTCTTTTGAACTGTGGTGTTGGAGAAGACTCTTGAGAGTCCCTGGGACTGCAAGGAGATCCAACCAGTCCATTCTGAAGGAGATCAGCCCTGGGATTTCTTTGGAAGGAATGATGCTAAAGCTGAAACTCCAGTACTTTGGCCACCTCATGAGAAGAGTTGACTCATTGGAAAAGACTCTGATGCTGGGAGGGATT
>NW_011494836.1:1148746-1166790 GCF_000754665.1 Bison bison bison | reverse complement strand
CTCTGATGCTGGGAGGGATTGGGGGGCAGGAGGAGAAGGGGACGACAGAGGATGAGATGGCTGGATGGCATCACTGACTCGATGGACATGAGTCTGAGTGAACTCCGGGAGTTGGTGATGGACAGGGAGGCCTGGCGTGCTGCAATTCATGGGGTCGCCAAGAGTCAGACATGACTGAGCGACTGATCTGATCTGATCTGATCTGTTGATCCGTGGGGCTGTATTCCCTCCCTGCTATTTACCTGGGGCCAAACTATGGTGGAGGTAATGAAGATAATGGTGACCTCCTTCAAAAGTTCCCATGCAGGCCCTGCTACGCTCAGTACCCCCAGCCTTGCAGCAGGCCACCACCAACCCACGCCTCCACCAGAGACTCCTGGACACTCACAGGCAAGTCTGGGTCAGTCTCTTGTGGGGTCACAGCTCCTTTTTCCTGGGTCCTGGTGCACAAGGTTCTGTTTGTGCCCTCCAAGAGTCCATTTCCCAGTTCTGTGTAAGTTCTGGAAGCTCTATGGTGGGGTTAATGGTGACTTCCTCCAAGAGGGCTTATGTCATACCCAAGTCTGCTGCACCCAGAGCCCGTCCCCTGCAGCAGTCCACTGCTGACCCATACCTCCAAAGGAGACGCTCAAACACAGTTCTGTCTCAATCTCTGAGAGGTTCCTGGGTCCTGGTGCATACATTTGTTTGAGCCCTCATAGCATCTCTGGTGGGAATGGGGTTTGATTCTAAATGCAAATTCACCCCTCCTACCATCTTGCTGGGGTTTCTCTGACCTTGGATGTGGGGTATCTCCTCTGCCACGCCAGTGCCATGCTGCTTGCTGCTCATTATATCTCTATTGTGGGCAGAAATACCTTAAAAGAAACGGAGTAGCCATCATAGTCAACAAAAGAGTCTGAAATGCAGTACTGCAATCTCAAAAATGACAGAATGATCTCTGTTCGTTTCCAAGGCAAACCATTCAATATCACAGTAATCCAAGTCTATGCCTCAACCAGTAATGCTGAAGAAGCTGAAGTTGAATGGTTCTATGAAGACCTACAAGACTTTCTAGAATTAACACCCCCAAAAGCTGTCCTTTTCATTATAGGGGACTGGAATGCAAAAGTAGGAAGTCAAGAAACACCTGGAGTAACAGTTAAATTTGGCCTTGGAGTGCAGAATGAAGCAGGGCAAAGGCTGATAGAGTTTTTCCAAGAGAATGCACTGGTCATAGCAAACACCCTCTTCCAACAACACAAGAGACGACTCTACACATGGACATCACCAGATGGTCAATACCAAAATCAGACTGATTATATTCTTTGCATCCAAAGATGGAGAAGCTCTATAGAGTCAGCAAAAACAAGACCAGGAGCTGACTGTGGCTCAGATCATGAGCTCCTTATTGCCAAATTCAGACTGAAATTGAAGAATGTAGGGAAAAACCACTAGAGCAATAAGGTATGACCTAAATCAAATCCCTTATGATTATACAGTGGAAGTGAGAAATAGATTTAAGGGACTAGATCTGATAGACAGAGTGCCTGATGAACTATAGATGGAGGTTCGTGATATTGTACAGGAGACAGGGATCAACACCATCCCCATGGAAAAGAAATGCAAAAAAGCAAGATGGCTGTCTGAGGATGTCAGGGCTGGGATGTTTATCACACTCATTAAGAGCCAATGAACAGGGTGATGTACTCGTGAAATCCTGTATATTATTGCCTTTTTTTATGAACTGAATGCTCATTTTATGAACCAAATGCTTATTTTTTTAAACTGAAATTCTACATGAAAATAGAATTATCTGTAATTCCACAATTAGAATTGTGGCAATTGTGGATGACATTAAACATTAAATTTTAAAGGTGAACTTGGTTAGACTCTTCAAGCTGTAGAGAAATTATTAACAGTTCTGTTTATTCTCCCCAAATATCTTTTGAGAATGCATAAAAACTGATATTTACATAATATAGTTTATTTATAAGGAAACAATTGTTATACTACTCACCCTGTCCTACTGGTTTTTCAGTTAATAATATTAACATATCTTGGAGGAGAAGGAAATGGCAACCCACTCCAGTATTCCTGCCTGGGAAATCCCATGGACAGAGGAGCCTGGTGGGTTACAGTTCATGGGATCACAAGAGTTGGACATGACTTAGTGACTAAATAACTATATTTTGGAGGATTTTCTATATTAGAATATGACACATCACTTCATGCTTGTTTCAAATAGTTGTATGGCATTCGATTAAATCAACATACAAGAATTTATCTAACCAATCTCCTTTGGATGGTCCTTTGCTTCCACTTCTTTATCCTTTTTAATTTTACTGTTGCAGACACTTTTGAGATGATCATGTTTGTTGATACCCTTGTTCATATCCTTATTGAGTTGATATACATACTTTTGCAAGAGGTTCCTAGAAATACATTTAAAATTTTGATTAATTTGTCAAATTTCTCCCCTAGAAAGTTACTCATTTATATTTCCAAGAAATGTAATGTCTATCTGCTCTAACCATTTACTGTGGTTTATATATTTTTTTCACTTTGCAAATCCACATAATAATGATATTTCAGTTTTGTCTTGCATTTCTGTAATTGAGTGAGGTTCTTTTTATGTTTTCAGCCATTTGCTTTTATTTTCTGATACCCTATTGTATAGGTTATACAATTTTATACAGCTTGCCTACTGTATTAATTTTTTCATGTATCCTTTTTCTGTTACATGTGAGAAGTTTTTAAAGTTTATTTTTAATTGGAGGATAACTGCTTTACAATGTTGTATTGGTTTCTGCAGTACAACAATGTGAATCATCCATCAGTTCAGTTCAGTCAGTAAGTTATGTCTGACTCTTTGCAACCTCATGGACTGCAGCACGCCAGGCATTCCTGTCCATCACCAACTTCCTGGAGCTTGCTCAAACTCGTGTTTGTCGAATCAGAATCAGCCATAAATATACATATATCCCCTCCCTCTTGAACCTTTCTGCCTCCCCCTGACCCCATCCCACCCCTCCAGGTTGTCACAGAGCACCAACTTGAGCTCCCTGCGTTCTACAGAAACTTCCGCTAGCCATCTGTTTTGCACATGGCGATGTATGTGTTCCAGTGATAGTCTCTCAGCTCATCCCACCATCTCCCTCCTCTGCTGTGTCCACAAGTCTGTTCTTTATGCCTGCGTCTCTATTCCTGTCCTGCAAAGAGTTTTCACAGTACCATTTTTGAGAAATTTTTCTTTAATCTGTCCATCTTTTGTTTATGCAGAGTTTTCTGGGGCCTTATTTAAATTTTACATTATTATGTGATTAGATTTATCAGTCTTTTGCTTTATGCCTTCTCTCTTCAGCAGATGTTTAGTTGGATAATTTTCCAGATGTGTTTACTATAGAAATATAAAGCAAAAAAGCTCAAAGTAGAAATTTGAAAAATGTAGAAAAGGGGATATAAGAGAAAAAGTGAACATTGATATTCCCATTATTAGAAAATAATCCTGTTTTGTTGTGTCTAGTTTTTTAATGCATCAATTTTTCTTGATGATGAGTGAACTGGAGGTAGACTTCCCCAGTGTACAACAAGGTGTGGTAGAATAATATTTTAAAAGAATTAATGTAATATTAATTAACATAAATAGTTTAATATGTTTAATTAAAGCATATTATTAAACTTACTAAGCAAACCTTAAATTAATTAATATGTGTTTAAAGACTAATGTTTTTTGCCCCACGTCTGTTGCCACACTGTGAGCCAGCATTTCTCCTGTTTACTCTGACAGATGACAATACCATGGGCTGGGGATGAGGGAAAAAGGGGAAACACTGCCATGTGTCCTCAAGGGCCAGCCCTGCGCTGGCTCCTCTCTGAGCTAATGGGAATGGAGTGGGGCTCAAGGGCTGAGAGTCTTGGCTTGTCTTCTCGAGGGGCGTCCCAGGAAAATGATGACGGTCTGAGGTGGTCTCATGCTTTGCCCTAGTGGGCGAGTCAGCAAGAAGGAATCTCAGCATGGCAAGCTAGTCCTGAGTCTCTGGGAGCCCAGAATGGCCTGGAGTGTATCCACACTTGTCTGAGACAGATACAGGAGTACCTCGAGGAGGCCTGGCAGACTAACAGACGCTTCTTCGTACTGGGAAGAGTAGCCCAAGAGCAGATGTCAGCGCTGTCCCGATATCAAAGGCCAGATGGGAACTCAGCTGCCTCTGTGGATGCCGGCAGGGAAGACGCTGACAATTGGCAACTCCAAGGAATGATGACACGGCAGACGATGCCAGCATGGACAGATGAGAACCAAGGGCCAGACAAGCCCCCTCCATGTCCAGATGTTCTATCAATCTCCCACCAAGTCCCCAGGGCAAAGGTGGGAGGGGAGGAGAAAAACCCTGAGTGGATCGAGTTTACCTGGAATCGATTTGTTTCCAGTTCTGCCATCAAGTAGAATGGGGCCTCAAGACAAATTGGAGTCAGTTATGGAAATATAGGTTCTCACATTTTTGCATACTTGAATTTTATGGTCAGAAATATTACAACCACTACAAAGATAAAGCGGAACTGAGACACCAGCAAAGGCCTTTGATAAAAGCATGACTGGAAATGTTTTCCACTCTGGAGACAAACTAAAAAAAGCCTCAGTCTTAGAAGGGATTCTAGACCATAGAAAAATCTGCAGACAGAAGGAGAGAAGTGGGATGGTTTCTCTTTGCTGTGTGGATGAGTATGAATGAGAGTTTTGGTGACACTTCCAACAGTTGACAGGAAAATGTAGTAGAATGGCAATATGTCACTCCATTGACTTAATTTTGATGCTCTAGGAAGCATGGGTTCATCGTTTGTACTCAAGATTCACAGTATTATAATGAATCTACAGGAGGAAAGAGGGATTTGTAAATTCCTAAAGTTCTGGTAATTCTCACTTCTGCTCAGAGACCCAAATAACTAAGTACACAGGGTTTAGAAGGAGGAAGTAGCGGCTGTACTCTTAACCCGAAACAGGTATATTCATTAAAAGCAGAGGTGTTCAACACTGGCTGCTCATTAGAATCATCCAAGATGCTTTTAAAAATATTGATCTTGGGACTCACCGCTTCCAAAATTCTAGTTTAATCAGTCTGAAATTGTTTGTAGCTGTGGGATGCTGGAGACCCCGAGGGGCTTCTCTGGTGGATCAACAATACAGAATCTGCCTGCATGACAGGAGACGTGGTTCCAATCCCTGGGTCAGGAAGACGGTCTAGAGAAGAAAACGGCAACCCACTTCAGTATTCTTGCATGAGAAATCCCATGGGCAGGGAGTCTGGCAGGCTACAGGCCATGGGGTCATGAAGAGCTGGATGCAACTGAGTGACTAAACAATACAATAGAGAACCATGGAGGAGGGGAAACCTGACTTTGCTTTGCTGAGCACCAGCAACCTGGATCCTCCTGCGGAAAATACTGCAGGTTGTCCCCTTATATTAGTATGAGATTTTCCAATTTCTAGTTGGGTTCATGGTCATCTAAAACAAAGGCTGTATTTCACAATGTCTTTGCATCAAGGTCTGGCCACTTGATTAAGTTATCCTGTCTCCTCTCACCTTTTCACTGAGAATTTAGAATATATTTGGCTACTAGCAGCAGAAAACCCAGCTCATGGTGGTTTAATAATAGGATTCATTTTTTTTCTCCCATAACAATAGATCCGAAGGCTGGCAGCCCAGGGTTGAAGAAGAAACTCAAAGATGTCAAGTCCCAGGCTCTTCTTGTATTTCCACTTTGCTATTCGTAGCATAGCGGTTTCCCACATCATGGTAGGTAACACAATGGCTGTCACAGCTCCAAGCACCAGTGTCTTTGTGTAAGACATGAAGATGATGGGAGGGATGGCTCTAGCTAGTTCTGTCTTTTCTAAGAGAAGCAACCACTTTCACAAAATTGCTTAGCAGACTTCCATATATACGTATTTCATAGGCTATAATTGTGACTTCTGGCCATCTCCAGGAACAAGAGAGTCTGCTAATGAGTATGGAGGTTTTCTAGCTTCTATACTAGGAGGGAGAAGAGGGATGGAATGGATGTTGGGTCAGCCAGCTGATAGCATCCGTCCATCATACTCACCTACCACAGTTAATCAGTCATCATTTCTGCTCACTTCACCTGATGAAATTGCTCTCGAATCTCCATAGCCACTTCTCTAAATCAAAACCACACTGTAGCCTCCAGTTTGGCAAAAACAAAAACCAAATCTGAACAGTCTATATTCATAATGTGCATTTGCTGTAGTATTTGAGAATGTTCAATTTTGCTATAAGAGACAAAACAAACTGGATGCATGTAACTCTTAAAAGGATAGAGTATTTGCCTCCCTGATGGCCCAGTGGCCAAGACTCCATGGTCACAATGCAGGCAGTCTGGGTTTGGTCCCTTGTCAGGGAACTGAACCCCACATGCTACAACTGAATATCTCTTATATCTCAACAAAGATAGAAGATCCTGTGCACCCAAGCTAAGACCTGGTGCAGCCAAATAAATAAATTGTTTTTCAAAAAAAGAAGGATGAAGTACTGATAGTAAGTAAAGGAAGAACTTTTGAAATATAGGCAAAACTCATAGGATGTTTAAGAATAGAGAATGATTAAACAAGTAGTATGCAAAACTTAGGTAGACCGCCAGACTCCTCTGTCCATAGGATTCTTCAGGCAAGAATACTGGAGTGGGTTGCCATTCCCTTCTCTAGGAGTTCTTCCCAACCCAGGGATTGAACCTAGGTCTCCTGTATTGCAGGCAGATTCTTTACCATCTGAGCCACCACAGAAGCTGGAATTCATCAGATGTGTTAAACATAGATATAGTAAGTTATATCTGCATGAGACAGGCAGAGGATACATAGAATAAATAGGAGATATAACAAACAAGAGAGTGGGTTACAGAGAGAAAGTGCTTCCAGTGGGGGTGAGCATGATCCGTCACTCCTAATCAGTCACCCAGTGGTGAAACAGTATGATTACGATTCCCTACTGGCCCTATGTAGAAGTGCAGAAGAAAACTTGTAGCTACAAGTTTGTAGCTTGTAAAAAACTTGTAGCTTCAAGTTTGAAAAGCTGCAGCTCTGGCCTATGTACTTGCTCTGTTCCCCTTCAGTACAGTGAGTGTGTCTTTGGCTTCAGGCAACGTCCCTCGTGGGGCTCCTGCCCCAACCTCAGCTCTCGTCCTGTCGTAACCACACCATCGGGGGAAAGGCTGATGCGAGGTGAGGAGACGGGAGAGGGCTGACGGACATAGCCTGACTAGCACGATCCTTTCATCCGCTTGCTGCCTAACCTGACTCTTAACATCCCTCCCCTGGCTTCTCACCGGGGGTTTGGGGTTGACTTCATGAGGCGTGTGGCTTGAGCCTTTTCATCGGCACTGTGAGTGTTCTGTGGGGTGGGAGAGTTCTCGTGTGTGTGTATTTGGAGGGTACATTACATGCAAGTCCTTTCCCTCAGGACACTATTCCTTCGTGTTTGCCACTTCAACGCAGCCTCCATATACTACCACAGAGTAACCCTAAATACTGCACATCTGATCAGGGCGAACCCCCATTTACCACCTTTCGGTGTCTCACTATTGCCAAGAGAGGTGCCATCAGACTCTCCTGCAGGGTGTTGAGGACTGAACTTCCTGAGAAGTGGAATTGGACTTGCAGGTGAGCATGTAGGAAATAATTTACGAAGTGTCCTTGGGGAGCCTTCCATATGCCCGATCACCTAACACTGACCGGTTATTAGGTTTGGTGGCCCTTGGGGTGGGGTGTGACCTCAGGTGCTAGAGCGAGTGTCTAAGCAGCACAGCACAGTCCTAGAGGACTTTACAGGATGGGTCCCTGCCTCTCTTTCCATCTCATCCCTTGTTTTTTTTTCTTCCTTAAACACAGTTATACTGTTCAAATACACTGCTGTCCTTCACCCTCCGTGCCTTGTCACGTTGTTCCTTCTGCTCAGGATGTACTGTCTGTCCACTGCGTCCACTCCTCCAGAAGCCCAGAACCACAGCTTCTCAAACGAGACCTCTCACCCAGCCACCCATGGCACCTGCATGTCAGGCCAGCCCCGCTCCAATCCCCTGTCTGCAGCTCACCTGCTGTTCTGAACCGGCCAATTGTAAAAAGAAGTGATCTGAAGCCCTTGAATGAAGTACAAGTGACGAGCGCTGACACAGGAGGGACCGAAGGCAGTCAGCCTCCACGTTCTAAAATACTTCCTCTTCCCGAACATGCGCCTTACCTCCCATCCTCCCCCACCACCCCAAATCCAGTAACGAGAAGCCTAGATTCATTTTGTAACAGAAGACTGCAGACTGTAGCTCTAAATTGTGCTCTAAAATTTTAATAGTAGGCTAAATTGAAAAACACATAGGGAGCATTTTGAAGATGCCCTGCAGCTGGATTTATTTTATGCTAGAGCAATTTTGCTGCCTGGCTGCTTCCTGCTGAAAGCGCAGAGGATGTGCTGAAATGCTGCCACTGTAAACAAAACTAGATCAGACAGAAGCTGCTCTCTTGCACTGACAGATCTACCTTGTAAGTTGCTGACAGGGATGCTATTTGACAGGCATGGTGCTAGGAAGCAAGTGGCTTCCAAAATAAGAATTGAAAGGGAGGAGTTCCTCAACACAAGCTTGAAAAATGTCAGCACTGGAAAGGACTTTGGAGTTCATGTCGTCCAGCTTCCATAACTAATAATTGAGGAAACTGAGGCCAAGGAAGGTTAAGGTATTTTATCCTATGTCACACAGCTTATGAGCAGCAGCCTGAACCAAAACCCAGGTTTCCTGGCTCCCGGTCTAATCGTTATTCTACTACATTGTATTCATTATTTTTCCTTAGCATTTTTACTTTTGTTGTTGTGCATTTCAGAGGATCGTATGTAATTCTCATGATCAAACCAACTGACTACACAGGAATGGCTATTGGTTTGTCACTGGGAGGAACAGTTAAAAGATTTACTAATTGGACTTTGCATTCATTTCTCTCCTAATTACTTGTTTAATTAAGGCATTTTACCTTGATCATAAATGCAGTCACATTCGATGAATCTTGACTGTGCTATGAAGATCCAACATATGTATGAAGTGTTGTCATTAGAACTTAGGAAAACCAAACAACTAATTAGCTTTGAGATAGTTAAAGGTTTGGTTCAGTTCAGTTCAGTCGCTCAGTCGTGTCTGACTCTTTGCGACCCCATAAATCGCAGCACGCCAGGCCTCCCTGTCCATCACCAACTCCCAGAGTTCACCCAAACCCACGTCCATCGAGTCGGTGATGCCATCCAGCCATCTCATCCTCTGTTGTCCCCTTCTCCTCCTGCCCCCAATCCCTCCCAGCATCAGAATCTTTTCCAATGAGTCAACTCTTCTTATGAGGTGGCCAAAGTATTGGAGTTTCAGCTTTAGCATCAGTCCTTCCAAAGAACACTCAGGATTGATTTCCTTTAAAATGGACTGGTTGGATCTCCTTGCAGTTCAAGGGACTCTCAAGAGTCTTCTCCAACACCACAGTTCAAAAGCATCAATTCTTCAGCACTCAGCTTTCTTCACAGTCCAACTCTCACATCCATACATGACCACTGGAAAAACCATAGCCTTGACTAGACGGACCTTTGTTGGCAAAGTAATGTCTCTGCTTTTGAATATTCTATCTAGGTTGGTCATAACTTTCCTTCCAAGAAGTAAGCATCTTTTCACTTCATGGCTGCAGTCACCATCTGCAGTGATTTTGGAGGCCCCCAAGATAAGTCTGACACTGTTTCCACTGTTTCCCGCTCTATTTCCCGTGAAGTGATGGGACCTGATGCCATGATCTTAGTTTTCTGAATGTTGAGCTTTAAGCCAACTTTTTCACTCTCCACTTTCACTTTCATCAAGAGGCTTTTGAGTTCTTCTTTGCTTTCTGCCATAAGGGTGGTGTCATCTGCATATCTGAGGTTATTGATATTTCTCCCAGCAATCTTGATTCCAGCTTGTGTTTCTTCCAGCCCAGCGTTTTCTCATGATGTACTCTGCATAAGTTAAATAAGCAGAGTGACAATATACAGCCTTGACATACTCCTTTTCCTATTTGGAACCAGTCTGTTGTTCCATATTCAGTTCTAACTATTGCTTCCTGACCTGCATACAGGTTTCTCAAGAGGCAGGTCAGGTGGTCTGGTATTCCCATCTCTTGAAGAATTTTCCCCAGTTTATTGTGATCTACACAGTCAAAGGCTTTGGCATAGTCAATAAAGCAGAAATAGATGTTTCTCTGGAACTCTCTTCCTTTTTCCATGATCCAGTGGATGTTGGCAATTTGATCTCTGGTTGCCAGGAGCAAATTTATAAATTTTAGAATTATTCTATATTTTGTATATTAATTCACACATGCATGAAAAACCATAAGGGATCTGTGTAAATTATGATTTATTATTTCTTTATGCTTTTTTTTCTCCCCTGGAGAAGGGAAAGGCTACCCACTCCAGTATTCTGGCCTGGAGAATTCTATGGACTGTAGTAGTCCATGGGGTCCCAAAGAGTCGGACACAACTGAGTGACTTTCACTTTACGCTTTTTTTATTGGGGGGGTGGAAATGGGGGGGCAGGATTAAAACCCCCAACATGCCATTGAGTTAAAGCAATTTGTTTGGCATTTAACATTACTTTGTGTTCCTGTGACATTTTTTCCTCCCAGCAGCTCAAAGAACTTAATACATATCAACCAATAATCCTCACTATAGCACAGCTAGAGAGAGCAGACAGCAAGTATAATCCTCTTGATACACAAGGCCCATAGTCTGCTTGAAAATCCAGTGTGCAATTGATTTGGATGCTAAATGCATGAGCAGAGTATTTGTGTACTGGTTGAAAACTGCTGTCCAACCCGTATGTGGCTAGGGTTTTGCTTCTGTGCTTCTTTTCAATTGAGAATATATTGTTGAGTTTAAAAACACCAAATTGCAAACTGTTATACATGGATTAACATAGGCTTGACTTTCATAGGATGTTCCAGACTATCATGGAAATCATGCAGAGTTATTGAATGTGTAGAATAAACAAACCAACACTCACAATAATGGTTATCATTTCTTGAGTTCCTACTCTGCCTGAGGTGCACAGGCAGATATTTTACATACATTCTGCAAATCCCCCAAACAAGCCTGCAAGACAGGCCTAGTTATCCCTATTTTTCAGATGAGCAAGGTCCAGTTATGAGAATTTAAGTTCTATCATCCAAAATGGAAGCGCCAGTTAAAGAGACTCTAGGCCAGACTCCCCTGAAGAAGGGCACGGCAACCCATTCCAGTGTTTTCGCCTGGGAGAACAGAGGAGCCTGGCATGCTGCAGCCCATGGGGTCACAAAGAGTTGGAGACAACTGAACGACTAAACAACAAAAACAAGGCCAGACTCACTATTTAGACACATTTCTTCACCTTTCCCCCAGTTTTGCCCTGCTCTCCTCCTTCTCTTTAGTCATTCAACAAACATTTACTGAACACATACTTATGCCAGGCAGGCACTAGGCACTGGTATACGGTTGAGAACAAAGCAGTCAGACGTCCTGCCCTCATAGAGTTCGGCTCTAGGCTGATGTCTGGATTTCTACAATGAAGTGGTGAGAGACAGACAAACAGAATAGAGTTGGGTGTAAGGCAACAAAGAGAACCAAAGACACGTAAAAGACGGAGATTGCCTGACCAAACACTGATCTCAGAGCTGGAAAGTGTTATCCTTTTTACTTGTTCTCTGTAGTGATTTTATTTTGGTCATTTTTGGAATTAGCTCAACACCAAGCATATGGAAAGGACGAGTAATATGCTTTGTGACAAAATGGCAGGGCTGTTATCTGGTCCATTATAGCATGGACTCTTGAAAAATGCTCAAGGGTTAGGTGAAATATTCCCATAGAATAAGTTGCATCCAGAATGGTGGAGCTAAGGTGGTAACCCACCACGCCTCCTCAGCATGACTCATGTTTCCCCTGCCCAGTCCACAAGCCACTTTCTATGTTAGCTGACATCTCCCTCATCCTCCACTCCATGCCCTAGTGGGTTGAACAGTCTCTTCCCCAAATTCATGTCTACCCATCACAGCTCTCCACAACCCTCTGTCTTTTCTTTCTTGGAGATATTCTCTGCCATGTTCAATCCACACTTCATGAAGCTGTAGTTCCCATTCTTTTGCCCTAGCCCTGGCTCTATGCTGTCTGCAAATAACTGCAGCTTTTGTTATCTGGTCATATCCAGAGTGGCTGAGCACCCAGTGGCTCAGTTATTAAAGAATGTGCCTGCCAAAGCAGAAGACTTGGGTTCGATCC
The DNA here is from genome assembly GCF_000754665.1 of Bison bison bison. Taxonomy (NCBI): domain Eukaryota; kingdom Metazoa; phylum Chordata; class Mammalia; order Artiodactyla; family Bovidae; genus Bison; species Bison bison. The sequence goes on along the minus strand of NW_011494836.1, from coordinate 1,154,500 downwards.
TTGGGTTGGGAAGATCCCCTGGAGAAGGGAATGGCAACCCACTCCAGTATTCTTGCCTGGAGAATCCTGTGGACAGAGGAGCCTGGTGGGCTACAGTCCATGGGGTTGCAAAGAGTTGGACACGACAGAGTGCCTAACACTTTTACCCTCATACAACCTCTAGAGTGGACCACATCCCTCTATCCCCACTCCCAGGTCATCCAACCAAGGGCCCCAAATGACCACCTCCAAACTGGCTTCTAATTGGGTCTTCTCATGAGCTCAGAAATACTGCCCATGGAGCTTCCTTCTTCCCTCTTCAGGAGTAGTCCAACATGTGAAAAACAAGTATGGGCAGGAATCTGTGGCCTCCCCATTAGGGCCTGTGCTGTTATAGGAGGGTTCAGGGCACCAGTGGGGAAATTCACACTGTACCTTGTCTGGCATTACTAGAGCAAGCAAGGGCACATGGAATAGACTGTTCAGCACAGGAAGACTCACTCACCTTTACGCCTTAATTAATCTTGGCACCATTTCTAACCTTCTCCAGAGAAAACATTTCCTTCCCAACAGAGCCTCTCAGAATGCGGGCAGGAAATTTACCCTCACCACACAAGCACAGAATCCCATTTTTGTCTAAAACTTGCATAAGCTTTTAAATGAAGCTCCTTTTTCTTAGGAAAGAACACTGTCATTGTTCTCTGGGGTGTATTGTTTTGCTGTTCCTATTATACACGCATTTGGGCCTGGAGATTATAAATAAGATTCTGCTCTAGATAAGAAGGGCAGGAAATAAAATTAGGAATGTCTCTGGATACCAGGAACAAAATTGTTGCAACGATAAGTAGATTGAGCAGTAATTACTCAGGGAAATGATTTTGTTTCCAAGGATAAGGACAGAGGGCAATTTTGAAGTATAGATGGGCAGAAAACAACTTGTTTGTAAGAAAAAAAAAATACAAGATCTGATTTCTGATTTAATGATTCTCAAAGGGTGGGCCATGACACGTAACCATTAGCGTGATCTGGGAACTTGTTGGAAATGTACATTCAGGCTCAATTTTGAAGCTACCGAATCAGATACTGGGGGTGAGGACCAGCATTCTGCACTTTAGCAAATCTTCCCAGTGATTCTGATGCATGCTAATGTTTAAGAACAGCTGGGTTTAAAAAACAAAAAAACAAAACAACTCCTCTTCTATAGGGAGAATATTTAATTCGGGACACCTGGTGTAGGAAAAAGCTGAAGCAAAGCAATCAAAGGTCAATTTTGTTCCACTTGGGAAACCCGTCCCCCCCAGTTCTCTGGGTCAAGGCTGGGGAAAGTCCAGATGCCCCCACTGGTCCCTTTAGAATTCAAAGGAGGGCTTCAGAGCTGAGCTGCCAAAGACTTTGTAGCCAGACTAATTAGTCTCTAGGAATTTCCTGTAAGAGTTTGAAGGGCTGGGCTGGAAACTTGCAACTGGTGAAGTGGAGGAAAAAGGACCAGCAACACTGCTGAAGTACCACAAAAGCCGGTCCTCCCCCAGAGGGACTGAAGGCAGCCTGTTTCTGTCTAGCAGGCTGTGAAAAGCCCTTCCTTCACTCTGATGGGAACTGGGCTCAAGGGAGTTTCCCTTCCAGCAAGATGTGAAGAATAAACCAAATGCTGGCCAGATCTCAAGCTGGGGTCCACAGGCCACCCATCCTGTCTGCTCACTGGCTTTTCCTCCTGCGTGCATGTATGCTCAGTGGCTCAGTCGTGTCTGACTCCTTGCGACCCCCTGGACTGCAGCCCACCAGGCTCCTCTGTCCATGGGGTTCTCCAGGCAAGAATACTGGAGTGGGTTGCCATTTCCTCCTCCGGGGGATCTTTCTGACCCAGGGCTAGAAACCGTGTCTGCTGCGTTGCAGGCAGATTCTTTACCACTGAGCCACCAGGGAAGCCCTGCCTTTTCCTTCTATACTCCCCCCTTCCTTTTTCCTACATTCTCCTTTCCTTCAGTGTGGTCAGAGGACTTGCTGTGAAGGATCAGCCGACTGTTGGGAGTACCACCGCTGGACACAGAATCAGAAGCTTGAGTCCACCATTGTAATAACCTCTTGGGATAGAAAGGTGTCTAATGTCTTTCAGTTTTGATATCTTTCTGCTGAAAATCTGCCATGGTGAAAAGCTTCATCCAGTGGGAAATGCTGTTAGAGTTCTAAGGCCTCTCATCTGCCTTTGACAAACTCACTAGTCCACCCACTGCCTTCTTTAACTAGACCAGCTTCTCAGGACTGTCTCAATTTTGACATCAATGGCTTATATTTCTTCCCTGGAATCCCTCCATTATGCATTCATCTGTGCATTCAGCAAAGGCTTTCTGAGCACTGACTTCATACCGTGCTCATATCTTTGAGTTCCAGGAGTACTGGGGGGCAGTGACACGCATCTTCTTACTTCCCCGTCTTTACTTCTGTGGCACCTTGCCCTCGGCCTGGGCATTCCCTGGTGGCTGAGATGGTCCCACCTTCCCTCAGCAGTCCCACTCAACTGCTGACTGCTTACCTAACCTTCATAGTTGTGCTAAAGCATCTCTCACTCTAGCCTTCTCTGCTCACCCTATCCCGAGGGTATGAACTGTTTTCTCCTTGTGTCTTCCAGACTTTGTTTCTTTCTACCTTTCTTTTTTTCTTTCTTCCCTTCCTCCTTTCTTTCTTTCTATAGCACATCTCTATTTTAAACACCACTATACTTTTTTCCACTTACACATTTTCCTCCACCCAGATGAAATATTTAAAGGTAGAAATCACACTTTATTCACCATGGTATCCGTATGTCTAGCTCATGCTCTGTGTGTAGAAAGTAATGCTGAATTAACGCTGCACTGATTTAAACGTTTATGTTTTTGTGCTGTTTTTTAGCATAAAAAACTCGAAAGTCTTTTTTTCTAACTTGTCCACAGGTATTTATATTTAGTTAGAGCAATATTCCTAAAAGTGGACCATAAATATATGACTTTTTGTTGTCATATAAAAACTGTAGAAAACATACAACTGTTTATACAGTTTTTATACAGAAAACTGTATAAAACATACAACTGTAGTTGTTTAATGGTCAAACAGAAACCAGAACTGGATGGAAGGTAACTGGTAAAAACATTATAATTGGAACTCAGTTCTAAATACATCACAGACAAGTGGAAATTGTAGCCAAGAAGCAGGATAGCCATCATCGGATGGAAAATCACTGAGGGGTAGCATGAGGGGTTAAGGGCATTCCGGCTAAGCTGACCTATAACCGGGTCTCTGCTGAAGACAGGCCAGGGTGAACGGACATCTCCTGGAGGATAAGGGAGGACGAGGAACCTGATTAGATGTGGAGGGTGATCAGACATGGAGAGCGAGGAGCTCTTGTCTAACTGACCTACAGGGTTCTGGCCGCAACTAGATTTTACAGCTGGGCCTAGGAGAAGGTTCAGGAGCCTCACTAAAGTTTGGTCAAGAACGGAGTCTTTGTCACAACCTAGAGAAAGAACACCATGGTGCTGTGCTTAGTTGCTCAGTCGTGTCCGACTCTTTGTGACCCCGTGGACTGTAGCCCTCCAGGCTCCTCTGCCCATGGAATTCTCCAGGCAAGATACTGGAGTGGGTTGCCATGCCCTCCTCCAGGGGATCTTCTCAACCAAGGGATCGAACCCAGGTCCACACTGCAGGCAGATTCTTTACCATCTGAGCCACCAGGGAAGCCATAATAACTATGAAAAATAATCCAAGAGAGCTTGATGTATCATCCTCAAAAGAAACATGTGCCTTGAACCAATAAAAATGCGTGCTAAATGATTTATAGAATTCTTTCACATATTTTGTTGATAGTATGGATGGTAAATTCCATGGAAAAGGGAGCAAAGGTAAAACTGTTTTTTGGCTCCTGAAGCTTTTCTTATTATTGACAAGGTTGGTGCACACGCATTTCTAAAATCTGATTAAAGATTTTGTGTTTTCTGGGGTTTCATTAATGGGGTATGTTGGCACAGAAAAGTGAAAACTTGGAAGAGAAATTAATTATATTATACATATAATTAACTATAAATAATTATTTATTCTCCATAACTTAAGGTTAGATTCTCAAGCTAAGGATTAGGTTGCTAACTAGTTCATAATTTGACCTCCTACATGGTTATAGCACCTTTAAAACCTGTCACTTGAGGATATAAAACAAGCTAGCTACTGCATTAAGGTATCTGTGTGGAAAAGAGTTATTTACATGCTTCTAAAGCACTGTCAGGCCAGAGAAAGCACATGAAAAGCCTTACAATGAATTGCTGCCTGTCAGGGTCTGTGAAAGTGTTAAGTACCATACAAGTGCCCAGCAGGGCTCCTGCTAACACTGTTTAATTGTCCTACCAAATAACAGCAGCAATAGCATGCTATTCCCCCGATCACTTTTACGTATCATCTGCATTTACAGTGTAAAGCTGTTATTAAGGGCAGGATATTTTTGCAAGAGCAAATATTGCACCTTCTCTTTTCACTCTCTTGTAGTGGCACAGTATTTAAGAACCCGCTGCTGAACCACCTGTTCACATTTATTCCTGGGAGAACCATGTTTCTGCCACCGGCAAATTACTTTCTTTGGTTGTAAGGCTGCCCCAAACTCATCTAGGATGATGGGCTGCTGAAGCATGGCATTGAGCACCAAGATCCCCGGAAATGTGTGGCTCAGTTTTGCCTGATCTGGAAAGGTTCAAGCCCCAGAAAACCATGTACCTTTTTCCTGTTCAGAGTAAGACCCTGCAGGAAGTAGAACTCTGGTTCTCACCTTTGGGGCACTGGATTTTCAATGTGCCTATTGTTTAACATAGTCAACAAGAGTCTGAAATTCAGTACTTGGATGCAATCTCAAAGACGACAGAATGATCTCTGTACGTTTCCAAGGCAAAGCACTCAATATCACAGTAATCCAAGTCTATGCCCCAACCAGTAATGCTTAAGAAGCTGAAGTTGAATGATTCTATGAAGACCTACAAGACCTTCTAGAACTAACACCCAAAAAAGATGCCATTTTCATCATAGGGGACTGGAATGCAAAAGTAGGAAGTCAAGAGATACCTGGAGTAACAGGCAAATTTGGCCTTGGAGTACAGAATGAAGCAGGGCAAAGGCTAACAGAGTTTTGCCAAGAGAATGCACTGGTCATAGCAAACACCCTCTTCCAACAACACAAGAGACGACTCTACACATGGACATCACCAGATGGTCAATACCAAAATCAGACTGATTATATTCTTCGCATCCAAAGATGGAGAAGCTCTATAGAGTCAGCGAAAACAAGACTAGGAGCTGACTGTGGCTCAGATCATGAACTCCTTATTGCCAATTTCAGACTGAAATTGAAGAAAGTGGGGAAAACCGTTAGACCATTCAGGCATGACCTAAATCATATCCCTTACGATTATACAGCGGAAGTGACAAATTGATTCAAGGAATTTGATTTGATAGAGTGCCTGAAGAACTATGGACAGAAGTTCATGACATTGTACAGGAGACAGGGATCAAGACCATCCCCATGGAAAAGAAATGCAAAAAGGCAAAATGGAGGTCTGAGGAGGCCATAAAAGCTGAGAAAAGAAGAGAAGTGAAAGGCAAAGGAGAAAAATAAAGATATGTCTGTCGTGTAAAGAAAGGTATGTGACTCTGTCGTGTCTTTTTGTGACCGCATGGACTGCAGCAAGCCAGGCTTCCCTGTCCATTGCCAGCTCCCAGAGTTTATTCAAACTCATGTCCATGAGTCGGTGATGCTATCTAACCATC
>NW_011494836.1:1146903-1148646 GCF_000754665.1 Bison bison bison | reverse complement strand
TCAGCTTTCTTTATGGTCCAACTCTCACATCCATACATGACTAATGGAAAAACCATAGCTTTGACTAGACAGAACTTTGTTGGCAAAGTAATCTTTCTGCTTTTTAATATGCTGTCTAGGTTGGTCATAAATTTTCTTCCAAAGAGCAAGTGTCTTTTAATTTCATGGCCACAGTCAGCATCTGCAGTGATTTTGGAGCCCAAGAAAATAAAGTCTGTCACTGTTTCCATTGTTTCCCCTGCTATTTGCCATGAAGTGATGGGACTGGATGTCATGATCTTAGTTTTCTGAATGTTGAGTTTGAAGCCAACTTTTTCACCTTCATCAAGAAGCTCTTTAGTTCTTCTTCACTTTCTGCCATAAGGGTGGTGTCATCTGCATATCTGAGGTTATTGATATTTCTCCTGGCAATCTTGATTCCAGCCTGTGCTTCATCTAGCCCAGCGTTTCTCATGATGTATTCTGCATATAAGTTAAATAAGCAGGGTGATAATATACAGCCTCAACGTACTCCTTTCCTAATTTAGAACCAGTCTGTTTTTCCATGTCCAGTTCTAACTGTTGCTTCCTGACCTGCATACAAATTTCTCAGGAGGCAGGTCAGGTGGTCTGGTATTCCCATCTCTTGAAGAATTTTCCACAGTTTATTGTGATCCACACAGTCAAAGGCTTTGGCATAGTCAATAAAGCAGAAATAGATGTTTTTCTGGAACTCTTTTGCTTTTTCGACGATCCAGTGGATGTTGGCAATTTGATCTCTGTTCTTCCTTTTCTAAATCCAGCTTGAACATCAGGAAGTTCATAGTTCATGTACCATTGAAGCCTGGCTTGGAGAATTTTGAGCATTACTTTGCTAGCATGTGAAATGAGTGCAATTGTGCAGTAGTTTGAACATTCTTTGGCATTGCCTTTCTTTGGGATTGGAAAGAAAACTGACCTTTTCCAGTCTTGCAGCCACTGCTGAGTGTTCCAAATTTGTTGGCATATTGAGTGCAGCACTTTCACAGCATCATCTTTCAGGATTTGAAATAGCTCAACTGGAATTCCATCACCTCCTCTAGCTTTGTTCATAGTGATGCTTCCTAGGGCCCACTTGACTTCACATTCCAGGATGTCTGGCTCTAGGTGAGTGACCACACCATCATCATTTTCTGGGTCGTGAAGATCTTTTTTGTACAGTCCTTCTGTGTATTCTTGCCACCTCTTAGTATCTTCTGCTTCTGTTAGGTCCATACCATTTCTGTCCTTTATTGTGCCCATCTTTGCATGAAATATTCCCTTGGTATCTCTAATTCCCTTGGTATCTCTAATAGGAGCAGTGACCCCTCAAGAGATTGACCCAGTCTTGCCCGTGGGTGTCCAGGAGTCTCCAGCAGAGGCATGAGTCAGCAGTGGCCAGCTGCAGGGTCGGAGGCACTGAATATAGCAGTGCTTGCATTCATGTCACACGCTAGCAAAGTAATGCTCAAAATTCTCCAAGCCGGGCTTCAACAGTATGTGAACCGAGAACTTCAGATATTCAAGCTGAATTTAGAAAAGGAAGAGGAACCAGATACCAAATTGCCAACATCCATTGGGATCACAGAAGAAGCAAGAGAGTTCCAGAAAAACATCGATTTCTGCTTTATTGACTATGCCAAAGCCTTTGACTGTGTGGATCACAACAAACTGTGGAAAATTCTGAAAGAGATGGGAATAGCAGACCACCTGACCTGCCTCCTGAGAAATCTGTATGCAGGTCAA
>NW_011494836.1:1141643-1146803 GCF_000754665.1 Bison bison bison | reverse complement strand
GAACTAAAGAGCCTCTTGATGAAAGTGAAAGAGGAGAGTGAAAAAGTTGACTTAAAGCTCAACATTCAATAAACTAAGACCACTGCATCCTGTCCCGTCACTTCATGGCAAATAGATGGGGAAACAATGGCAACAGACTGTATTTTTTTGGGCTCCAAAATCACTGAAGATGGTGACTGCAGCCATGAAATTAAAAGACGCGTGTTCCTTTGAAGAAAAGCTATGACCCACCTAGAAAGCATATTAAAAAGCAGGGACATTACCAATAAAAGTCAAAGCTATCGTTTTTCCAGTAGTCATGTATGGATGTGAGAGCTGGACTATAAAGAAAGCTGAGCGCTGAAGAATTGATGATTTTGAACTGTGGTGTTTGAGAAGATTCTTGAGAGTCCATTGGATTGCAAGGAGATCCAACCAGTCCATCCTAAGGGAAATCAGTCCTGGATATTTATTGGAAGAACTGATGCTAAAGCTGAAACTCCAATACCCTGGCCACCTGATGCAAAGAGCTGACTCATTTGAAAAGACCCTGATGCTGGGAAAGATTGAAGCCAGGAAGAGAAGGAGACAACAGAGGATGAGATGGTTGAATGGCATCACTGACTCGATGGACATGGGTTTGAATAAACTCAGGGAGTTGGTGATGGACAGGGAGGCCTGGCGTGCTGCAGCCCATGGGGTTGCAGAGTCAGACATGACTGAGTGACTGAACTGACTAATCGTTTAACATGCATGTGATCAAGTCCTCGAGCTTTTTTTCTCTGGCCCCCATCCTTTCCCATCACAAATATTCACAGGGTCAGAAAACTCCTGCGCTTGCATATTAGCTTGAGAGCAGCAGGATGAGGAATGGATACTTTGTGCAAAAGGTCTCTTCTGCCCATATGTATTTAATTCCAATCATGGTTTATCTATGTGAAGGATGGTGGGAAAAAATGAAATTATTTAAGTTTCGTTTCTGATATGATTCATTTGGGATGACTAGGAAATACTGTGCAAAGAACTGGTTTTATTACAATAAAAATGTTGGTGAAAAGCTAGAATCCAGGATGTAATCTAAGCTAAGACAGAATGTCTCTTGCTCTTGGAATCTAATCTATGCATACCTCTGCCATTAGCAGGAGGAAAGGGCTAGAAAAGAAAGTAAGGGAAGAAGTGAAGAGAATAAGAATTGGACAAAGCACTAGAAGAGACATCTCCTTGCTGGCCTGGTACAACCACACTTAATACATGGGCTTTAACAAATACTGAAGATCAGTAATTAAATGCAGCAGGAACCCTAGGTCTGGTCCTCTTTCAAGCAGAAAGAAAGGGCAGGTAAATGAAACTAATCTAGATTTACACCTTGGCCATCTGGGTTGTAGATTCCAGTTTCTTCAAAGTCTCCTCGGCCACCTGGGAGACACTCTGAAGAAAATATGGGGTTTTCAGCCACCAGGATTAAGAAATGGATTAAAGGAAAAGAGAAGCAGCTGTTGTTGTACAAGGAGACACACTGTGGGGTGCAGGACAGGAAGGACAGAGACGCTCCTGCAGGAAAGAGAATTGGTCATCGGACAAGAGCGGGAGCAAGACTTGAACAGAGCCATGGGGACTTCAAATTTTAACAGTTTAAGTCAATTAGATCTTTAAAGACCAGGAAACCCACATGTATTTAAACCACTCAAGCATGTAGATGAGGGAAGTAAAGGCTCCACAGTATTTTATATAGAACAATATTTGTGACATAACTTTTCAAAGTTATCAAAACAGAAGGAACTATAGACCATATATTAATATAAGCAACACAGACAAAATGTCTGTCACCGGAGTCCAGCAGAACTTTAAAAGAATAGACTTCATTCCAGGAAGGCAAAGGTCATTCTATACTAGGAAGTGCAGTAATATAATTTCCCATGTTTCTCAAAGGAGAAAAATCATTTAGTCACCACCATTGGTGCTAAAAAAATAAAAAGGATAAATGTGACACTTTTCATTATTTTTTAAACTGTGCTTAATAGAATAGGAATAGAAATTTTGTTAATATGGTTAAGATATATACAAAAAGCCAGCATGAGTGTAAATTGGTGTAACCATTACGGGAAAGGGTGTGGAGGAGGGATAAACTGGCAGTTTGGGATTGGCAGATGCAAACTATTGTGTATAATATAGACAAACAACAAGGTCCCACTCTATAGTACAGGGAACTATATTGAATATCCTGGAATAAACCATCTGGAAAACAATATGAAAAAGAATATACATATATGTATAACTGAATCGCTTTGCTGTACACCAGAAAACAACATTGTAAATTAGATATATTTCAATTAAAAATTATTGTTAAAATAAAAAGCCAGCATCATACTTAAAGGTGAGACAAAAGAATAACTCTTGCTAAATTTGGGACCAAGACATAGATGCCCACAAACTAGTCTTAGTTCTTAGATAATACTACCCTATATAATTATTAATTAATGAAAAGACAAAGAAATGAACTTGTAAGACAACAGTTACGTGTTGGAGATTTGATTCTTTATTTAGAAATTCCACCACAATGAGTTGATTAGAGAAAAATAAGAAAGTTCAGTACAGTGGGTATTACAAATCCAATGAGAAAATTAATAGCTTTCTATATGGAAATAGCTACTTATTAAAGTTTTAATTTTAAAAATTCCATTTACAATAACAGTAAACACAAACCATTCAGGGAATGATCTAACAAGGAATGGATAGGAATGAAAAATAGATTCACACATTTCATACTTTCTCAGAACGGTTTTTATGGTTTTTACCTTTTTTGTCTACAGGAAGTCTTTACTCCCCAGCAGCGTCTATGACCAATTATAGTGAAACTGTGCCTCCTTGAGCCAGGCTGTCTTGTCATCACATTTTAGAAAGGAAAGAGCACTGTCCCCAGAGTCCACACCCCAGAGGCCTGACTTGCTCACTGACTATGTGACCTACACAAGGTCCCTCACTGTGTGACCTCAGTAGCCCCAGGGTTTAAGAAAAAGAGTGGGTCACACGTGTTGAATCAAATGTCATAAACTGGAGTTCACAGATGTGCTTCATGTGACCTGCTTGAAATTATTTTTACTTAGTAGTAAAAACTGGGATACTTCACATAAAAATCTGCATTCTCAGCTACCTTTGAAAATTTCAGTGTGACCTAACAGGGCTGGCCTCTCCCATTGGTACAATTAGCTGCAGCTGCAGAAGCAGCGGTCCCTTCATTCAGAGCCTGGCCCCAGTGTGCAGGCCCGATCCCCTGACACCCATGGTGACACCACCATGGCGTCACCAGCCTGATTATTTACCTGACCAGCTGACCCTGAAGGCATTTTCTTGTAGCCTGTGGTCATTCTGTAAGGTTCCTTTCATTTTACAGTTTAATGATTTTAAAATTCGATCAACCTGTCAGTCTAGGAAATATATTCCATTTCCATATTACTTAAAAGCCTGGGCATTTTGAGCTACTGTGAGTGTAGCAAGCTCTGGCTCCATGGTTTTTTCTTTCTTTTTCCTTTGGCTTGTAGCAGATGATCCTTGGTTACCATGGTGATTACCAACCCTTAATGATACAGCTGCTACCGCAATGGGGATGTAATTTTCTTTAAACGTGGTGGAAAGAGTCAGGTAACAGGAGTAGGTATTAAAGCTTTCTCACTTCTCCGTCCCTGGGTGCTACTCCGTCACCACAAAGAACAAGAACAGGCTGCTCATCAATCCCTTTAGACAAGCCAACATGAGAGGTGCTGCTGGGACGGAAATACCTTCCCTGGGTACCAGCACACAGGTGGGGGTCCCAGGAAAAGCTATTTTCAACCTTGGAAAAGTGTTCCATGTCAAGTCTCATGGGACTTCATTAAAATGATCAGTTTTCACAGCCAAGGCTTTTGACTCTAACCCCCTACCCAAAATGAGCATCCCACGTCCAAAGAGGCTGGCTCACTGGCACTCAGAGCGAGTGAGGCCCCTTAACTGCATGCTCAAGATCCCTGGTAGGGGTCCTGGGGGCCGGGGCCAGCCCTTCCTGACTAAACTGCAGGCAGTGCTCCGCCTGGACCGTCCAGGCCTCACTTGGGAGGCGTCGGAAGAATGCTGCTCTCTCCAGTGAAGCGCCCGGGCTCCCTCCTGGTGACGTCACTTTGAGGGGCAGGTTGGATCTGCTCGGGGCTGACGGGCTTCATCAGGTCCTAAGGTCCATTTAAAACCATGGCCAGAGTATAACAGAAAAGAAGCAGATAGAACAAACTAGTGGTTATCGGTGAGGGGTGGGAGGGGCAGGTTGGGGTGAAGGAGTGGGAGGCATAACTACTGGATATAAGATAGGCTATAAGAATGTATTGTATAACATGGAAAATATAGCCAGTATTTTACAATAACTGGAAATGGGAAGTAACCTTCAAAAATTATATAAAATTTTATCAAAAATTTTAATATAAAGAAGAAAAATAAAGAAAAAAATTTTAAAAAGAAATAAACAACAACAAAAAAATCACGGCCAAATAGAAAACTGGGCAAATAAGCTGAATTTATAAAAATTTATTATTAAAAAAAAAGAAATTCAAAAATAATTTATTATTTTCATTATGATTACTAGTTTTATTGTGGTAAGAATGCCTAACATGAGATCTAGCCTCTTGGATTTTTAAGTGTACAATATAGTTGCTATCTCTAGGTACAAGGCTGTATGGCTGTTCTCTAGGACTTGCTCATTTTGCACAGCTGAAACATAATACATGTTGATTAGCAATTTCCTATTTCTCTCTACCCTCAGGGTGAATTTTAAGAAATGAGTTAAAAGACGAGAGTGACCTCTATAGGACTTACCCTCTCTTTTCTTCTTCCCTGCCCCTTCAAATTTCCACAGCTAAACTTTGATTACAGGAAGTCACTAAATAGATAGGCAATAAAGCAACTGGAATCTAGGTAACAGGTATACAGAAGTATCCACTGTAAAATTATTTCAAGTTTTCTACATATTTGAAGTTTTCCTAATAAATATTAGAAAATAAATGACCAAAGTAGAGTTTATAAATGGGTGGCCCACAGGCCATGTATGGTCCAGACATGATTTATTTGGCCATGAAGATTTTCTTTTTAAATTTTAATACAATGTTTTTTCGACAGTTTGAAAAGCAAAAAAAAAAAAAAAAAACACACTGTAATTAACTG
>NW_011494836.1:1140898-1141335 GCF_000754665.1 Bison bison bison | reverse complement strand
AAAGTTGGCTTAAAACTCAACATTCAGAAAACAAAGATCATGGCATCCAGTCCCATCACTTCATGGGAAATAGATGGGGAAACAGTGGAAACAGTGTCAGACTTTATTTTTGGGCTCCAAAGTCACTGTAGATGGTGACTGCAGCCATGAAATGAAAAGACGCTTGCTCCTTGGAAGAAAAGCTATGACCAACCTAGATAGCATATTAAAAAAGCAGAGACATGACTTTGCCAACAAAGGTTGTCTAGTCAAAGCTATGGTTTTTCTAGTAGTCATGTATGGATGTGAGAGTTGGACTATAAAGAAAGCTGAGTGCCAAAGAATTGATGCCTTTGAACTGTGGTGTTAGAGAAGACTCTTGAGAGTCCCTTGGACAGCAAGGAGATCAAACCAGTCAATCCTAAAGGAAATTAACCCTGAATATTCATTGGAAGGAC